>NC_139333.1:28624824-29169824 GCF_056507025.1 Lutjanus erythropterus
GAGGTAAGCAAAGACTCTCAGGGGCTGTAAATTACTCTCTAAATAAAAGTGGATGGTGCAACAAAGCCAGTAAGCTACAATAGCTCTGTGAGTTGACACTGCAAATTTGCATGGATTTTAATTAAATGAAATTAAGCTTATTTTAATTTAATTACTGGTATGATCAGACCTTTACACTCCAGTACAGCTGGTTGCTCTGATGCACCTGTGTGCTGCCCTGCTAACTGTTAGTCAACAAGAAGAAGAGGGAGCATTTAAATGATGGTAGTGATGTCGGCAATTTCTTTTTTCTGCATGAGTTGTAGGATTATAAAAATGCGAGGAAAGAAAAATATAACTGATGCAGAACCATTTTATCACTAACTGTGTTCAATTCAGCTGTGGTTTGCTTCATGCAGGCACCACTGAATAAACAGTACTTTGTTCCTCATTAACAGCGTGAGAATAATAAGAAATGCCACATTCCCAATCAGGAGCAACATCTTTGAAGCAGCCTTTAAATCTTTAGCACAGCTGCAGTCACTGTGTGCTCGGGCTGTACCTGACAGTCAAAACAGATCTGTCTGCTCAATGTGAAGATTCAACTCTTGGTTCCTCTTTTTTTCAGTTCCGCTCCACACTAAACTGCTGTGTCAGCCTACATGAGTGTGTTTTACCTGAAAGACTCAAGTTTAAATGCTTTTCTTCATCATCTGTGATGTGAAAACATCAGATTTCCACACAGTCAGAGAAAGCAAAAGGGTTTGTCATGCTCATAGTTCAGTTATAAAATCTGGAGGTGGAAGAAACAAATCAGTTATCTTAGTATGTGAATTTCCATTAATATGCTATCAGAAGTTAGCGTTGCTCTCTTGACATGTGTTCTCATACTTTGAGGCATATATTTGTTAAATATTTATTTATATTCTCTGTGTAAATGAACTAATGGAAACCCATGCCAGGTGAGGGCAGAACATACATATTTATATTTTCTTCTTTATTTATTGCTCTCTACTTGATGATCAGTAATGGCTAAATGTAGCACTTTAACAAGTTTTTTTATTTACTATTTTTATGTACCTTGTTTTTGGAAATATGAGTCATTGTGTGTAGTCTCTAGAGGTGTATGGATAAAATTTTTGGTCTAGTGATAAAACAGCCAAAAAATTGCGATGCATCATAACACTGAATCTGTCGAATTGGGAGATAAAGATATCATCCCAGCCCTCATAAAATCCCAGCACAGGAATGGAGCATTTGTCCTGCTGGGGTGCTGACAGCACTGTCAGTAGCTGTCTGGCGTCACACTGCCGTCCCTCGCTTTCTTTCTTCTCACTCTCAATGGCAGTTAGTTTTGTGGTTTGTGGTGATTTGGTGACTTGGTTTGTAAAGTTTACGGCCCATCATGCTGTTGCCTTGCTCTGTCTACAATGATGCAGCTAAAACATGGTGGTTTACCAACCATTTCATCTCAGGTTTCACTTTGTCTCATCAGTTAACCACCAGCCCTACTATATGTACACTCAGGCAAGTACAATACTGGAATCACACAGTGATGTATTTGACTACTTGGGAATTCTGAATGTGTGGATACTGGATTGGACTCTAATAGTATTCTGAAAGTTGTGGCTGCCATATGCCTCATGTTTACCAGCAACTGCAGGTTTACCCATTGCATCAGGCATTGCTTTACTGGGCTCACTGGAATGCAAAGTACAGCTTTGCCAGTTGTTGTCTCTGGTTTGCAGCCACCTTTATCCAACCAAACTGGAACAAAATGTGTTGATTTCATGCCTTCAACAACAGATTTGGGCGGCTTATGAAGTTTTCTTTGGACCAAAAAGTGTAACATTGATAGAGGCATCTGGTTGCTGTTGGTCTCTAACTGCCAGACTTTAATTCTGCCATGATGGAGAAGAAATCAGGACAGACAGTTCACCTGAAAAGTAGCTTTGTAAATAATATGTGTGGCTTGTATTTGTCCTAGGTTTCATTATAAACCTTCCAAAATAAAAATCCAATCAATCCATTCCATGAACGTATCAATGCAAAAATTAAACTCCACAGAATTATAGTGAGCGCATATGCAGCTCTGTGTCTTTGTTGACTGCAAAGTACTTGTTTTATTCATGTGTCTGTCTGAATATTTTCTTTTTAAATTATGTCCTGTAGGGGTGGGAATCTCTTGACATCTTTGATTTGATTCATTTCTGATTCAGAGGAGCTACAATGGGATGTTAAAACAATTATCGATGTATCTTGATGCATCAAAATTTTAGATCCACATTATTCTTTCTCAGTGTGTGAATACTTGCTACTTATAAAACACATATTTAATGATCCATATTTAGTTTAATTAGACACAACTTACATAGTGTGATAGTGTGGCTCTTGTCCAGGTCCCCTTTACGTTCAACTTCATAGAAGCCAAAATGTTTTTATCTATGGCTCACAAGCCGGGCTGTGCTGGTTTTAGTGTCGTCACAGTACTGGAATTTCTGATGTCATTACAATACCTTGAAAAGTATTGATATTTGATACCGTGGAGGGAAACTGGCTCAACATTGAGGCCATAAAGTTTTAGATTTTTTAAAATAGATCAATTTAACAAGGCTACAACTAGGGCTGAGCGATTATTTTTACACGATTGTTCTCATTTTCGTTGAAAAAGGCATTAAAATCGTGTGTTATTTATTTCAGGGATCTGTACTAAAAGATGTTTTCTGAAGTGTAGAGAGTGATGTGTTGGCCAGCACCACAGTATTTAATTTAAAATATAAATTTCACCTTTAACAAACACTGTGCATCCTGTGAATTGAAAATTGCAGGAGACTAGCCTAGTTTAAAGGGGAATTGGGTTTTAAATTTCAGATTATTGACTTTTTGGCACCGATTCTTAATCTTTAAAGAGAGAATCATGATGCATCTCAGGGTAGATTTTTTTTCCTGTACCTCTAATGTCCAGCAGAATCATTCAACAATCTGTCCACTCAGTCTATAACTTGAATAGAATAACAAAGTGTTTACCTGACCCACTTCTAGGATGATAATTCACATTCAGGCAAAGATCAAAGTGTCTGTCTGCCTGATTGTTATGAATTCTAAAAATAAAACTGCTCAATTAAAACCAAACCAATGACAAACAAAAGGTGTTTTCAGTCACTTAACAGCAGAATGAAGGTAAACACCAGCTAATTAAAAGACAGTTTGAACCCTCGTCATGTCTTTCATTTTGTATGTAAAAAAGTATTTAATGACAGACTTGCCCGATACAATATGTTAACAGACTGATATGATGAGATGAGCTTTAACACTTTAATGACAAGGTCTGTTTAATTCAGTCTGTTTTTTCAGTGAAAGATCAAGGCTTCTGATTCTGTTGTTCAAGTAATTAAACTTATCAAGGTGTGAATGCAATTACTGCAGTATGAAGCATACTGTACTTTAATTTGCTTTTCTTTGAGGTGCTCTCCCCCATGTTGTGCAGCATCCAGAGTCTGTATCCATCTGTCTGTCTCACTGTTTAAGGATGCTTTACTGTATATTTATTTAGAAACCTGGTCGAGGTCCTTTTTCATCCTTTATTTATTCTTGTCCTCATCAAATGTCTGAATCTTTTCTTACAAGGCTGCAAGACTAGTGGTGAGAAGTAAACCCTCCATTATATCCTGGATCTGCTCTGTGGTCTTTTTCCACAGCAGGTTCCTGCATGGGTGTAGTTTTTAAAAACTAGGTATGCCACAAAAAAATTGCAGTTCTAATCACTGTATGCCTTCACACTGTGTAACCATGGCAAGCCTATTGCAAACTCGTACTTGTGTCACTTACAATTATGTCTGAATCAATTCTGGGGCATAGCCTGACCTGACAATGTAATGTCAGATCATTAACTCAACTCATTCGCGTTTATCAAATAGGGTCAGAGCTGGCTGCTGTGGTTTATGCACAGGTTAGGGCGCACCCTAACCCCAATGGTTGTGGGACATAGAGTAGATAGATTTAAAAAATGAAAAAACAACACAGTGATGTCTGCTGATTGCTGAAACAAAAAAGCCTCCATGTTTGGGTCATAGTCATTGGAGACCGTATACAGACCTTCTTGAAATTGTGTGCAATTTGGTGACAGCATTGGTAAGAGTTAGCTTTGTCATGTGCCTGTGGTTCCTCCTTTTCTTGCTGCTGATATTGTTTCTTTAGTACATGCATTACATAGTGAATTCATACATTATTCATGTATGCTGACCAGCTACAGTCTTGCCCAGCACACCTGCAGAGCAGCACCACATTAAACCCAAACTAAACTTCTGTAACAGAACACTACATTTTGATGTGCTTGATCATCATCTGTGATGTGAAAACATCACATTTCCACACAGTCCAAGAAATGGTGGTCAAAGTCCTGTATTGTGGATCGCACTGGACAACTGTAGCTGGAGCTGAGAGTCTCCATCATCCCTTCTCTACTGAAAGTACAGTTAGTTTAGGTGATGTTGAGATGAGACTCAATTTGTAAATGTTTATAGGGTGTGCTATTCTTATCTCACACACTCTGCACACAGTGACACAGCATTGATTTGACTGACAAAATGAGGTTCAACTCGAGGGGCTTTTCGACTGATGATTGAACTTGTTGTTTAGGCGGCCTATTTTTATTGATACCCAGAGGGAAATATGCATGTTAAAACAGTACAAGAAACAGTCTAAAGAGTAAGAGTAGGAAAAAGATAAAGATTTAAGCTAATAAATGCAACACAATAAGATATTAAGGAAAGTATATTCAAAAGCTGTATATGTGTGTGCATTTTGTAGATAATTCCCCCATTTAAGCCCCTGAAAACTTCTTGACTATTTCTCTGTAACATCTCTGTAACAAAATATTAATGACTAAATAAGCATCAGTCAGAGATAAAAGGGCATCTTTAGATATTATTTATAAAGAGTTAATTCAGCTATTCTGCTTTATCAGGACTGTGAGTGTGGTTTCATCAGATTTGATTGACAGATGACCCACAAATTGTTGATAGATTCTGATTCAACTGTTGCTGAACTTGTGACGTCAACTTTGTTGTACCCTACTATTTTTCCCGTAGCTATAACTATCTTCACTGCAGTCACTTCACTAAAAGTTGCGCCTGCATGTGCTGCAAGACCCCCCAGCAGTGTTGACAGACTGTTGTAGACTCTGAGCAGCATGCATGGGAATGAATTATGATTTGATTTCTGGCCTTCTCCCTGATGGTTTGAATAAGGTGTTAAATTAATCACTAGTCACTATTTAGAAATAAAGTTGCTAAGAGAATCTGAAAAGAAGAAGCCACACTTTATGAATCCCTCTTGGGGAAATTACGTTTTCACTGTGGTATTTACACACACAGGCCAGAAATACAGACACACACAAAAAGGACATAGACATGCAGTGTGAGGAGGCTGCATATAGTCAGGTGCCTTGAACACTTAGGGGTTTGGTGCCTTGCTCAAGGGCAGGTCACCAGCCACCGGTCCACGCTCCGCTCTGACTGGTCTACACTGGCAGGCCAAGTCCTTACAGACTGAGCTACTGCTGCACCAACTAAATTTAGCGTGAAAGTCACCAAGTTGGCAACACTGATCTGACTGAGAAAATAAGTTTTTAGGGCCTTTGATTATTCATGCTTTGGTAGCTGTTGGGAAAGATTCTGACTTATGCAGTGAAGAAGAAACATTGGTCATAGAAGTCTGAATAATCTCAGTGGACCGTTAATTAATGTTTTTTCACTTGTCCAGTTGGGCAAAAAAGAGAAAGCTACTTGCCCAAACTCAGTTTTTACTTGACCACATACAAATTGTTTTATTTATTGGCAATTATCAAATAACATTACAAAACATTAAAAGTTAACTGTCATGTTTTGTCTAAGGCTGCAGCATCTATAAAATGTCAGAAAATAAAAATGTCCCATCCCAGTTTTTCAAATCCAGTTGATGTCTTTAAATGTCTCATTTTGTCAGTCTAAAATCCAGATATATTCAGATTTATATGACAACTGGAGAAAAGTACTGTCTCTATGTGAGAGGCTGAAGATGGTGTGACAGAAATGTCTGTTTCAGCTTGGGGGACTTCTCGACTGATAATTTTAATCATCAAGATTTATGGGACAACCCTAAAGTACTTTTTGTGGGTTTACCTGAACTCCTGTAAAGAATGGCAGACAGTCAGCATCATTATTGTCATCATCAAATCTTCTTAGGTGCTTGTGTCCATGATCTCATTCTTTGGTTTGCTATCCAAAGCTTTATGATCACAGGTGTAGAAATGGTAATGATAATCTCCCCTGCTGTTTTTGCTCTTAGTGCAGAAGAGCCCTTTATTTAATCAGGCTGTGTCTGTATTGAGACTCCTTCATGATTCATTTTTGTCCTATTTTGACTTCAGAGGGGAACCTGAGCGGTGCTGTCCTGGTGTGACTTTATTTGGGAAAAGTTATCTGGTGCTCTTTTTATTTCCGGTCCTGACCCTCAGAGAGTCTGTGCACGTCTCTGCTGTCACCTCACTTGAACCGGTGTCCCTCTTCCTGACATCTGGCAATTTTCAGGGACACCACATCAGTCTTTTTGAAGTTTTCTACACCTGTCCTTTCCTCTCTGTCTGTGTAATTGCTGCTGCTCTGTGTGATGTATGTGCCGTACCTGCATGTGTCTGCAACATCGACTGCATCCCGATTCATTATTCAGCTCCCCTGGCCCGACGTAGCAAGAGAGCAGCTGCTCCTGCTGTCACCGGTCAACCAGGAATCCATGAATCTGTAATTATCCTGTCATCTCTGTCTGTCTCCCTGCCTTTTCTGCTCCTGCACTGTATTTATTCCTCCTGCCTTCATCTGTCTTTCTACTGTCTGTTTCCCTACTTACTCTGTCATTCACTCAGCCTGTCAGCCTGTCCACCTGTCACCTCTCAGCCTCCTGTCCTCCTTCTCTCACAAGGAAAGAGTTTTCTTAACAGCTGTCCTCTGCTGTTCATATTCCACATCTGAGAAGAATATGAATATTTATCAGATCCACTGTTTATGGGGGTAAAACGTTTGAAAAATGGATGCTAATGTGGGAAAATAGTTGTAAACCTTCCACTCATACGTTTATCGTTTTCTTCACTCTCATTCCTTTCACCTATCCCTCTTCTCTCCATAATTGCACCCTCTCTCCTCTCTCTCTTCAGGGTGTGATTTGTCTCTCGCTGAGCTGTGACTTAGTGTGTTAATTACCTCCCCACCTATAGAAAGGTGCAGAGGATGTCGGCGCACAAACGGCGCTCAAAGAGATTCCAGGAGAGAAAAACCAAGGCTGAGCATACATCATACTGAGATGTTTTTCTATTACCCACCTGTGGCATGGGGTGTGTGTGTGCGCGTGTGTGTGTGCACAGCAACGTTAGGGCGAGTCTCTCAAGGGCAAAGAGAAGACACTCTCAAGCATTAGCCTATGACAAGCACAGGAGCATCCGCGCTCTCAAGGCCCAGCAAACGTTATCTTTAATTTATCTCCATGTTTTATTTACCAGCCAGTCAATTCAGGCCACCAAGCAACAAACAAGCCTCTGTATTGACGAGTGAACAGTCCACTCACTTTGCAGAGCTGCACTCAGGTCCATTTCTATTTATTTTTCATTCATTTTATCAGGACAGTTTGTTGAGACTGAGAAACTCATTCCTGAACATTTTTCTTTCTTGCTTCCTCTTCTTTTACTGTTCTGCAGTGTCCAAATGTTTCTTTACTAGCAGGCCTGGAGTCATTTTTAGAGTAACGGCACTTTGGCATTTAATAAATACAAAATTATTGGGGCATCACAGCCAAAACCAATAACAATAAGCGATAATTACAGTGTATGAAGATAAAACAGTATTGGTACAATAAGGGGATAATTAGCCTGATCAGTCACTGCCAGTAATTAATATAAACAGACATTATTAGACTGTAAACTATTAATCAAACCAGTAACTAACTGCAGTCAATGTCAGATGACCTTATCATAATTTGGCAGTTGCTTAGTGTCTCTATGGTTGTTACAAAACATTAAAAAATATACAAGCTCCTGGGGCTCTCTGGGAAAAAGCCAAGTCAATATGCAGTACATAGTTTAATTTGAAACTAGCGCAAGTTAAATTTGTGTAGGAATCAATAAGCCAAATCAAAATTGAAATTTCTTAATGATTCCTTTCAAATTGTAATTTTGGAATCAATTCTTATTTGGAATCAGTTTTCTATGTCCAAATCCACATGGAAGTGGGAGACATTTGATGTCAAGTGTGGTGATGGAGACACTGGAAAATGTGAGTTTGTTAATTTCCCCTAGTGTCACATGAAGTTTTAAAATAGGAAGTCTGTGACTTTCTTGTAAGGGCAAACAGCCAGTTCAAAACAGAGCATTCCAAACTGACTGTGTGGGTAGTTTTGGGTAATTTTTAGAATGGGCACCACAGCCACACTCTGGGGCATCCACAGCACTGGCTGTTTGGCCATGGTATAATTCCTGCCCTGCTTACTACCCTCCCCAGAGATGCTATTATCAGGTGTCATAGTGTGCATAACATACAGCTTCTCTGACCCTGAACACACACACACACACACACACACACACACACACACACACACATGCACGCACGCGTGCCTGCTCTCTGTCTCATTAATTCATGGCCTTCAACTCAGGATTGAATTACAGCTGGTGCCTGTGCAGGATTTACTTTGACAATATCCTTTGTTGCGGGCACACCCATGCACACACACACACACACACACACACACACACACACACACACACACACACACACACACACACACACACACACACACACACACACACAAACACACACACACACACACTCACCCTCATAGATCAGCTGCAGTGTTGCATCACATACACAGCACCGCTCATGATATGCTATCAGTGTTTGCTGTTCCACACTTTGCTTGCCATCGTTCATAATTTATTAATTTGTTTGCTGAAACTGTCAGAGAAACATCTGCATTCACTTTTTTTGGATTCCTTTTCATCCTGCGATTAGTTGCTTCCTCTCCTCCGATGCACAGAGAGAGTGTCAAAGAAGCCCACAGTGATACTGAATCACTGATGCACACTACAGTGTTTTCCCACAGACACACGTGAGCGCATGATTAAAATCCAATGCGTATAATGACGGCTCTAAGATCAAAGGCTGCCGGAAAAAGGGTGCAGGCCCTTTAAGAGAGGCAGGACGGGGAGGGCTCTGCATCCATAAAACATGAGTTTATTCAGTGGCCATGCTAAGACATGGTTAGGAGCGCCTCTGCACTCCAGCGTGCTCTCCTACCCATCACAGGCAGAGCATCCCCGTCCTACCAGACGCCTCTCACACATGCTGACACAGCTCTGCAATGGATGTGCAGAGAAGAAAGGGATAAACCTGGAGCGAGGGGAAGACAGGAGGCAAGAAGAAACAACAGTAGAAGAAGAAGAAGAGAGTGAATGAATGGGGAAGAAAGAAGAGGCTAAAGAAGATAAGAAAGTGACAACGGTGCGATAAGAGGACAGTAAACAGGTGCATCGAGGCGGAGAATGGGCAATTCCTCCTTCCCAGGCATGTCTCCTCTCTCTCCGTCCATTCTGTAGTTGCAGGTATTTCTAACTTGAGTGCCCTTCTCTGACGCGCTGGGGGTGCTGGGAAACTACCGCTGTTTACCTCCGCTTTCTTCTACAGTGGGATGCTGTCTCTTTGTCACACATCTGTCTTTCCCTGCATGTTTCTGAAAGATGCATTTGATATCACTTTACAGAGTTGGAGTACGCCTGTGGTACTCAGTACTTAAAAAAAAAAGATTACTGCAGTGTATGAATATAATATAAAATCTGGGACAATGAGTTGAAGCATCTTCTAAGTTGTTTTTTATTAGGTTTAATTTGAGATAAAGCCTCTGATACTGTTAGAATAATCAGTTTTAAATGCTACAGCCTGTTTGAAAGACATTAGAAGTGCCTTTGAAATGCATTTCAGTGCAGATATTGACAGGACTGAGTGTCTGAGAGGGTTGGGGGTGTGAGTGTCTGGTGGTGTCGGTTGCGTCTGGCAGCAGTACTTGTTTACTGGCTGTGCGGCTGGGAGACTGTTGATGTTCTGCCTCTCTGTGGTTGGCATCTGGGGCAGCATGAAAGAGGGCTATTGATGGATGTACAGAGGCTGCTGCTGGCCAGAGAGATGGAAATTAGGCTATTTACTGGTTGTTAATGCAGTGGTTTGAAAATATAGGAACAATGATCCCACTTGATGGGCATTGGATTACACACAGCCAGCTGTAAAGACAAAAACTAATTTGCATCTGGGGCATACTGAACTCAAAATATCTGTATTTTTAAAGTGGGTGAAACATTTAGTTGGGTTTGTCCTTTAGAATCTGCATCATTACATTTTAGTCACACAGCATCAGTTTTTCTGAAAGGTGAATCCCTGACAAGGAAATGGGATAGGGCAAGAAAAATCTATTCGCCTTGTAGATGTGATCAGTAAATTGATCACCACATAGTCAGCTATTCATCTGCAGTCACGACGGTCCTGTAGACTCTGGCAGGTGTAGAAGATTTCCCCCGTGTTTTATAGTGGAGGGGGCACACCTCCACTAAACGTGACCATAGAAAATTAAGCCACCAGACTGCTTTGACAAAATCCATAACATCATTAAAAACATAAAAAATTAATACAGTCTAATGAACCTGAAGATTACCCTTCATAAAAAAAAGAACATGTACATTTAAACCTTATATTTGAGTGTGACTTTTGTGAAGGTCACCATGTCCTTACTAAACTGATCACAAACAAGATGTGAGATGTGATGTTTACCACCCCGACCGAACACTTCTTTAGGGGAAATGTTGTTTAGTCCAAATATTCATGTTGCAGTTTAAGGCGCGGTCATGACTCAAGACAATAGTTTCTCAAAGTGTGGCCTGCGGGCCAGTGGTAGCCCTCAGAAACATTTTATGTGGACCCTGGATGTGACATGAAATGCATGCATTATATTTTAACCATCTGTGGTCCATTTAAGTACTTTCAGTTTTAATACCCCACATTTTACAGACTGCGTGACTACAGTGTCAAACTGCGCCCCCCTATCAAGTGTCCATCAGGTTAGAAATGACAACTTGGAGAAAGCTACTGGTTGCGTGGCAACTAGTGTCACCTCATGAGTGTCACTGGAATTAACTACAGTGTGATAGCTGTAGTTAGTGTGGACATTTTGGCATTTTAATCTGAAATTAGATGGAAAAATCACCTTCACACCTTCACCTTAACAGGTGAATTCAGTGCTCAAGGGCTTTAATGTTAACCGCCATTACTGTATGGTCTGGAAGTCTGGAAGCCTTTGTCGCTCCGCCGTCTTCTGTTCTGTCTCTCTAGGTTACAGGTATGCCATGCTATCAGATAAAGGCCAGAATACCATAAAATCCTTCAATGCAATAAAAAAAACATAATAATAAAAAAATAAAAATTAACTTATTTGGGTTCATGTGATATATTATAGGGGTGCACAATATAAAGGGAAATGTATAGTAATATGTATTGTTTTGATAATGAAATTATATCTGATACAGTAGGTGGCAGTATGCACCTCTAAAGTTGGGCTGTAATCCACCAATAAACACAGAGAAGGAGGTCAGGCTGCTTAATCGGCAGATAAAACTTTAATCTGCAGACTAAGCAGCCATAGGTTTTCAGTTTGATTAAAAAAAAAAACTTATTTTTGTATTGAGTGCTTAATAAATTGACACATCTGGTTTGACAGATTATGTTAAAACATTTACTTTGAATTTTTAGGCAAAATGCACTTTAAAGGCAAAAGTGTTTTTGAAGTTTTACTCAAAAAAATACGAGAACATTCAAAGAGGTGGAACTGTTCTTTGTTTTTATTGTAACAGTGATGGCAGTTAAATTTGGTTTGGCCAGAGCTGTGGAACATTAAATCACCTGTCTTTGCTCACAACAGCCTTTCTTATGCTTAGGTGTGCACAAACTACAAGTTATATAACATTTATATTATTAAAAATGTGGTTTAATTATCAATATCTGCTATGAGAGGCAGGTAATTATCAGTTGAACCATCTCCATCATCAGCATGCTGAAAAAGATTTTAACCCTTAAATAAACTTTTGAAATGGGTTAAAAAGAATGTTTATCACACACCGGATGGAATATTTTTTTAAATCAAGATAGAGTCTGAGAATTCATGGAAATATCTTCACAACAGTTATTTAACAACCTTCTGTTTTTTTCAAAGAGCACCGGGTATTTATTTTTCATACAAAAAGACGGTTATCTCTGTATCTGGTACATGAGAGGCTCAAACTGGTGCTGCTGCAGACGTAACTGAGTGTAGGCTGGCAGAGAGCAAAATGGAGGTCCTCTCTCTCTCTGTAATCAGTATTGATTTACATGATACCTTCCTCTCTTCACCCTCCAGCACACTCACACTGCACAAATCTGTGCCAGAGCAAGAAAAGACTCGAGTCTCTTGAACATTTGGGGAGATAGGATTGGAAAAATACCAGCTATCTTAAAATTCAACGTGGTTCGATATGAGGCCCGTCACATTCTGTATGCTGTCTCACTCGGAAATCGCTGAGAGGATTAAATCGGAACAGAGGGTTTTGAAACACAGACTATAGAGTCGTCCTTGAACATCTCAAACTTATCTCTTTGTGCTGCATGACTGTGTGAGTCATGTCACCTCAATGACATGCCAGAGCCCTCGCCTGCTCCCCAGGAGGGGTTTAGAGGGGGCAGGATGGGTGGTGGTGGAGGTGGAGGTGGTGGAGGTGGCGGGTAGCAGATCAAGCGTGTTGGAATCATGAGTGACTTGGGAGCAAAAGAGAAGGAGAAGAGACAGGGTAAAGGATCTGTCAGAGAGCTGAGGAGCGGCAGCCAAACAGCAGTTTTCCCATGTCAGCCTGATCAAACTTGTTGACATCTGGAAGGAGATGGAAAAGAGACAGGAGAAAGGCAGGAAGAGATGAAGGGCAGAGAGATGGAGCTGCTGAGCAGAGGGTGCCAGCATCACAGGACTGATTGATGCGGTTGCCACGGAGCCACCAGGTGAGGGTGAACCGACTGTAATATTGACTCAGGGATGTCTTTTCTCCCAAGAGCTGCTGTGCTCTCTGACATGTAGAGACTGTTGCTGGTTCATCCTTGATGTTGCTTCCTTTGCCTTCTTTTATGAGTCAAAACAACATTTTTCAAGAAATGTGATTTCATGCCGAGACTGCAGATACCCAAATGCAGCGTTCAACACCAGAGGCATCATCATTTTAGAATGAATTTAGAATGTGTAAGAAAGTGACGAAACTCTAACTGTCAAAAGACTTAATATTTAAAAGTCTAAACTCTTTCTCCTCCAACTGTCTCTGATAAGTGAAGGTACCTGCTATCCTGCATCCATCCTCCTGTGGATTGGGGTGTCTCAACCTTCAGATTGTTAAAAACAAAAAGTGAAATTGTATGTGTTCAGGGTTATATTTCCTCAACATATGCTCTTACTGGCTCAGGGTTGTCTCCTACTTTCCTTTTTCGTTTCAGAAATCAATCCATTTTTGTGTTACTGCGTCCAAGGGAACATTAACTAGCTCAGTTTTTTCCAAGCCAGGGTGGGTTGTGGGTTGTAGGGACTCCTCCACAAAAGGAGGAAGAGAATATTTTAACCTCTTATCACATTTTTTGGAACTTGGAACAACAAGGGAAGAAACACTTTGGCTGTTTTGATTGATTGTAATTTATAGTGATGCAAAGTCGATCATTGACCATTAAGACTTAAAATAAAATTACTGAGGGAATTATATAAGACAAAATCTAAAATTAGAGGTCAGTGGTCTAACATTGCTTTCTAACTGGAAGATATGCGAGCGAACTCTGCATGGAGAGAAAAATTCACCAATATAAGCAATGTCACAGCAGCGCAGCTTGTCATTCCCCCTGTGCAGACAAATAAAAGTGTCAGAGTTATTTATTCACTACTGTAATTTTCATAAGTCAGGCTTGTTGGTATGTAGTTGTAGGACAGTTTACTTTCTTGTAACTCACAACAGCTCCCTGTTTTACTTTAAAAAGTTTTTGATTATGTTCCCATTAAAAGAAATACTTGCTGTTGATCATATAAAAGGTGCTGCTTGTTCTCAGCCATGTTCTCATCTTGTCATTGCTTTGATGAGGGTGAATATCAGTGATGTCTCTGCCTTTTTTGTGTAGCTTTTCCGAGCATATTGAGTTCAAAAAATGCTAGTGCCGCTTTTTTCCCAGACAACCAATCATATATTTGATGGAGACGATCAAATGTCAAACAAATATACATGAATCTTAGTAAAGACCAAAGTGGTGATGCTTGACTGTGAAACAGTAGCACGGTCATAAGAACTTTTTTCCAACAGCACAGACCCTTCATCCCAGCGCTCTGCCAGCGCCTTTCTGCCAGAAACTAATGCTATGTGGACCCAGGCCCCTGCATATTAACAAAATGTAAACACAATATAAACATAATAACAAAAATATTTTACTTATTTTTTAAGAGCAAAATCTTTGTACAAAGAATCATTTCTTAGTTTTGTCCTAATTCCATGACACATACTATTAATTGTACTTAGTATGAATTATAATCTTTACTGTCAACTTTTATTTTTGCAGTTATTGAACAATAAATCATTAGTCAATCTGGGACTTGTCACTTAAAACTTCACAAAAAGAGGAAAGTGAATATTTTGGATCTCATTTCCAAAGTCTTTAGCTGTTTCATCTGTTTGCAGCTGTGAGTTTTGTCTACATTTCCCAGTGTGTTGTTGGTCCTCAGCTTGTGTCTCACAATGTCTTCATAAAGTATAGATTCTTCTCTTTGAAGGGGATGTAATGACTCCTGCGGCGATTGCCTTTTGAGTGGAGTGCAGGCTGAGAGCAGCACCTGTGGAGCTGGCAGGGATTCAGTTTCTTTTTCAAGGACACTTCCTTCAGTTGAGCAGCAGTTACTCTGCCCACTGTTCATCCCTGCAGCCTGTTTGGCAAATTCTGCTTAAATGCGATGACATGAAAGCTTGTTTCATTGATATTGTATGAGCTACATTCATGTAGTTATTTTTTATTGTTGGACAGTGTTTTTATAGAGGACTTTAACGGACATTTTGTAGCTGCAGCCTCTGAGGATAAACTGAAAGTTTTAGCGTATAATTAGAGAACTTTGGCCTTCTCTGTTATAGAAAGCAATGAAACTTTGACGACACATCGCAGCAGAGAGTTATTAACAATAAATCTCAGATAATTTGGCTCTCTCGGCTCTGTAACGCTGACCCAGGATAATCTTGGCAGTCTGTCTGTGGATGTTGTTTAATTTATTCAGTGAGGCCTCTGGAGCTGAGGCAGCTGATCCAAAAAAAAAAAAAAAACTGCAAGGTGGTTGAAGATGTTGTAGGATGTCATGTTCAGGGGCTTCACTTACATTGGCAGTCAACTCCATTCATAATGAAAAATGCACTTCTGTTTTTGCAAGTTGTGTCTGGTAAAAAGCACGTAGAATCTCCCCACACTTTAAGGGCACTCTCAGAACATCTTTCTAACCACTTTAAAATTTTACTGACTTAACCTGCTTTGGCCTCTGGGTGAATCTGACTTATCACTTAAAAACTGTCCCGAGACTGTTGACATAGTCAGGTGTTCGTGGCTTAGAAGTCTACCAACTTTTCTGTACTGGTACCCCATAATACCCTTTTTTGGCACTTGACACTCTCTGTAATATGGTGAAATCTGCCTATAACACTCAATACACACATTGAAATAAACACAACACATTGGAGTCAAGTAGATTACATTGTAATTACAACAGGAGACACACAACCCTTCAGCACAGAAGCAGAAGTCAGTGGTGTCTCCCAGAACAGGAGGTACAGTCATGTTTTGTGGTGTTTCAAACCACAGAAACTGGACCTGATTGTCTTTCTACAGATCGTTTAAGACAAGAAATCCCATAGGGAGTTTTCTTTGTTTTACTCTAAGTCAAAAGTTCATCCTCAGTATTAAACTTAATGGTAAACAGAAAGCCATGAGCTGGTCACGAGCTTAGTCTCACAGACAGACTGTCATTGTGCTCTTCCCATCTTCCTAACAGCATCTGATAATCATCTGGTGTTTGGATCCAAAGATAAAAAAACATAAAGTCGTCAGAAACAAATGCAAAAATGATAAACAGTTATGTTTAATACTAATTTATTTCCTACTGTAATAATAAAAAAAATGCAGTTTTCAGATGTAAAAAAAATAATTCCAAACTTCTCAGTTTCATCATTGTTTTTGCCAGAAATGCTAAGCTATCATCAACCAAGACAGTGAAAAAAGCCCAGTTATTTCCAACAGCAACATATCCAACTTGGCAATTGATCACCTGAAGATGATGATGAAGATGGTGGTGTGGCACGTAAAGTTTTGTTGCTCATGGAGAGTTTAAGCCCTTGGAACTCGCTGCAGGCATGTTGATTTTTGAAAGTGCATGAAAATTGTGACCACACTCAGCTCCCCATTGCCCTGTCTCACTGTGGGTCCATTCCATTTCAGTGGGCTGGACACCACTTAATGCATTATGGTGAATGCTAGAAAAAACAAGAGTGTAATCTCATTCAAGTCATTTTTTTCCTTGCCATTATACAAATTGTGTTATTCATTGGTGTTTATCAAATAACGAAGTAACTAGGGGTATGGTAACTATTGTTTTTTGACACATGCTACGCTGTGGTAATTAGGGCTGTGTTATTGGCCAGAATCTGGCAAAACAATACATCTCACAATACAGAGGTTATGATTCAATATATTATATTATATTCCAAAACTGTAAGCAAGGTGATACAATGCTTTTTTTACATTTTTTTTTTTAGGAAAAACAGTATAGCAAGTATAGAGAAGACACCACTGTCTACATGAAGTCTGACTTTAAAAGTTAACTTTTTTATGCAGTCATAACCGGTCGGGGGTTTAAACACAACACAAAATGAACCACTGCTGCTAGTCTTTGCATGTGTCATGATACAGTGTTTCTGAAAATCAATAGAATATCACAAAACGCAATATGGCCATAGTTAAGTGTAATCAGTTTTGCGATTACCAGACTTGGTTCAGATTTCATGTTTCACACAAGAACCGGCAAGGCCCCTGAGGACGGGTTATCAGCTCTTGTTATGATACTCCAGTGATGTTTTTTAGAAACTTGACACACCTTTGATAAACCATGCTGTTTTATCTGCCTTGTAATTGGAGTTCTGCCTGCACCTCTTAATGCTACTCAACTAAACTCCTGTTTCCAGGGTAATTGAAATGCTTGTTTGCCCTTCAGCCCATAAACCTTGTCTTTACCTCCCGCCATTTTCTCTCGAGTGCCCGATTGGTACCGTGCATGTGAAGAGAGATGGCTCACTCCTCAGCTACTTCCATAATCAGCACTGGATATATTGTCTGATTAGGGAAGTGAGTTGCCTTATTTACTAGTCCAGGATGGTATTGCTTTTCCTACGCTCGCAGACTCCACCACCTCGATTCACCACATTTTCACACCCTGTGTCTTTCTGTCTGCAGACGTGATTTGGTCGATACCCTTAAAAGTGCTGAGCTCACTACCCAACGCTATTTCCAACTTAACGGGACACCATCTTTTACCTTAAATTCATATTTCCTCTGGCAGATTCAGGCATCAGACAAACAAACACAGTGACAACACAGAGAAACATGTGAGCAGAAGGGAATAGAGAATAATTTTCATAGGAGAATAATGTCTGCTGTTGTTGGAGGACAGATGCTGATGACTGTCATATAGTATTGCTTGCTGAAGGAGATTTTTCTTTAAACAAAAAAAAAACTGAGTGCCTTTAAAGGCAAATCCCTGTGTATGAAGAGAAATCATATGCAATAGGCTTGGAGGAAAAAAGAAATTTGCTTTAAAAAAAAGGCTTGTCTGGCATTGAGAAGTAGGATAAAAAGTAAAGCAGCCTTTTATGCTTTTGTCATCAGTATTTTTGTATTCCAGCCTCCAGAAGCTGTGAACAAGTGGAAGAAAAATGGAGGGAATAAGCAGAGAGAACCCTCTCCTGGAACATGGTGCTTTTCCCTAATAAATCAGTTTAATCGCAAAATACTGCGTCACACTTTCCTCAGTAGCAGCTGTTCCCATTTTCTTCTCTAGTTGACAGTTGCTGGACGTAAGTGCTGTTAATGACCTCAGGTCTGCTAATGTGGGCACTCTGGCAGAGATCATTTAAACTCCTCTGCACCAGTGAAGGGATCGACAATAGACTACATATCCATCACACTTTCAGCACCAAAAGTACATTATTCTTTAGATGATCACACACATGCAGACACTCTCATCGACCAGCAGCTACATAATAGATTCATGCAGTGTTGTCTGACCCTGAGCTGCAGGAGTGACATTAGTAACAGAGCGTGGTCCACATGCAGTTTTCTGATGGTTCTCCACATTAGTGTGTGTTTGTGAGTGTGTTTTATTGTTAATCATGTTTACCGCATCAGAGAAGGCGTCATTGTCTGTTGAGGTTTTAGATGCTGCTTTACTAGACAACAGAATGGAGGAGAGAGGGGTGAGTTAAAAGATAAAATGCTTCAGACCAGCTGCATCATGTGGCGTTGTGTCATTTGATGCATCATACAAACGGTAGAGGTAGAAGTATAACACATTGAATGTGTCAATTCAGTGATTGAATGTGATAAAGTTGCTGCTTTTCTTCAGAGTTGATGCTGGGAAATAAGACAGTGGCGTATCTTTTTGAGTTGACGAACAGCGATTGAGATGAATCGTGTCAAAATGCCTATTAATGTCTGTTTGAAATGTAATTAATTTTCATGTTATTCTTCTTGGGTCTTTTTGGACCTTTTTGGGTCCTCTGATTCACAGGGTTCAGACTGCACAGTATTTTTGTCTGTTACGGTGGTCACTGTGTCAGATTCGGCAATTGTAGTCATAAATTCTTGCTGTGACTCAACTGAGAGATGTGACAGAATACATGTTGGACCCTGACCAATCACCATGGGAAGGACGTGTTAGGTACCGACTATGGGGAACAGGAATATAAACAAACAGTGGTGGCGTGTGTGACAGTGGTTTTCAAACAGGGGTCTGTGGCACTCTGCCAGATGGTCTCTGAAAACTTTTCACATTCAGTCATTTAAATTTTCATTATTATTAAAAATATTTATATTTTATATTAAGGTCTTTTTTTAACAAAAGGCTTCAGAGTTTAATTTCTATCTAAAATAGTTCATAGATTACATTATGATCTAATTTTCAGTAACTCCCAATAAATCTTCCTTGTACCAGTCAATCACACGTCACTCATTAATGGTGGAAATCCCAGGGGGAATACATGAGGGGGTCCCCAATATATTTTCTATCTTGTAAGGAGTCTTTGGCTGAGAAAAAATGAGAACCTCTGGTGTGTGATACTGGCTGTCCTATGTTCAGAAAAGTCTAAAAAACAACGAAAATGAGACAGTGACCTTTTCTCTGTCTGACAGTTCCCCCTCGCGGCACCAGCATCATTCTTCGTTTACTGCACCATGTTTACACCTGTGTAAGAGCTCTCTGTGATCATGCTGGTCAATGTTTGTGACAAAAAAAAAAAAAAAATTCTAACATACTAGTTTTTTTTTTGTCAGGATGTTGTGAGGCGTCCCAGATGTGACGTTTGTTGTTGTCCACTGAAACACTACACAGAATAAAATGATCAACACCCACTGTTGTTCCTGACCTGATGCCCTGTGTGTGCAGGATCAGACAGTAATCTGACTGAGCTAGGTTCAACCTACACGATATCAGCCTGTCTTCTTCAGGCACCCATAAATGGTCCAGGAAGTCCGATTGAAGTAATAAATCTAAATCTAATCTCAGTGGTTTATAGTATGAGGAATGATTTTAATTCTGTTTTCATGCAGTAAACCATAAAAATATAGCAATTATGTTACAAAGTAATCTACCAAAACTGCTCTTTCATGCATTTAATTGGGCAGTGGAGCCACACTGAGGTCACATTAGGTTGTGGCAAAAGTTGAACCAGGTTCAGTGTTTTTACTATTGTTTTACCATCAGGAGAGGTCACCTTCACATAAATGAGGGGGCTGTGTTTTTTACAGGGCTGAGGTCTGTCTGAAGACAGCTTCACCTGAGAGAGGTGAGACATACCAAAGGTGTCAGGGTGTAAATCCTACCCCAGGCAGGCAGGACATCATAGGTGCAAGGTGTCCCTCCCCCAGGCTGTGTTGACTTATCAGGACACAGTATTGATCTCTTGAAAGAGTACTCCAGTGATTTAGTCCTGCACTTCTGAGACTTTAAATCCCTCACACTTGACTCAAGCTGCAAAAATGCTGGATCCTGCACTTCTGATAATACATCTCAAAGCTCCAAAACACTGTCTCTTAATGTTGATCTCTCATCTCTTGATGTCACAAGAACCAAATTAATGCTAAAATTTGAAAACGTGATGGTACTTATTTTTCTACTGTGCTGTTCCCCTTTTGTCTAAGAAGCTCATAAGAGTTTTTATTTCAAGTGGCAAAGAAAAATAACCAGGAATGTAATGGATAAGATTTTATTGAAACCAATGTCGTTATCGATTCTGCTTTTTGATCTGATTCTTTATCAATTCCCTTCTTGATTCCTAATCAATTTTCAGTGTGACAAAAGTAGGCCTACACAGATTTTCAGTGTCAACACAACTGTTTGATTATCCCTGAGTCTGAACATGGCCTAGAAACAGCAGATAAAAGGCTCTCCACCATCCCTCCTTCTTCTTGCAGGTCTCCAGGAGCATAGACAGGATTTTGACGTTTTGCAATGTGCAGCTGTGAAAAGGCATGTCGGCACTGTTAAAAGGCAGAGATGGGAGCAGTCTGATCCACTGTTGGTATCAGGGCTTAATATTGATGCATTTCCCTCATTTGATATTGGACTAATGTAACTGATCTTTGTTTTGATCATAATTCTACAGACCCATTTTTTTTTTTTTGTTATAAATACAGTGCAAATTAAGAGAGCAGCATCATACTTCAAATCATCTCCACATTGGCCCTAATCAGAGGCAAAACTCCTCTGAGATAATCTAAACAAAATACAAAACTCTGACAACATGTCCATCAAAATCAACAGAATTGTTTCATCACTAAAATCAAGTTTGGTTTCACTCTCACATAACCGTGGACATAATAATAATAACAGAAATAAAGTTCTGTTGTCAGTGTAGTCCACAGATATCCGAATTCAGATATCAGAATTGGAACAGAACTGAAAAATAGCACATTACATTAAAAGAAATTGATGAGCTAGGAGACCTGTGACTCCAATGACAATTGACAATATGACAATTTGGAACCAGTACCGGAAGTAGAACCAGTTCTTAATTCCCATCCATAGGAATGTCACTGGTATTGGTATTGACTACTAGATTTCTAGTGTTGTGACTTCCCTAATCTCTCCGTTCGACCCTCCCTGTGTAGTAAATGGCCACATCTTTCAAACTCCACACTCCTAATTTATCCTGCAGGCTGAGATAACCATGGTGACACCACTAGCATTATCTCCTCAGACGTTTGGCGGAGTAGTACTCACTGTGACTAGTAAATTGACTTTGACATGTAAAATTGGTGAAGTGGCTCTTTAAATCCCACCAGGGACCTGTTACATTAGTACAGCCTATAGAGTTTTCTCACAGCAGACGTTTTTACCCACTAACACAGGTGTAACTAATTATATTAATACGTATTTAGCTGTGTCAGTCCAAGGTCCTGCTATTGGCAGATACACGCTGGCTCACAGATTGGTAAATGTAATGGAGCCATTGTTAATTTAATTAGATCCACCTCTGCGTTTCCTGTTTTTATAAGGTCAAAATGTCTGCCGTGAATAAAGCTCTATTAACGTTTAACAGAGCTGAAGACTCTCTGGATTGGAATGAAGATATCCATTATTTTCCCAGGATTTTGTTTTGTGTTATAATTCTGTGTCTGTCTGCAAGAATTGACTGTTTAACTTTAAAGATCCGTCTGAAGCAGGTTCCCAGTGTCCCAGCGTGTGTCTCTGTTGAAGTTTGATTCCCAGATCGTTGGACGCAGCAGCCAATCAGTTTCTGAGGCTGCATGTCTCCCTCAGCAGAGGGTTGATTTGAGACAGATTGTTTTTGCACACACACTCTTTCCGTCTTTCCGTCAGTTTCTCAAGCTTTTTTTTTCGCTGAGAGAGAAGTCTCCGGATGAATTTATTGTTGTGCTACATAAAAGCGTGGGCTGATTTTTCTCTCAAATGGCCTTTGTTGTAGCTTTTAAGATACCATAGGAAAGGCATTAAGAATTGTCATGGGGTTTTGGCTTTTTGCAATGTGGGCTCAAGTGTGTGCGTGTGTATGTATGTGAGTAGGTTACTTCAAGGTTTTCATGCTGCTATCACATATTCTGGCATTTCTAGTGCAGTGGGAAATACATTCAGAGTCTAATTTGACAGCTTTCCCTGAAAGACTGCATCACAGATTTTCATCGCCCAATTTTTTTTATATTTTTTCTTACAGCTGTAACGTTTTGTCCTTGATAAGGGATTGCTATTTCAGTGACATCTCTGGTAGGGAACAGCCTATCAGATAGCATTACTGTCACACATCAGGACACAAAGAGCAGAGAGGAATCTGCTTCCAGGGCACACGCTGTCGCAGGTGAAATGTGTATTCCTATGACAGACAGAGGAGAGAGGCTGTAGGATGAAAAAAAAAGCACCTCTCTGCATCTGTTGTATTTGTTTGTTTGTGTTTTATGAAATTCATTGTGTCTGCAGGTTTATCCGCACAGGATTGCTTTGTGCTACGGGCACAGCGCCACACATTGTTCCACATATTACCCGTTTATTATGAATTGTGCATGCTGGATGCGTAGGCAGAACGGCGCAGACATCACTGGGGATATCAGGTCTTATTTGCTCAATTTATAGGATTATATGGTATGGATGGGGACTCCATTTTTGTGACTTGAATCACGTACAGATTGACTTAAGATGTGACATTGATTCGAGATTTGTGAACCAGGACCGATAACTTTCTATAAAACATGCTGGAGCTAAATGAAATGTATGGTTTTTAGACTCTGGATCAGTCCAGCATGTTCACAGGCTGACGGATATGGAGAATTGTTATTTGTGAGAACATAACAAAGTGTTAAAGAATAACTTAATAGCAGGCTGAAAGCAGTGTTTCACTGGCTTCACACAGGTGTCAAGTCCTTGTCACCTCCTCTGGTGTGGTCTGTGTTGCACCGCTAATGACAGCCGACAGTAGTGTTCTGGTGAACTAACCACGCCCTGGAGTGCACCTCTGCATCACTGCAGCAAGGTTAAAGTTAGCCACAGAAGGTCAGGAAAAACAAGATTTTTATTGACAGTGTTTCTCTGTCTGTTGGTTGGTCCACCACTTTGGTTCAGGCTGAATAATCTGGATGATGTTGGATGGATTGTCATGAAAGACATAGATATTCATGTTGCCCAGAGAATGATTTTGGTTACCTGGACGACCCTCTACAGGGTTCAGCATTAATGTTTTTTAGCTTTTTGTTGTTTTTCACTTGCCGGGAAAGTGGGACAGATTACTGAACTTTCCTAAACTAAATTTGTACTTGCCCCTGAACAAATTGTTTTATTTATTTGCAGTTATCAGATAATGAAATTACAGTTAATTGTTATGTTTAGTCTTGGGTTGCAGTGTTTATAAAATGTCAGAAAATGGTGAATTGTCTATCACAGGTTTTCAGAGTCCAAGGTGATGTCATTAAATGTCTTATTTTGTCAGTACAAAACTCAAAGCTAATCAGTTTAATATGATAATAAGTGAAGGAAAGCAGGAAATCTCCATGTTTGAGAGACTGATGTTTGCCATTTTGCATGAAAAATTACTTCAGAATACTCAGAATACAAAATAGCTTAATTCTTGCTTAGTAGGGCTGTAACTAAGAATTATTTTCATCATCAATAATCTGTCTGTCATCATTACAACTAGTTGGTTTGGTCCATAAAATGCTGGAAAATGATGAAAAATGTTGATAACTGTTTCCCAGAGTCTAAGATGACATCCTTAGATACTCAAAACAATCAGTTTTTATACTTTTTGTCAAGTTCAGTGAATATCTCCTCACAGTCTGCTAGTTGTCTGTTCTGTGTGTAAATGATGCTGTGTTCAAAGGGAACCTGTAATTATGAAACAGAAGTTGTAAATAGAACGTTATGAACTTGCAGTTAACAGCAGAGCAGCTGCATGCAGATATCAAGAGCCACCACAGACAGAAGCTGTGCTCGAAGAACCCCCTTCCTGGGAAAAGCAGTGTGATTGGAGGGCTACCCCAGACCTTCTCTGGGTCTAGATTTGAGCTGTGGGCCGCAAGTTGAGTATCCCTCCATTAAACTAAGGTGGTGAGCATGTTTTCATGTTGACGTGATGCACAGCAGTGCTTTGAGCCAAGTCCTAAGTACAGCCTCACAGAGATGTTAGCATGGCTGTAGACTCTTAGTATTGTTTAATAATGTTGACATTTTAACAAAGATAAAACGTTGTTGTTCAATAGGCAAACAACAGGCATAGTGTATTCATGTATCTCTGTATTAAATCCAGGTTGCAGGTTTAGATTAGAATTCCCACAACTCGACAGCTGTTTATTTTGCACTGCATCAGTCAACACAGAGGTGTTTGTCCAGCAGCTAAAGGTGATCACTGCTGCTGACAAAACATCGAATGTAGCATCACTACTGTTTGAAAAAAAACTCTCTACGGGAGAAAGACAAATGTAATCAATCTGATAAACAAAGATATTAACATGAAGGAATTAATTCAGCATTTGTAATATCAAAACATGTTGTCATGAATTTTAAAAAACTGTTTTGCTGACACAAAGCAGGGCAAGGCTTCATAAACATGAAATATTAGAGACTAGACTAAATTATCTGTCAGTCCATGAACATCATTCACATTATTTTACAATTTTAATACACCACCTGCACGTTTAGTTGATGCATACAAGATGCATACCTACAATCGTTTGCCTGCATGTGGAATAAGTGTGTTAGCTGGTTGTATTTTCTACATGTGCTACGTGACAGCTCTGATCTCACCCTGCTCTTTGTTATCTCATATCTGGCGTGACAGCTTTGACACGTGTCCTCTGAAAGCAAACAAACGCAGCTCGACCGCGTTGATGACTAAATTACAGTGAACGACATTTAACAAGCTACTCATTTGCTGATTATACAGAATGGTCCTTCTGAAACCCCGATCAGACACTCAAATGAAAAGCTTCTGTCTAGTGGAATAATGGGGTATTTGAAATGAGCAGAGAGGGGGGAGACAGAGGGGGGAGAGAGATGAGAAGGAAGTATTATTGGTGTAGGGCTGGGCAAAAGAAAAATGTTTTCTCATCAGATTTTATTTTTCATAATGGCTGTCAAATCACATCAAGATTTCTGATGATTCCCTTAAAGGACCAGTGTGTAAAATTGAGGGGGATGTGTTGGCAGAATATTGCAGGATTCGGATATATTCAGGAGTTTGCTTTCACTGGTGTATTATCATCTAAATTAACACTTGAGTTTTTGTTTCTGTTAGCCTATAATGAGCCATCCATGTTGAATGGGGGTTGACTGATCTGTTTCAGGACTGAAACTACATGAGATACTGCAGAGATGCCCTGGTCTCCAGATGTAAGAAAACATAAACAGAAAGTTTGTTTGGCACAGACCCCAACACTGAGAATGTAAATTGTGATACATAAATGATGATCATCATCGATAATCGTGAGCCATCGAAATCACATCTGTCAATATGATGTTTTTGTTGTGCAGCCTTTGCCAGTGCAATTATTAGTAATCAAGCAAACTGATATTTGGAACAAGGGCTGGGGCGATTTGTTTACGTAATCAACATCATCGATTACAGAAATACGTCAGTTTGCATTATGTGCATCAATGCTTTGCAATGAACTGCTGCACCAGGATTCACTGGGAGAATCTGCAGAGATAAAGCAACAATCATTTAAAGTGTGGGAGTATTTTAGACAGAGATACAACAGTATGCTTCAGTATGACCTCTGCAAACTGGACATGACTTATCACAGCAGGACAAAGACTCTGTATGAGTGCTGGAAGTGAAGCGCAGAGCGACCTGTCCTCCTGCAGCGAGACAGCAACATCGGCCTGTTTACTTTCTGTCAGCACCCGAGCACAATATACCGAGATAATCAATAAGTGGAACGTGTTTCTGTCAGTTGAAGTCTCTTAGATTTTCTAAATATTTTTTCATTGCCCATATGTTATAAGAAATGCTTTTTTTGTGTTCTCTGTTCACTTTATCAGCAATTTTCAAGTGAGAAATGGATAAAAGTAATGATGTTACATCGTCATGTTTCTAGCCCAGTAACCCAGAACAGACAAACCAAACACGGGCTCTTGGAGGTTTTGGAGCCACTATGTGCTTGGAAGGGGAGTCTTCACGCTTGTTGCCACTAAATCTTGCACGCTGGTCCTTTAAGCTAAAAATTCTGTTTAGATTAATGAATTATGGAAAAAGAAACTGAAATCTTGTCAGTGTAAATACTTGTTTGGCTACATCAATTACATCCATCACTCATTTGTGTTTGTATCAGCATCATGTCTGTTGCATTAAAACAACAAACAGCAGCATATTTAACAGCATAATCAATGTGATAATCCATGATATTAACATGAAGGAATTAATTCAGCATTTGTAGGAACAGTAATATCAAAACACAGATGCTCACCTGCTGCAGCACCCTGAACTCCAGTTTCTGCTGGTTTAGTAAGTTGACAGTATGAGGTTGTAACTCTGGAAGCAGCAGATAGTAACGCTACAGTTTACTGCTGTTGTTTCTCAGAGCTCCTCTCTGCTTGTTCCAGGAGACGAGTTTCATTGCTGGTGTAAGCACTAACAGCCTCCATGCTTTATTAGATGGTGACGCTTAAGGTAATAAACCAAGTCTGTGGTATTCCCTGTTGTTGTTGTTGTTGGCACAGTTCTTTGGCAGAGTTATACTTGACTCATCTTTAGCCTGCCGGACTTTAGGCAAAGCACAGCTAAAACACAGACAACAATCCTTTATTTTTCAGGTTATTGTGGATTTTGAGTTGTTTGCTTTTGCTTTTATCTGGAGTTTAAGAATCTCATCTCATATCCAGTCTTTCTGTCCAGCTTTTGATAATAAAAACAATAGCACACAGTATGTATAAATAACTGAAGTTTGCTGTTTGTTCCTGAAGGTCTGTCATGAGATTTATTAGGAGAAGCTTGTCCCTGTGACTGTGATGAGCACTTTGTTTTCAAGCAGTGTACCCCACTGAAAGTACATTGAATTTTCCTACATTCCCACTGAGGTCCAAGCCCTCTGGAACAGCACCAGAATGACACCCACTGGCCCAAACAGATTTTATTTTCACTTACACAGTCATTATAAAAGAATCGGCTGTAAAGTAAAGAACACATTTTTCTGATCATCACAGACACTTTGATCCATGAGGTCAAATAATAATGTAGTCTTTCAGATCTCTATCAGTAGATTGTTTTTGTGACAATCATTTGCGTGGGAACCTGCAGTATCACTGACAGAGGAGCGTCACTGGACAATATACTCTGTATATAATAGACTCTCAGTAGATTATTAATTATGACCATTAAATGAAGATTTTTGACACTGAAGAAACATTAATTTGTGTCATCACTGACAGGTGTAGTGTCAAATGAAAATATATTTTTTGATGCTATTTGGGACAACTAATGATAATTTTCACCTTTGATTAAACTGTTTATCTTCTTGATTAATCAATTGCTCATCACAACTAGAGTCAGACAGATACATCACTCAGCCTTATGTTTGCCTAGCACAGATATATTGGTCTATATCAGTGTCATTTTACAGGGCTGGGCAGTATATTGATATTGTATTGTATCGTGATATGAGATCAGATATCATGATTGACTTTGGACATCATTAGATCGTGATATTTTATAGGTGTTGTCATGTCCTGGTTTTAGAGGCTGCATGTCAGTAAAGTGATGTCATGTTCTGAACTCATGAGACTGTTCTAGTTGTTCTATTTGTCTGTATTACTATTTATCAGAAAATTTCATTGCATTAATATTTTGTGAAAGCACCAATAGTAATAATAATAAAAATATTGTCACAATATTGTATTTGAGCAAAAAATATTGTGATATTTACTAATTTTATCACCTTTACCACTTCCACCTCTTGAAAAACACAACATGTCTTTAGTCATAATGAACATAATACAGATTTTTTTTTTTTTTACTCTTAATATCGGTATTGGCATTGGCCCCTAAAATCCAGTATCAATCGCAACATCCCAATAACCCAAACTGAAATGCTTAAACAATTATTAACAATTATTTTATCCACATAAGACACAATAGACAATACCAATTATTTTTTTCTTGATCAACTAATTGATATATCAGCTAATTATCTCAGCTTGGACACGATTTTTTTCCATTAATTTGTGGGAATTTTAGAGGCCAGTATTGAGCATGTCAGTCCCACCCAGGGAGTAAAGCTGACTTCAGTGAATGTTCAAATTTTAGCAGCCAGTAAATTGATTACCTTATGTTTTTGGCTGGTGAGTGAATCAAATCTACCATCTACTTGCATATTTTACCAGAATTTGGTGGTGGGTGGTAATTTTGTGCACTAGACCCACCGAGAAAGAATTGATTTGGATAACTTGATTTGGATAAGAGTATCAGAAAACTCCTTACAGGTCATGTAATACAGATTTCACTGTAATGAACAGTTGATTTTTGGATCACTGGAGTGAATATTGATGACAGGAATTGTGTTGTTTGTGGTATTGCAGATTTGAGAGGAGGATAAATCTGCAGAGTGCATGAGAGAAAAGATGCCTATAAGCAAGTGTGATATGATCAGCAAACAGCTTTTTGGTCGTACTTTTCTGTCTCCTTCACTCGTCCTGATTCAAGTTGTGCACACACACGCACACACACGCACACAGACTGTAGGATCTCATCTCTGTGCAGCTCTCGCCTTCCTCAGCAGCCTTGGAGAATGATTTCATTGGGATGACAAGTGTGCTTCTCCCTCCATATTTCTGCCACCCGGGCCCCTAGCCTGGATCCAGACGCAGTCTGCAATAATGTAGGCCCCCTCTCGTTTTGCCTCTTCCCTCCTTCCATCTCAGTCTACCCAATCTGATTTTAGCTGTGCTGAAAGTAGCATTTTCTTCCTATCACAACATCGCTAATGCTTACTTTCCTTCCCCTCTCTTCCCTCTCCATCCTTCTTCATCCCCCTCCGTCCACTAAGCAGAAAATGGGTCCAGTTGCCGTTGCGGGCTATTATCTGTATGAGCTATCTATCTTGATAATTGACTAGTGGGGGTAAATGTGACGGTGATCGGTGTGACACTAATACATTCTGCCAATTTGACACGCTCATAATCCACCGGGCTCGCGTTTCCAGCCCGCAGCCATCACGGGGAGGCGAGAGGTTTGACGTGTTGGAGCACTGTAGCATCATGGATACACACAGTAGGCCGAGTGTGTGGGTGGGGAGATACACTCGGTCTAAATTAGGAATCGGGAGCGTTTGAGTGGGCATGGAAGAAGAGGAAATTGGTCCAAACATGCACGACGTCACGTTATAGAAACAGACACATGCAGATGGATATAGCTGTCACAGTGTGGATATGTAAACCCAGCTGCAGGAAATAAACTCATCTCAACATCACAACCAATTTGTTCTGTATGCTGCTGATTGCTCTTGGAGCAGTGAATCGCAGTGAGAGTGAATGGCATGAATAGGCAGCATACTGTATATCCGGAGCAGAAGTAGTAATGAGACGGTGTGTAATTCCACCTGGCATGACATCTGTATCTGGCACCAGGAACAAATAACATCCTGGTGTATTTATAAAAACACCTGAAGACATCACACTTCTGTTGCCTCTCCACTACATTTATTAAGTGACAGTTACCGCTAAAATGATTATTTTTTTATTAGTGGACTGATCGATCATTTGGCAACACTTTTGATAATCGATTAATTAAAAATACCAGTTTCTCAAATGTGAATATTTACTGTTTTTTTGTGCTCATTCATGGTAATGAATTGGATATCTTTTGGAATTTGGTCTGTCGTTCAAATGAGGTGTGATCCTGGGGTCTGAAAAAATCTGATGGGCATTTTTCACTAAAATCTGACATTTTACAAACCAAACAATTTATAATAACTGACAGATTAATCAAAATGGAAATAATTGTTATGACAGTCTCTGTGTCTTTCCAGAAAAAAAATGTCCCAGTTACTCTAAATAATCATCACTGTCAAAAGATTAATTACAGAACATTTCTTTGTTTGAAAAAAAAAATGACAAGTTCTCTGGAAAGAAAACCTGCTGTTGAATTATTCAAATGGCATTTTTTGATTTTTTGAGCAGCACAAACAAGAAATTATATTCACCTATCATGTATCAGGGTGGAGGCAGAAATCGTTCAGAGGGAGATGCACAAGAAAGTCCAAAAGAATTTGGACACCCAAACATTGCACCCATATGGGATTGTTGAGCATCTTTTCCCACTAATCTGCTGCTCCACTGGTTTCATTCAACCAGATATTGAACCTGACTCCCATTCAGACACAAAAGCATTCCTGAGGTCCAGTATAGGTTTGGTCCAATACCAGTATCAGACAATGCTTTCAATAAAACCCTAAAATGTGGGATTGGCTATTGGCCAGTACACGTGTCTGTGCACCGATCCGATACCACGTAATTTATAAGCTCCGAGACGGGACCCTGTTACTTCCCACCAGTGTGCTATAAGCTAAATTTTGTACGGTCAATGGAGCAGAAAAACCTAAGCTTTACCTTGGCTCAGATCACATTGCAAAGTCAGCATTCTTGTATCCAGGAGGAGGAAAAATCTGGTGGAGTGTGTATTTAAGTTTCTCCAGGAAATGCTGGTGTTTTAGCAGAGCTAAAGCCAACACTGCGAAACTGACTGACTGACTGATCAACGGTGCCGCGAGAAGCAGTATTTCCATCAAAATATATGTGTATACATACATACATACATACATACATACATACATACATACATACACACACACACACATCTTCAAAATCTTCAAAATTGTCCCTGTGGTATCAAAAATCAGATGTTGATATTTTTTAAGGTACTGTATTGAAATTAGAAATTCCAGTATCATGACAACACTAGTTTTGTTCATGGGGGCATATCGTGTTGGTAATGTTGAAGAAACGAGATGCAGCTTCCCTAAACTTCTGACAAAAAGTTTGAAGATCACTGTCGTCTAAAATATCATCGTATGCTGTGTGAGTTCATTTGCTCTGGCAGATAGGTCTGGCCACCCTCCCATTCAGACTGATTTCCACCCGATCACTGACAGAGGAGCATCACTGGTCACGATTCGAAAATGTCAGTGACGTCACTTGTTTTGGCCACAACGCCTCAGGGAACGCAGATTGAAGGGGGGGGGGGGGGGGGGTTCTTGCTTGAACAGACCAAGCACTGCCTCAGCTAGCACGTGTCACTTAGTACAGCATCAGTCATTTCTTTGCTGTCAGTGGTTGGAGGATCTGTCCAATTGGCATTTTTGCCTGTGCGTGTTTATGACGCCCCTTGGAAATCAAAAATGAACTGAGAAATTTCAGACTTGTTCCCATTTGTGAATTGGGCAAACAATTTTTTACCACCTTTGCTTGAAAATTACTTTAAAACATTAATTGATTATCAAAATTATTTCCAACTGACTACCTGTAGATTCATTAAATTGGTTAATTGACCAATTAAGGGCACCAAAAGTATGTGGACAGTGGTGCCTGCGTACTTTGAGTCATATTGTGTCACTATCTCAAAACCTTTACAGATCAAAACTACCTGCAGGGCGAGTTACCACCAGTGGTATGTTGATTTTTTTTTTAAATTTGGGTGAACTAACCCCTTTAACATTAGAACACATTAGCAAAAAGAGCAGTTGGAATCCATTATAAGGATACATTACAAATGTGAGTATAGATTTTATTACATAATGTAGGCAACTGGAGGCAGTCGAGTTCTTTCTGAGAGAATGGCAGTCTCTTCAAACATGCAGCCTGTTTTTAATATGTTGCCAGACATTTCCAGATGGGATAAAGGATAGGCTGAGTCACTGACAGCATTTGCATAGTGCATCTTAAAGTGTTGCCAGAAATGAGTACACAAAACTTCAAATGCATCTGAAGCCTCTGCACAAACAAGCGTGGCTCAAAAAAACACTGTGTCGGCACCGTAATGACACCAAGGTATTATCACGTCCTTAAGTGCTTGTATAAACAATAAACACGCATGTCTAAATAGCACAGCTGGAGTGGCGGTCTAATCACACAGAGGAGTCACTGCGACACAAACAGGCGCGGACGTGGTGGCGCTGTAAAGACCCATAGTGGAGGGAAAAAGAGGGGGAACGGCATGATGGAGTTGTAGCAGTCATTCAGGGCAAGAGTGCTCTCTGCAATTCTGGCTTATCTACTGCAAGGTGGAGGCATGGGGAGGGTAATTCTGCTCGGGGCTCATGTGCAAAGCCGAGATACAGAACAAGAGGGAAGTGGAGGGAGAGAGGGAGAGATAGAGCTGGTTCATTTGCAGCTCGTCCCTGTAGACTGTGGAAAGGATTATACTCACACAGAGAGAGGGAGAGGAAGAGAGTGAGGGAGGGAGATGCTCAGGCTCTGTCTTAGCACACACTCAGTACCCTGCCTCCAATCTTCTACACTGCACTGTGCTCTCTCCCCGGCTCCTCAACAGCACTCACTACTCTCTCTTTCCTCCTCCTTCTCTCACACACACACACACACACACACACACACACACACACACACACACACACACACACACACACACACACACACACACACACACACTCACTCACTCTCATACACACACACTCTCACACATATACACACACACATATGTGCAGACACAAACACACCAGTGCCATGTAGAGTCTCGGCCAGAGGGGGACACCAACCTGCCTGCACAGGACCAAAAGCTCAGGTACGCTCCATCCGTTCATTCATTCGTTTACGCTCACACTGCCACATTATGCAGCAGCAGATTTTTTGGGTTGTCGCTGTAGTGATCCAGCCACTCACTCTCTCTGCAGAAGACTCTCGCAGGCTGCATGCACCAGGATTATCCGGCTTCTTTTGCATAGCCCCAAGAGAACCAAAAAAAGATAGCAGAGAGGGAGAGGAGCCAGAGAGGAGAGGGGAAATGGAGAGGAAAGCCAAACTGAGCAGCGTTTTGTCATGTAGGGCAAGGAGCGGGCGGCCAGCTAACCTGGGTTGACCTTCACGTGGGGAGCAGTGCTCCTACCTGGAGCAACAGTATGTGGGACACTGTCCACAAAGACTTCTTATCAAAACCTGGACTTAAAAGGCACATTTAGCCCCCCTCTCTCTCCCTCCAACTCTTTATATCATCTCTCTCTTCCTCTCTCGAGGGCTGTATTAATAATCATACGGGCTGAACATGCTCAGGGGACTTGCAGCAATTGGTTGAAATGCAAATGGACTTGCAGATTGTTAAATGAGTTTGTGTTTGTCACAGGATCAGTGTGCAGGGGGACATCAGTGTGGCTGTAGTGGGGTTTGTTCTCTGGTGGTGACACATGGTTTCAGTGCCCTCTAAGGCTTCATCTGAGAGAATAGTGTTTTTTTTTGTTTGTTTTTTTTTTTTTTTGGCAACACCACTGACTCCCAATCAATTTCAAGCTTTTTGAAGTGGATGTACCACTGTGTTTTTTTTCATTCTTTCTGGAGGATCCAGTGACTCAGAATCTGGGGCTTCAGAATTCACTTTGATGCTGGTTTGATATCAGTTTGTACATCTCGAGACTGCAGGGGCCTTCCTCTTTCTGGAATATGTTGGAATGAAGTTGTGCTGGCCTGGAGAGAAAAAGCAAAGCGAGCTCTGTATGAAGCTTTTAATCTGAGTCATTGCTGACGTTTTCCTTTGGATTTCTTTGATCTCGCACTTACCAAAGAGTCACGACTGTCTGACAAAAAGCTTCGAGATAAGAAACAAAATCCAGCCGTTCAGCCGGAGCGTTTTGAAACAACTGCAATATTATATTGTGCTAGGAGTTTATTATGTAAGTCTTTGCTTTATAATTAAATAACTGTCCTAGTTACATCATAGTCTGGCCAAAAATCTGTGGTTCTTTTCTAAACTGTAAATTTTCCTAATGATAATGGCGCCTGTATACAATTGGTTTGGCTGTGCACCAGAAAAAGTTGTTAATCCAAACTGAAGCTGACCACCAGTGGGACGAACCATAAAGCTGCAGTAAACTCCTCCAGTTGCTAAGAAACATTTTTTCCTTGTTGGTACAGGTTAGCAATTAACAAACTAGCAACGAACTGGTAAACTGCCACTGTAGTTGCACCAAAAATGTATTGAATTACAAAGCAGCCTTTTCTCTGTGAAAAGTGTTTTCAGGGGTGTCAAGGCAGGCGGCGGTGTGTCGGCAAGTGCCGGCACATGCCTAGACGCTGCCTGTGTGGGACTGTACTTACTGTACAAAGTAACAAGGGTGGCTGTTTTGATGTGTCAGTTTGGTAGCAGTTTGTTTTCAGCTTAATGTTGTGTGAAAAGGCTCCCAGTGTGGAGATAAAACTTGATGCATACAGTGGACCACCTGTATGGAATATTTGGTGACCACTAGGGATGTCACGCAAACTGATACTTGGGTACAAAGTCAGTGCCAACATTTTGAAAACATGGTAGTTCTCCTTTTTTGTCCCAGCACTGAAGGTACCAGAGATGCAATGCTTCCTGACCTGACATACGGCATTACATTAACATGTTACATTAACAACGTATCAAAAGTGTTTTCCTTGTTACCCTGAAATGCACATTACCATTAGTTTTGCCCGAGACAGCTGGACTGCTGTGTTGCCAGGTATATTTCATGATGTTCGCAATACCTGAACTGTAAAGGCTAAAGTAATGTTGACAAAATATTACTTAAGTGTTTTATCTCTGACCATGTCAGTGAATTTAAACTACCGCTGCACTCTGAGTTCAACTTATATTCAAAGTTCAAAGTGTGTCAGGCATAATACAAATCCTTTTGTTCAAAAAGGAAAAATAACAATGGCTGAATTTTATTCATGTTTTTGTTTTTTACCGTGGTATCAAGTTGGGTATTTAGAATTGTGGAAATTCACTGGTATTACTATTGTGACTCCCCTATTGGCTGCAGAGTAACTCTTTGAGTGAGTGGGCCATGGTTCATGTTGAACTTTGATACAGCACCACTCCATTTATCTGAAACAGAACTTTCTTCTTTAAAATAAAGTCTTAAATGTGTTTGTACTAAATGTATTTGTCACTTTAATTGAGTTTGATCAGTGGTGCAGAAAATCTTACAGATTCACATCACATACAACCAGAAACAAACACAAACTCACATACTGTCATAGGTGTTGAATTGATTTGTTCCTTCAGGGATGCCTTAAATATGAATCTATATAAAGCTACATGTAGATCATCATATTACCATATCATTTTAAGGTTAATCAGTTTCAGTCAAAACATCCAACTCATACAATTAAGAAAGAATCAGCAAACTGTCATCAAACTAGTAACATTAATACTTGAGAAAATAATCAGCATACCTCATACACACATGCACATAATCATCAATCAATCATTAAGGAAATTTGATCAATGCACAGTAATACAGTGACAGCTGCACACTCACTCACCATATTATCTGCTGTCTGGTTTGTGAGGTGAAAAAAAAAAACAGTTGCAGTTCCTCCAGTTGTGTCCTTGTTTAAAGTACATTTACTAGATTCATTTAAGTCAGAATGGCCGGGTCACAGGGTTTGTATCTCTTAATGAAACCACTTACTGATCGGAGACCTGAAGGGCACTGCAACAAAGACAGGTAAAGGATGAGTCTGTTCTTCCTGTTCTTTATTGCCAATAAATCTCGTGAAAAGACCAAAACCGAGACAGAATTGATCCAGTTTATGTATTTTATGTGCATCTAAAGGTAGTGTGGTATCATCTTAATCCACAACAACGAGACACACTGTTGGTTACACGTTCCTTCATTACCTTGAACACACACACTGTGGTTTATTCTGATACTGTTCTTCTGCCCCAAATACTCACCAGAGCACCAAATGTGTATTAATCCACTGCTGAAAATAGTCCCAGTAAATTCAGTATTTATTTTTGTTTGAGTAAAGAATGAGAAACGGAGCTCCTGTATAGCCTTTAATTAGTCTCAAAATCCACATATAAAAACCAGACGTGCACGTGATATGAGTGCACAGTATCTGTATCACAGTGTTTTTGACCCTCCCTACACACTTGCAACTGTTCAACAATCGCTCGCTCCTCAAGGTGACTTTTGAGACTTTGGAGACAGTGATGTAATAGATGTCCTGTCCTCGTTTCTCATTAGACTCATAATTGCAATAATAACAAAGTATAATGCCCACAAGTTTGAGGGCAGTATGATAGTTTGTATTGCCCTTCCTTGTTGAGGCTTGGAATATTTGTGGATATTCAATTCTCATTGAAGACTTGAACACCCCAAAAGTAGTATTTGGGACAACCTGAGAAATCACTGAGCTTTTTTAAAAATAAAATAATCTATTGGTGAGCTTCTTTTATAGATTTGTCTCTTCATAGGGTTGGTGGCCCGCAGGGAGGGATCTGACCACGACAGAGCTCCAGTCAGAGAACAGAACCGTCAGTTGGATCTTTACTGCTTATCTGTGACCTGTTAGTGATAGCTAGCATTAACTAAAAGCATTTTAGGGTTGTAAAATGAGATCAGCATGCTGTGTGAATACTAAACAACTGTTGCAGTTACCACGTTAACTGTGTTAGCTTATCACTGAGAGAGGCTATTTTCCACAGGCTCATCACTAGGTCTGCACGACATGGTTAAAAAGTCATATTGTCAAGATTTTGACTTTGGGGTCTGTATCAATCAAAAGGGTTTTCCTTCATCTGGAGAACATATAATGCTGTTTTTCATTTGGTTCTGCAGTTGACCATATTGCTATTTTGATAACATTGTGATTAATTGTGCAGCCTTACTAATTACTAGAACAAGTCTTCATCATAGCAGCATAATAAATACGCTTAATACTGTCAAGACAGTACATCATTTTGAAATACAGAGAGAGAGTCGAGTTATTGTGTTACATGAACCTGCCAGCACATCGTCAGTGACTTCTGCACCACAACAATGGCAGAAATAGCAGATAGAAAGGAGCGAAAGGAAGAGGAACAAATGCATCAACTTCGAAATTTCAAAATAAAAGTTTGTAAACATAAATGTCTGAACGCAAAGGATACACAACATGAAGTAAATAAAATATTACTGCGGGGGTTGTGTTGGAGCGATGGGCTGCCTCCCCAAGACAGTGGTAGGTGAAACACTGAGTAGCGATAAGGGTGACTAAAAGCAGTGGTATTGACAAAATCCTAACAATACCCATCCCCAGTGACACATCTACTAACATACTGTTGGTTTTGGTCTTTTCAGAGGATTTGATAATAATAAAAAGAACACAGAATAACAGTAATAATCCTTTAAAATATGAGAATGAACAGGTTTAGCTTACAGCTAAAATTCACTCTCAGCACCGTCACCTCGCATGATTTCCCTGTGGCTGCTCACAATTACCCGAGCTCCTAAGCACCCATGTAAATCAGTGCCTGTGCATAGAGCGCAATAATCACTGCAGATATTAAAGCCCATCAGTTAAAGTGCTGTACATTTCAGGCATTGATCATACCTACCATATGTGCATTTAGCAGCATTACAGACTCTGCACCAACAGTGAGGATGATGTTTTTAATATACCATTCACATCATTGCGAGAAGCAGAGAAGACGAAAAGGAGGGAGGAAGGGGAAGACATGTGACACCCACAGTGCTGCAAGAACACGACCCGCCGAGCCACCAGGGCACGGCCTCCTGTTAACCATATTGTGATTGTGTGTTTGCCCCCCCAGAGGGAGGCTGACCTACAACAGACAGTAGTATCAGCTCTGGCTCCGAGCCCACTGAGCTGTCAGCCTCACATGCCAAGGGCTAAGAGGAGACAGGGGACATGAACAGTACGGAGGAGATCAGGGATAACAAGCAGAGACGGAGGTAGACTGCAGTCTGTCTGAGTCTGCCTCCATTAGTGATGCTGGAAGGAGCTGAAAAGGCACTGAACTGAATCATTCTGTGGGTTTGAGATGGAAAAGTGAGAGCAGTTTAGACTTTACAATGCATGTATGAAACGGAGAGGTTTTCTCCTCATGTCCCTGAGAGTGTGGGCAGATTTAAGGACGTTGTTGTGCTGGATACACAGTGACATTACACATCCGTTGGGTCACAGTGCCCAGGTTTAAATCGACTCCCTCGTGAGTTGACAGATGAAAGACTTTTTGAAATGCCAGGTAAAAAAAAACATTCCTGGCAAGTGTCGGAATGAGTTTCTGGATATCAGGGCTCAGGGTTATTTATGGATTTGTGTATTATTTGTATAAGCAGTTGGCACTTATGGCGGTGGGATTTCATTATCAGCAAGGCAAGTTTAAGCTTTGAAATTCTGAAATATGCATATGTACAGGCAGACGAACAGACAGGCAGGCAGGCAGAGGCAGACAAATACACAGAGACAGACAGAGACACAGTCCTTTGAAAGTGCCTCCTCAGCTGAGTGGATTTCCCTCCTGCTTCACTTTTCCCTCAGAGAACATCAGTCTTGTTAATTGCTTGGCCCACTCCATTTTTCCCCGTACCAGTTGACTTATGACCATTGATGTAACACGCTGCCATTTACGAAGAGGCTAATCTGCAAATCATGCTAGCAAACCATCTGCAGGCAGAGCATATTTTTAGACAGTAAGCTGGGAAAAGATCAGTTTCAGTAAATTATTTTGATTAAAAACACCATCTGCTTATAAACTACAAATTTTTACCCAGAATAAACCTTACACCAGCTGGTAGAATGAATGAAAAAAAGAAATATTACTATTCTTCTTTTTTTGGCACTTTTTGAGCAGACAGATCACCAAATGCCTCATTTTTCAAATTCTGATTTTGTGTAAGTGCAGTATTGTGATCCTGTTTCTACCAGGACTGTAGTCAAGACCATTCAAAAGAGTACTCCGCCATTATAGCATTGTACTCCTATAACACTGTTGGACTCGCAATGGCAGGTGAAAAAGGAAAGTATCAGAATTTATGCAGCAGCACCAGACAGGCCTGGAATTTCATCATCTTTTAGACAAGGCTACTTCACTTTTGATGTTGTCAGCATTTTGACAACAAAGGCCAAATATCTGAGCAGGAAGTCTATCAAAAAAAAACTTTGATTTTAGGGAGGATTTTATCCTCAAAAGTTCATACACTCTTAGTCCTGGACGAATCAGTGTTAGTGGGCCTTATTTGAAGATGGGGGCTGAGAGAGAGGAGGACTTTATGTTTGTTCACATTAATGTTAGAAACTTTAGGCTATAATACTGATTATTAGAACACTTTTGGCTGGAAGATGTTTAAATTAAAAAAAAAGTTAATTTCTCACCCTGCTTGGTGGGTGGTCACATGGCAAAGACACACTGCAACAGGTGAGAAAGACGGCCAAGACTGAGACAAGTCTGAAATCCCCTTAATATAAAAATTCTTATTCTTTCCTCCAAATATAACCAAAAGTAGATCTACTGACTATAATCTACACAGGATTTCAATTAAAAGTATTATATGTAACATACCCACATTGAAATGTCTAAAAACAATGAGACTTGCATTATATTATTTGTTGAGTTGTGTACTTACTTTGTCCTAAATACTTTCAGTGATGCTCAAAACCAAAGAAATCCATTATATTGTTTGTTCTACTGGCCTCTTAACTTGCTATAACTTCTGCAGGAAACACGGGATACATCAGACGGTGAGGAATAAAGTTGGAGAATGTGACTAAATGTGATGTGAATAAAACTTTACACATGAAAATGTAACTGACAGGCAGATTCAGGCAGAAATAGTATTCACAGATGATGTAATGTATTAATGGTGGTTGCTTAAAAATGAAAACATCTCCCATCATCCCGTGCAATTTCACATCAAACTGTCTTTTGTTATTGTTTTGATGTTAAAAAACAGACAGACACCCACTAATGGCGAGTGTTACTTGAAAAAAAATTCACATTAACCAATGGGACCAGACTGTTTGACCTGTACACTGTTACTTAGTGGATGGATCATCTCTCTACAGTCGCTGGCTGTTTTTGTCAGTTTATTTTGCTTATTTAATGGTGGTCAAAGGCGCTGTTCCAGCTCAGGATGGTTCACTTAGCCAGAGGGCGAGTGAGAGGAAAACAGCCTGCAGAGCCAGATTATCTTAACATCACACAGTGAATTTATTTTGACCAAAACAAAGTTGGTGATTGTCATGACACTGACCAAGGTGGTTTAGGTGAGTTTTATTTTGTTTCTGTCTGTCAAATTTAAGTGTGTTTTACACAGTTAATGAGGCAATTAAAGCTCGTCTTTGTTCAGTAGAAGAGTGAAACTTGAATTCAGAAGGGGATTGATTGTATTTTTCTGTTTTAATGAGGAAAATAGACGTGAGAATATTTCCTTTCTTGACATTTTGTGAGTTCAATTTGTTTATTTGTCATGACTTGCATACATCTCCCAGCTTTCCTTCTACCGCGGTTAACCACAGTTGTCATCTTCTTTTCTTTTTGACTGGCAGCAGCAGCTGGTGATAAAACCTCAATTCTGAGCCATTACTACCTCGATTCTGGCATCCAACAACACAGAAAGAACACGTTAGCTTAATGTGACGAACCACTTTTGCCTCCAGCCAACATTGTGACGTAATCATGTCGTCTGTTCATAAAGGGTCTTTTACTACACTTAATTATTTCTCTGTAATTGATCTTTGTTTATGTTTGACGTGTGGTAACTTCTCTCTCTGTATAGTGTCTTCTACCTAGGGTAAGTTGGATATTTGATGTTGGGTAGGCCTTTATTCTGTTTTATATGGGAAGTTCATACTTCTTTAATTACAGAAGTTTAAGATACTTTACTGCATATCTTAAGAGTTTACAAGGTTGACTTGAAATAATAGAAAATGAGTATTCGAACATGCTAATAGTGTAAATAGTGTGAACCCAGTGCTCTCTCTCAGAACAGTTGACACGTCATCTTGTGTCTGAAAAGAGACCCTGAAGGATATTTTCTGCTCTCTACCTAAATACTTGAAACAATTGTTATATTGCATTTCATCTTTGTTGCAGCAGTAATTTGACTCCGTCATTTATATTTAGGCCTGTACACAAAGATGCTGATGTTCTGTCCCAGTATTTATATGATAAATGAATCATGCTCGTCAGATTTCAAAGAGTCAGAGTTGCCCTAGTTGCGGCTCAAATGTTTTGTGTTGCATATTTTAATGCTGAAGAGTTTCCTTTTAAGATGAGATTTCCACCATTTGAAGAGAGTGACATTCGAGCAGATGACGTGATCGTATGCATGAAGTCATAATGGCAAATTTTAACCACTTCCCCACTGGACTGTAGTAGTCATTTTGATTGCTTTTACACGCAAATGTTCACGGTACAGTACATTCGGCGGTGTTGCTCATGTTTGTTTGCTCTGCTTTGTGACACAGCACAAAGCAGAGCCAGCAGTCATCCAGCTGGCTGCCTCCCAGAGCCCTGTGTGAGACACTGATTAGTGGCTACTAATAGATCTCGATCCCTGACTCATCCTGTCCCACTGTTCACTCAATGATACCAATTACTCACCTTCAGGACGTGTCCTGGGCTCAGACAAGCCAAAAATATCACTTTCTAATTACCAGAACTTCCTATCTGAGTCGGAATTGATGCTTGGCCTCGGACCAGGTTTTGTCCTGTCATTGACTGTGTGGAAAGGGTACGCCTGAGTGCTGCTGGAGGTGCGGCAATTTAGTGGTGTAACTAGCAAAAGAGGCATGTGTATTAGCTGTCTGGTCTGCAGGGGCTGAATTCAATCATGCATCTGTGATGGAACGTGGCTGTTTGATAACCTCAGTCACATACCTGCACTCACCCGCCCCTCTTTTTCATCTAACATCCTAATCAGGATGCCTCTCATCCTAGTTTAATGGCACTGGGGATGGACCACATCACGAGTGTTGGTAAATTGATGCACTGAGTGTCCCAGAACTTGATACTTTGACTGGGATGAGCTGATACGAGTGTGAAGATTTTTTCTTTTAAAAAAAAAAAGTAGCAGGCAGGGCTCAAATTCACTGAGCATGCAGTATAGATCCAGTACACGACAGTTAGAGGATCAGAGCGGAGGGTAAAGTGAAAGAAGATTGAGTCTCAGCTGTCCCCACACTTCTCATCACGAAGGCTTTTTTTTTTCTCCAGACTGTCCTAAATTATTATTCTCTTTGAAGACGGATCATCAAATTTCAGATCTCGTCTCTGTGATGTTGGAAAATCTGCCGAGTGGTTTGTTCTCAGTATGACGAGTGACCTGGCTCACACACATGCTCAAAGATGACACCCAAAAGAAAGTGTCGTCATGCGCGTGAGGCTAATGTTGATACAGTGATGAATGTCAATGTTTACTGACCGTGTAACAGCATCAGCGGTGGATAAATGTCACAGATGCATCACGTGGGATTTTTCTGTGCTATAAATGTACCTTTTATTAAAGCCCTCAGTCCTCATTTCATCAGTCCTCCACATTTAGGGGTGGAAGAAGTTTTCAGATCCTATACTTAAGTGAAAGTACTATAACTACACTGTGAAAATACTCCACTGCAAGTAAAAGTCCTGCATTCAAAGCTTTACTTATGTGAAAGTATCTTCAACAAAATATACTTCAAGTATAAAAAGTAAAAGTACTCATTGTGCAGTATTCATATCCAAAACCAGAAAATATTCACATTTTAGAAGCAGAAGTCAGAGAGTTTTGACATTTTTACTTTAAAAAAAACCCTCAAAATAATTAATCGATTATCAAAATAGTTGACGATTAGTTTAACCAACCCTAAAACATTGTCAGCGTTGAGCTAATTTTAATTACTTTATGTACTCTTGGGTTGTTTGATCTACAGCAATGCATCATGGTCTATAAGATCATTGTACATTTGTAGCATAGCTCTCCTGTGAGAAAAGCTCTAAAACATCATCTTTTCATGGTGACAGCCCTGTTTTCAGCTTTGTGTCAATGTATTTTCCAGATAATGAAAGAGGGATTTAAGTAGTTTATATTCTTTATTTTATTATGCCTCCCCACCGGTGATAGGTGTGGCCCGAAGGCATTATGTTTTCAGGTTGTTCATACATCCGTCAGTCCTGTTCTTGTGAACGCGATGTCTCAAGGACGTCTCGAGGAATTTCTTCCAACTTTCACACAAATGTCTAATAGGATAAAATCACGAGGTGGTGACATTTTATATCCAAAAGGTTAAAGATCAACTTTGCATCATAATCTTCAGCTCTCTATCAATCCTCTGTCCTCCTCTGTAAAAATTGTCTCCAAGTGAAGACAGCATGTTTCTCACTGGAAATTATTCACCAGAATCACACGTCTATAGTGATAACGTTGATTTCACCAAAAAATACACTTAATAACTTAAATTATTATTAAATTCCTTCAAGGTTGTCACTGCATCTATTATGTGACTTTGGACAGGCATGGATGTAAACAACAACACAACAGCAAGGCAGTTTTTCTGGTTTTCTTTTGAAGAATTTTCTCAACCTGTCACAAACATTCAAGATCACATATGGAAACATGGTTGTCATTGGACAGGAAGGGCATGAATACATGTAGTAACTAAAGCTGTCAGACAAATGTAGTGGAGCTAAAACTACAATTTATGCCTCTGAGATGAGGAAAAGAGGTGAAGTATAAAGGATAAGTAAGTTGAATTTGTACTTAGGTACAGTATTTGACTAGTAGTTCTGTATGTTCTGCCTGGACTGTCTTAACTGTAACCAGTCCGTGCAGCAGCATGGTTAGAGATTTGCATGCTTGTTACTAGTAGTTGGAGGTCAAACAACCATGAAGAGACACCGATTGGCTCTCCTTGTCTTTGCTGGAAAGGCCCAGAGGCTGCTGGTGTTTTGGCAGTCGATAAAATGCTCTGGGTTAGTGACCCACAGAAGAGTCGAAAAGGACAACATGGAAGGCAATCTTAGAGGTTTGAGTCTGACCCGTTGAGAGAGACTTGGTGTGTGTGTACCTGTGTTGTAGCTGAGCAAGTCTCTCCAGTGAGAGAATCACTCCGGATGTTTGAATATGTAGTCACTGCCTAAAAATAAAAGTAGACATTAACTGCCACAGGAGAGACTTGGACCTGCTTTTGGTGGCTTTTTATATTGTTCAAGTTCCCATGAAACGGTGCTTATTTCTCACGTGTTTGCTTAAAACCTTTGAACTGAATTCCCTGTTGGTGCCGGAGGCTGTGATTGTCCTGGTGACTGGCCATGTTCACTGTGTTGGCTGCGGTTGAATATCTGTTGTCATGTTATAGCCTTGTTCTCATTTTATCTTTTACTAAATATCTAAAATCTTCTGCCCTCAATTTTCAAATTTTTCCCTGTGGTATCAAAAATCAGATGTTGATATTTTTCAAGGTACTGTATTGAAATTAGAAATTCCAGTATCATGACAACACTAGTATGGTTGGATATTTATCCTTAAATTCAGGTTTAAAAGTTGTGATTAGTAATAAAATCTGAGGTGACTGTATACTGTCATTTCTTTTTGAACTCATGTAGCTACGCTGTCAGCGTTTGAATTGAATCTCCCTTGTTAACAGCTTTGTCTATTTTCCTTCGTACTTTTCACTTTGTTCTGACTTTGTTGTTAGGAGCTTTTAAAGATAAGAAACCTTACAAACTGGAAATACTCAGGAACTCTAGTTTACTCTGGTTCACTCTGGGTTCATTTATGTGACAGCGGAGGTGGGAAATAATATTGAACCTCAGTATTGTGATTTTACTGTTTAAATATATGAGTCCTCGTTCTTTCTCAGAGGAACATGAATGTCTTGGTTCTGTTATTTCAGTCATTCCCCTGTGATTCATGTTAATTCTGTATGTATTTCAGCTCCAGGCATAGGATTTTAACCATGGGCAAGCTGAATATTTGTGCCATAATTAGCACTCTATTGAAATTCATGTGGTGTGACATGGTAAGATGTAGTAGTTGTTATACACATTATGCTTTGTGGGTGAAAAAGGGAGAGGGGAAATCAAGGTGTGGGAGGAGAGAGGGAGAGAGACGCTGATGTAGACAAGAGGACAGAGAGATGAACTGGGCAGGCTTTCTCAGCAGAGGAGAGGACATTAAGTTTCCATGGTGCACTGATGTTTACCTAGAGCAGCATTTCTCAGTCCTGGTCCCCAGGGACCACTGCCCTGCATGTTTTAGGTGTTTCTCTGATCATCATCAAGCCTCTGCAGCAGCCTGATAACAACCTGATCATTTCAATCAGGTGTTGGAGCGGGGAAACATCTATAGTCCCTGAGGACCAGGACTGAGAAATGCTGACCTGTGTGTCTGGGTGTCGTGGTGTTTTAAAGAATCTAAACCCAAGATTGAATCCATTTATTGAGTCTAATTCCTTATCAAATTAACTTAAAATAAATCAGTCATCAGTCATTTCCCTGGAAAGACAAACTTTGAAATACAATTAAAATACCCACAAAATATCTACAAAATGACATTTTTCATTGCTGGGCCAAATACTGGTGTATAGGTGATATTTAGCGCAATACATATGTGATAAAAAAAAAAACACCTAAGGCTGGGGTAGGCAACACTTTTTTGGCATTCTTGAGCAATATTTCCATGATAGTCTTTCATTATACTGTGGTCTGAGAGAAAACTAGACTTCTGTTTTCAGGCTGTAAGAAATCTGGCCAGTGATGGGAGACTTAGACCAATCACAGGTCATCTCAGAGACGCTGCATTCCTATTGGTCGTTCTAATAGTGCTGCTGCGTGTGCACATCACTTCAGTAGGAAGCTTGAATCCATGTCAGAAACCTCTGCATGAAAAGTCACTATAAAACAGAATTATCAGAAAACTCAAAAGGTTGAGTTGACACATGTAATCTGCTGCTTGTTTTTTGAAAAAGAAAATCTGTAGTTTTCCGTGACAGTCTGAGTGTTGATCACAACCTGAACATTTTCATATGAGCAGCAGAAGATGTAAAAACCTGATACATTGAAATAACAGGTGGAACCTTTGCCTTATTTTCCCACGAGCTACTGGCTCCACAAAGCCTTAGCCCCTAGACGTGCTGATTTAGAACTGTGAAGTTACCATTAAGCTTATATTATTTTTAAACTTAATACTTACTCTGTTACAGTGATATCAGGCCTAATCAGCCAGCAGGTTTTTATTGTGAAAGCCAATGACCTTTGACTCCACATCCTGCCAAACAAGATGAGATGTCACTTTTTGATTTAACAGCGATGAAGGCTAGTCGATAGCTGGAATTGATGACATATGAGCAAAAATTACTACTTGAGGATACCAATTTGTGGACAATACATCATCAAAGTCAAAGTTGTCAGTGGCTGTGCAAAAGTGTCAAAATGGATTAACTTTTGACAGCAGCACGTGAGGCTCATTGTCACTATGGAAACACATCAACAGCTGCAGGAGAACAGGCGCTGTGCCAGTTAAGAACACAAGTGTGATATGTGTGTAAAATCAAGGGTGTGAGTCGGGCTGCAGGGCTTATATTTGTGGTTCCTGGTGGGTGCAGATTTGAAACAGGTACTCAGCTTTGCCGGTGCAGGTGGGCTTACAGAATTGGACCCATGCATGACTCTGGTTCAGCGCTAGTTAGTTCCAGCTCTACAGTGTATCACCTCATTGTATTCTGTATCTGGGCCCTATTTTCTCGTGTTCTTCAACTTTCCCTCTTGCTCAGCCTTTTCCAAACCTCCCGCCCCCCTCTCTCCTCAATCTGTGCTCGTCACAGGATCACTCAGAGCCTGTGTTGCCCGAGGCTTTACAGAGACAACATGTCCAGGGTCGAGTGTCCTTTAGGCCTGTTTACACTGCGGCTGTAGGCTGCTGATTGACGAGTGTTTGTGCTGTGGAGCTGGACAGGACTGGGTGATGTGAGCTGGCAGTTTGTTGTGTCTGTGCGAGCTGTCTGCTCTGAGCTGACTCTCATATCGAGAGATATTTTAGAAAGTCTCTCCAGTATTTTGAGACACCCCATAACTTTTTTATCAATCTTCCGGCTGTAAATGAATTATGAAGCACGCTCAAATTGTACTGGAGGTCAAATAAAGCTGTGGAGAGTTCTGTATCCTAAAGTTGTTAAATCAGTATACTACATTTTACATACTTTCCTCTCCCACAGCAGGAATACTACTGATATTACTACAATAATTACTGTAATTATTGCTCAAAGACTGTAAGTGGTACAGGTCTGAGAATTGTAAGGCTGTTAAATGCAGGAGAGGCTATTTTACATGTATCCTAAAGGGAAGAGACACTCTGTTCCTAATACCGGTGATTGTGGCTTAGACATATGAGGCAATCACCACCTCTTTTTAAGCGTAACTGCACGCTGGTTCACTGTGATCCTGAACGCCTCCCTGCCGGCAACAGTTTGGAGAAATTTTGCATTCAGCTAAGGCAGACCTTGTTCCAAATATAGCCCACTCTGCGTTCGCGTTCAGATCTTGTTTGGGTTTTATTTTAATTTTCAAGTGCCCTGGAGAGCTGGATATTATAATTTGTGGATGGAGGAGCACCATTTTTTTTTTCTATCACTCATTCCTGCCACAGTGCCTCCCTTCGTAATTAATGATCTCTGATGAATAGAGAATTTCTGATGGAGAGGAAGAGAGGAAGAGGCAAAGACGGAGTTAGAAATGAACTCTGTCGCAGCCGGTGAAAGGATGCCATCGGCTGGTTCTGTGAATGTGATTGAGATGATTAAAAAATGAATAAATGAATGAGTCAGTGGCATGGGGGGGCAAAAAACGGCACAGAAAACAGAGACAGGTGATCCGAGGAAGACAGTAGGGAGGACGTGATTTGAAAAACACTTTTCACTATTCAACCCAGAAATATATGAACTGTATTAATAAGCAAATAAAGGACTGAGGGCAGTTGAGGGTGACATGTAAAGCCCGATCAATACTGAAGTTTTGAGACAAACTAATATCAGTATATGACAATAAGGTGTTATCACATGTTTTTAGTCTAAGTACATAAAGATCCCTTGAAGGATGAGTGTGTAGGATTTAACTGTATCTAGCTATGAGCTTGCAGATTGCAAACATGTCACCTCACCCTCCCCTTTCAAGCATATGGGAAAAACTATAGTGGAGGAGGTCTTATCTAGAGCCAGTGTTTGGTTTGTCTGTTCTGGGCTACTGTAGAAATGTGGTGGTGCAACATGACAGCCACCGTGGAAGAGGACCTGCACCCTCTGTAGATATAAAAGGCTCATTCCAAGGTAACAAAAACACATTGATTCCTATTTTCAAGTATACACCAAACATACTTATAAAGATTATATTGCTTTTCTTCCATATTCTATCAATACATACCCATACATCTGACCCACTGGACCTTTGAATTTTGTATTTTTTTTATTGTGAACACAGTATGTACAGAGCAGGACTTTCAACTTTGCAAAATATTTTGTTCTTGAAGCTTGGTAATGCAGTAACTACTCACAGTGCTTGTTTAGTGGGGGACTGCCCAGTCCAAAACAATTCCTACTGGACTGACAGCCCATAATCCTGAAAACGACTTTCTCTGAAAATACACACTCTGTAGTTGGGTTGGGGTTAGGTTAGGGTTAACCTGAACGACCTGGGGACAGGGGCACAAACCAATTTAGATTAATTCAATGATTTTATTCTGACATTGGAAATTTTTGACAGTAAAATTACTTGGAATGTGATTTGCCATAAGGCCAGAAAGAAAACATATTAAGGGCATAACTCCACCGATTCAGCACCATGGGCAGGACTAGAAGTCACTGAACCAACAACTTCAGGAAGAGTGTGTATTTTTGGAGCAATAGGTGTTTGTTTTCAGGATAATGGGCTTGTGGTCCAATGGGACATTATTTGTACTTTTTGGACCTGTTAGTGAACACCTGTTGTTACCAAGCTAATTGTAATCTGGATTTTTTTGGTGTGAGTTACCGAGTTTTGGAGATAGCTAATATAGACATGTCTGCCTTCTGTTGAATTTAGTGAAACTAGATAGTACTCACCTTGTGATCTGAAAAACTCAACACCAGTGTCTCTTTCCAGAAATCATGACATGATTATTCAAGATAATCCACAGAATTTTTTTGTGAACAGTTTCATGTAAAAACTGTTTTCTTTCTACTGAACTACACCTGCTGACTGTATGATCACGTAGAAGGGAGCGCGCATCTTCTCATGGTCCTCGTGTCCCTTCTCCCCCTCTCTGTTCCCACAAAGGTCAGCTCTGTCAAGGCGGCTTACTGTGGCTCAGCGGCACAAATGTGTGGGTCAAAGTTCAACAAAGTTGAACTATATGTGAAATATCCACACAGATTTACTTCACCTCCTCAAGCTAATTCACCACCCGCATCTTCTCCAGTGGCATGAAATGACTCTGCTTTAAAAATTGGTGTGACACATCAAGTTATTGTCAAACAGTCAGGCCTCAGCTAATTGTAATTCTACACCAGTTAATGTGATGATGATTTTTACTGATTAGTTGATAAATCAAGTCTATAAAATGTCAGACCATAAAAAATAGCCTCAAATTCCAACATGAAGGCTTCCGATTCCTCCAGTCCAAAACCCAAAGATATTCGGTTTACAATATGAGTTACAAAATAATATGAAACATAAAAAACAGTAGATCTTCACATTTTGGAAGCTGGAACCAGCAAATGTTTTGCATTCTTTTTTCCTCCAATGTGAGTGTGATAATGTTTCTGTTGAGTAGTAAGTAAGTAACATGTTTTTATTGAACAAAATGTTTTGCTTCCCTGTGGTCGAAAAACCACGCTCTCCTGTTGTGCATGCAGGATTTTTAGGGTAATGAGAAAGGACATTTGGTACAGCCTGAGAATGATCAGTTAATGAACAAATCAGGGCTGCGTGATATGGTAAAAAGTTATATTGCAATTATTTTGACTGAAATTGCAATATGCAGCACGATCAGTGGGAATGATCATTTTTGCATTACAGTTTTCATTTTCACTGGAAAAAAAACTATTAAAATTGTTAAATCTGTTGGGGTCTGTACCAACCAAACAAGATTTGTAGGCCTGCTCATCTCTGCAGCACTACAGTGCTTCATTATAATGCTGTTTTGTCACACATTTTTCCTTGCAGCCTCTGCGATTTGGATATGGCACTTGGCCATACTGTGATTTCAATCATATTGCAATTAATTGTGCTGCCCTACAAGAAATGGTTTTAGCACTCAATACAATGAATCCACATGAATTTCTCTAAGCTGCCCTGCAGCAGATGCACGTGCTCTAACATTTGATTACAGCTTCTGTCTCATGGTTAATCCATGCACCCCTATATACAGGGACATATATATGGTGCAGTTTCATGTGTGTACTGTATATACAGTGATCAGCAGGGTGCACTCTCCTCCTGCAGGCTCACTCCACAAACCTCAGCTTCCTAATCAAACTGGAGGAAAATAATTTGAAGTAAATTCGAGTGAAGCACAGACGAGTACAAATGATTAGACCTCAGCCCAATGAAACCATAAAACTAACAAATGGCCGCTGTCAGACCCCGGCCATCAGCGGCCAAGGTTGTACTACCGGCACACACACTCTCACACACTCGCACACACTTACAGCCTTGTAATGAGAAATGTTTGGACGTGGCCTTGAGCAGCATTTTGGACTGTGTCCCGGACAGCTGAAATATGGTATCAGTGGCACAATGACAATCACTCACTTGGTTTTTAGTCTCCCCTCAACTATAATGAACACAGAATAATGAATCATGTGGATAGGCCAGCATGACACCTTTCATACAGTGAATGTGTGTGAGAGAGAGAGGACAAGCACACACATTATATTGTGTGTTTGGAATATTAGAACTCAGACCAAGAAGTAAAAATTAATTTTATGTATACAGTTTAAGAATTTAGAAGAAAGTATTTTGGTACAGGTGTTGGTATAATAAGGTCAGGATAAGTGAACTTGTGTTTAGGTTTAGTTGTGAACATCTGATTGTAATTATAAGATAGTCCTCACAAGTATGGTAACATCATTCCTTGTGGACTTGCACGATGAAATATGACATCTTCCCGATGGCGACAACTTCACAGTTAAAGCTTCAACAATGTGAGCAAAGTAAGACAATTAAAGCGAAATTCATCAGCTGTACAGCCACTGTAGCCGTTAGCAGAGGAGCTATAATAACAGAGGTGGTGCCAGGAGCAAGCTGGGAGGAGGTGGCTGCCCATTAAATACCACCAGGAGCAGTAATGACATGGTAGGGTTCAGAAAAAATAGACTGCAGAGCTGTAGCTGGTTGGATGAGTAATCTCATGATTTAAGTCATATGTGCTGGTCTGGGCTTTATATGTACAGTGAGTGCATCTACTTCAATTCACAAAATAGATTACACTTTGCATTACAGGCCAGAATATAAAGGAACACAGGGTTTTCCCTTGTTTTTTTAGAGACAAAGGTGACAGAGGCTGCACAATGTGTGTGGTGTGTGCGGGTAGACATAGTTTGGGCGTGCACCTTTACAGTGTCCTTTGCTTAAATGAAAAAAAAGAAATCACAATTTCACTTTTTGCTTTGCAACTTGAGGGCAGACAAACAAACTGGAGAGAAAATGGACAAAAGGACACAAAGCCTGATATTGAAATAAAATAAAATTTTTGCAGCATGTGATCAAGTTGAGACAGGATGAACAGGAGGCCTCTTACACAGTAATGATACTGTTAATCAGGGAAAATCCATAATGCATAAATGTTTTCTAAATGATCTGTCAAGTACTGTCACTCAAACAGTGGTTACTGAGGTTCAGTGTCCAGTACTGTTTATTTCTGTAATGTAAGATAACTAAGCTTTCATTATGAACGCGCCTCACAAATACCTTGATCTTGCAGAAATTTTGAATCCGTCATTGTCCCGCATGTAATATGCATTTCTTTAATTGCACACTTTAAGTTCTCAAGAAGTATAAGATTGAAAAAATAGTTTCAGTGGATCAATTCTGTCAAGGAATTTACTGTCCAAGTCAACAGGGAGGAATTGAGAGGGACTAGAAAGAATTACTTTACTCACAATCTGCATTTCAGTTTTATAAATTCAATCGTTCAAAACTCTCATAGTGTGTAGACAAAGCAAAATATCTGTAATATTTGTATTAATGAAGATGAATGCAAGAATGTGTGTGACCAGAAAATGATCATCTGTGAACAAGATGTGATCAGGCAGCGAGTGAGCACTGGTTGTACTGGGCAGCTGCCAGTTGTGATTCCATGTATTTCTATGAATATAAATGACACATTTTGAGCCAATGATGACGCTCTGGATGAATCAAGTGAAAATGTAGGACAGATGTTCTGCATCATCACTGTAACACAGTTGTTTTTTAACAACCTGTGCAGTAAATTCCTGCAGGAATTGCAGCAGATGACCAGCAGTACTTCTCCTGGTAAAATATAGCTTTTCTTTGTCCCACATACATACGTACTCCCCCCTCCCTCCCACATGTTGGGGTTTGCTCAAGGCTTCACATAAATTAAAGTGACAAGCTCTTGTCTTGATGTTCCCTCCGTCTCTCCCAGTCCCCCTCTGTTTTATAACACTCTTTTTTTCTTTCCTACCATGGATACACACCGGCATGCCTCTGCGCTCCTATTGGAAGATTCACATCTGGGACCAACTCAGATGTGTCCTCCAGACACTTTACAACTACAAATATTGCTGTTGTTAGGCTGAATCCCTGGAGGAGTAACGTCTCACGGTCTCAGGAATGAATCAAAATGACTGTGTTGAATGTGTTATTCATAGCACTGTGGTTTTGAAATTACAACATAAGCTTAATGAAACTCTTAATTAAGACTGTACTTTGCAGTGGGTATCCACTCCTCAACTCACTTTTAAAACTCCCAGAAACCCTGACTTCATTGTTAGGTGTGGAACTGCTTTGCACACCTTATTTTGAACTGTTTGATTCTGGTTCTGCACCTTAAATATTTTATATACTTTAATATACAAGAAATATTAACTCAAACAATGTCTAAAACAATCATGAAAAGTGATATCAAGTAAGGTGATTTAATTTATTTCTTTATATATAAGTGCAGGGGACAACTATCAGGGACACTTGAAAGTAGAATTCGGGACAGTTGTGGAAAACTCAGGAAAATGTTCAATTTGAGCCCTCAATCCCCAACCTGGGGAGTTTAATCGTAGCAGTGTTTTAGAAGAGCTTGGGAAAATAGCATTTGATCAAAAACAACTGTACTTCAGCCAAAATTTGAGTTTAAGTTTTCCCTGTACAAGAAAATTCTTCCTTTTCTTTCCACTCTGAATGAAAATGAAGTGAAAATATAAAAATACAAAAAAATGAAGCTATCAGGAGAGATAAAGACCAAAGAACATAAATAAAGTAACTGAGCAAAACTATAAGCAATTACAAAATACACATAAATATAAATGTCTGTTAGTGTGCGGTGTGGATTGTTTAGTGTGAATATCTACAGAATGATAGAAAAATCTCAAAAATGGACCCTGTCTTTAATATATAGACTGTTCACTCAGCATGCTGTTATCTTCAGCTGGCTTTGATATATTTATAGTATAGCTTCTGCCGTGTGGAGGAATAACTAGCTGTCGCTTGTAGCTGAATTTCAAGCTGCATCACAGAGTCTCTTAACTGCAAGCTAATGAAGTTTTAGGACTTGCTTCAGTGCACTTTTGTTGCTCTGTAGGCAAACAAGAGGACCTTATAGCACAGATCAATAATGTATGCCTAAACTCTACAGGCCATGTAATTTATAGTTTAGGCTACTTATATAAAAAAAAAACAATCCATAGGAACAAGTGAGGAGCTTCTTGTAGACACCCACTGTGTTTACACTGTCTGTACTGTATGTGTCTGTTCTAAGATGCATCATTTCCACTCTGGTTACAGTATAGAGTCGACAAAGTGCCTGGAGAGTTTCTATGATGTGAGTGAAAAATTTGATTGAAGCTGCATGTTTGACTTGACAAACACTGGGTCAGTTTTAGTATCACTGCGTCTCCCACAGACTGTAAATGAAGATAGATGAAGTGTCTCCTCTTCCTCCAACTGAACAAAAATGAAGCCAGAATATACAGGAATATACTGGAGCCAGAGTTTGTGTAGTAGTGATCAGGGTTGGAGCGGCAGTATCGAGTTCCTGCCCATACAGCCGGTTGAATCAATCGCAAACAGAGATCAGCTGTCAACCTGCTTTGTATAGCATCAAATAACTAATTAAAACCAAACCTATCAGCAATGAACAAACACCAGTGTTATAAGAACTTCCTACGATAACAGAAACCACCATTAGGAAACATTTATTTTTTATTTTTTGGGGTCTCAGTTTGATGCAGTAGCAGAGTAGTGTGTTAAATGTAGTCTGATGACTGTGAAAGTATTAAAATGGACCATGTATGATTAAAGTATAATGCAGGTATTTCACATCTGGGGCCACACAGAATGTTTTCTGAGGGCCACACTTTGAACCTCTGCACTAAATGTATTCTGAATATTTAAATTGCTGATGACTTTGTGTTTGTTCCAGCTGTCCAGTTTGTTCAATTTTTTGTCTCTATGAGCGATTGCAGTTACTGGTTACAGTAAATACAGTTCAAGTCAAAAGCTGAGTCATTGTGCAGCTATCAGGGCTCAACAGTAAGGGCTGCCCACATGCCTGTGGCAAGTAAAACCCCATATATTTAGATAACTGATTAATCAAGAAGGTAATTTTGTATGCATAGATGCTGCTTTCAACGTCTTAAATATGGAGATTTCACACTTGTCTTCGTTAATTATCATCTTAAACTGAACATCTTTGAGTTTTAGGTTTAAACTGTTTCTCCACAGGCAAGAAAAAAAAAAGACTTTGACCCACTTGCCCAACCTTGAACCTTAACTGTTAGTTGTTTAACTGATTAGTTGATCACAAGAAAATTAATTACCAACTGTCAAACATTTGTTGTTTCCAGCCTCTTAAATGTGAGGACTTTCTGTTTCTGTTTGTCATTTCTGATAGCTGTGAAAGAGTCTTTGGGCGACTGCTGTCTGGACAAAATAACAATTTGAAGACGTCACTTTGAGCTCTGGCCATTGAGCTTAGCCATTTCATAGGCTAAAGTATAAACTGATTAATCTTGAAAATAATCAGCAGATTAATGTTAAAGAGAATAATTGTTAGTTGTAGCCTTAATCTACAAAACATTTCTGAAAGTTGTAAATACGACCTGACAACATCACAGATCAGGTTTAGATTAGGACAGGGTATCTGTACTCAATACCTTTGAGATTTCAGTTGAATTGACTGTTTTACTGTGTTGTTTTTTGTCATAACCTCTCTGTATGTACAGGACAGCATCTGTGCCAATAGTGAATACTGTTTTATATTATTTACAGAAGGAATAAGTAGAATAAGATCTCTTTTTGTCCTCCTGTGTCCTTTTCCTGCACATTGCTTTCCATTTCTGTTTCTATTTACTTTGATCAATAATAATAATAAAAAAAAAACTAAATGTGTTGACTAAGATGTAAACATTTTATTTCAGCTGTGACTGATCCTCACCTTCACCAAGTCAGCAGTGCTTTATGTGCCACTGGTCACAAGAGGGCAGTAAACCTGTCCCCATACAAGCACACATCATTTCCATTTATTTCACTTCTCCTTGACTGATTCTGACACAAATGTGAGACAGTTGTGCTGTCATATAATAGCAGGAGACGTTGTTTTTTTCTCGCCTCAGGGTTCCCAGGACAGTTGCAGTTGTTGGAATAGACAGATGCTGCAGCTGTTTTCACGAGGGCTCTATATTGCTAGAGGTGTGTTTGTGTTTTTTTTTTTTTGTTGTTGTTCTCATCTGTGTGTGTGTGTCTACAGAACAATAGGAGTGTGTGTTCGTGCTTAGGGAGAAACAAGAGACAAACAGACAAAACAGTGTTTCTTCCAGGCATTAATATACTGAGCAGGTTGCTCAAGGACACATCAGTGCATGGTTGTGACTGCTGGAGTATTGTTAGTCCTCACATTAACACTCTCACTGCTGCTCACTTGACATGCCTCAAGGTCTAACCTATTAACTACACAATACAGTGTGTGATGTGATATTAGCGCTTGCCTTTAACCTGACTTCAATCCCTTATTTACAGTGTAATAAGCTATTTCAAGCACCACAACACATCTGCTTATCCATGTGTTTGCTTGTTGACTGCAAACCACATGTACTTCACATTACTGCTTATTGTTATTAGATTGATTTTCAACCTTTCAGGCAGCCGCTGCTTCTATTTATTTCTCTGAACATTGACAAAGAACATGCAGACACTTGAAATCTATTCATCTGAGTAACTCATCAAAAATGACACTTTGTGGCCTTGACTTTTTCTTTAAAGTTAAAGTGTTGTGAGCTGCAGCAGCTGTGAGCAGAAACGTTCACTCCTTGGAGGTGCGTTCAAGGATGCTCCAACATCTGAGGATTTATAGTAGGGATGTTAATGATTAATCATCAATCAATTAACCGCCATTAAGATTTAACCGATAAAATAGATTTACTGAAATGTATTGACTAGTAATGCATCATTCTGCCTTGTTAGTCTGGAAATGGCAGTAATCGAGTCCTTTTAGACATTGTTTGAATAAAGACAGGCAGACAAGAGCCACAATTTGGAGTGAGAACCTTATCATTTAATTATTCTGTTCATTTAAATTGTTTGCACTTCATGAATTGATGTTTCACATAGGTAATGTGCTGTTGGAGTTGTTCAAATAAAACTTGAACTGGGATAAAGATGTGTGTTTTGTCTCGATTAATAGATTGTTGAAGTGTTCAATTATCAATTAAGGAAAATGCTCAAAATTTCCAGCCCTAATGTGTATCAGATCAGCTTTGCACTGATGGTGGAAATAGTTTTCGGATGGTGTTTTACCTGCATTATATTCTGGGGATAATGCAACTAAAGCCCAATGACATATTGATTATCACAGTGATCTCGGTATAGGCGTGTTTGGGCCGGGCAACGTACTTGATATTGGAAACAGCACATGACAGAACAGTCTCGCTTAAATTTTTTACCTGAATAAATAAATACATACATTCCCTTTTATTTGTGAAAACTTTGCCTGTTCAGTGTAATAAAGTTCAGGAGTTGTAATCAAGTGTGAGATACTCTTTGCTTTGTAGTCGACTACATGAACACTGAGTCTCTGCATATGAAAATATAATCCCAAATTTAACCACTGGCTGCCTGAAATGTTTGAAATCTTTCTTTAGACTTCATTTTGGTTTTCTCCGGAAACATGTCTGCTGGACTTTAGTATTAATAGACCATCAAAAACCATTTTACAAATGCCATAAATGCCAGTATTTTATAATATTTTTCATATGATGTAATGGCGTCTCCAGGAATATTTATTGTTGTCTCACTGCTTATGCCTTCACTTTTTAAATCCACCTCCCGGTCCCTACACCCCCCTGCTGCAGGTCGAGAGAAGAGAAAGGGTCCCATGATCTCTGCCGGTGATGCCGAGTTCCCACGGGATTACCACACCCTGGCTGCCGGTGGCGGCCGCGGGGCCCGGCGGTTCCCCGACAACACCAACGGGGGGTTCACGTCGTCCTCGCTGGACCGCCGGCACAACTCCGTGGCCGCCAAGAGCCTGGAGGCCCTGAACAGCATCCACAAGGCGGACATCGAACGGCAGCGAGATGCCCTCATGGATCTCCAGAAAAACAAGTACTCCAACAGCCCTGGCAGCATGTCGCAGGGCTCGGCTGCTGGACGACAGGTAGCTTCACAGTCAGACACCTAATTAGCTGACATCAACAAACAAAACAGAGAATGCTTTAATGTTTAGTCATGGTAACATGGGAATTATTGTAACTGCATCAGTGGTGGCCGTGTCACTGAAATCCTACATATAATAAACAACATCTCTCACATTCATTTAATTCTAAAAATACAGAATAGGTTGCCTTATTCTGCTCTTTCCTAGAGTCCTCCTGCCCCTCTCTCTCTCTGCCTGACTCTCCTGCCTCGTACCTCAATCATGTATAATAGTACGGGTGAAATCTTGAGTCAGACATTGGAAAGGAACACCCGGGGGGTCAGCACATTAATCTAGGAAGCTGTGGCTGCACTAGCTCATATTTGTATTCAGCTGCACACACGCCTGGCATAGAGTCTTTAATGCATGGCCTGCTGTGGTGCAGGTTAACTTCAGACTATGATATCGAAATGTGTCAGTATCCACTGACCAATCAGATCACTGATATAACAGAGTAATCGGTTCCACGTGGTCCTGATTTCACAGAAAAACAATATAAGCAAAATATGAAAAAAAGGTTCTGCTGTGTAGAGGGGTGAACACACAGCCTAGTGTGATATTATTATTATTATTATTATTAATATTATAGTCATATAGAGAACACACAGTCCTTTGAGAATACCAACAGAAAATACCAGGCCTACATTGAATTATCAAAGGACCAAAAATGAGAGTCAGTCTCTTAATACGTCGTGCAGAATTCAGGATAATACTTCATATAGGCTGTTTACATTGCAGCACAATAGTAGAATATAATTACAATAATAAAATAGAACAGAATAAACTATGTAAGAGAAAAACTAGAACAGTTCAGGGTCAGATTAAGTGTCTTTATGCCTCGTTACTCTGACTGATATCTGTATATTCCCAGAGTTTCTGTTTGTCTGTTTCATGATTAAAATATGAGCTTATCAGTGCTTAAATAACCGAGGAGGAGGTGATGCTTCTGGTCTGTTAGTTTGTCTGAATAGATCCATCTGTTTTATGCAAATGTTTAATATATGTAGATACATTTCTATGTGCCTGTTTTTATTCTATTTTTCAATATATGTAAAAAGTTTACATGCTTGCCTGAGGTAGAAGAAGATGATGAGATGAAGAGTGAAGGAAACAGATTTTTAGAATACATCAGCAGAGCAACAGATGTATGTATCCGTCTATCTGAAACTGTGTCCCTAACCCCGATTCTGCTTTTAAATTCAGATTAAAACTTCATAAACAAATGGATAAAAAAGATTCTTCCTCCACTGTAGAAAAAAACATTCATTTCATGCCGCCTCTCACAGTTACAGGCCTCCACCTCTTGAGAAAGACCAAAAAATAAAAAATATAAAGAGCAAGGAGGTCTCAAGTCCCTCATTAGGGGGTTGATTGAATCACACACTTCCTGAAACTTTCATATTACTTTTTGCAGTAAAATGAAGAGAGCCCCTGAAAGCTGCACACAGCACAATGTGAGCCTTTAAATTAACATTCACACATGAAATTGAACTCAAACCCCGAACCTGAATGCATATAAAAGTGGTAAATGAACAATAAATAGAATACAAGATATAACTAAATGTGCTGATCTCTCCTGGCATGAAAGTAGTAGCTGTATATAGAACTTGAGAACTTGCATTGAAATGTGAAATATCTGCTTCAAACTTGTACAGCATGTTAACAGAAACATAAATATTGTTAGCAGCATACAGTATATGAAATATTTATCAACAGATTACTCTGTGATATCAACATTTTTGTTAGGACAAGTTAGGACACTAATTCTTAATGTTAGTATCTGTTTTTTTTTTTTTTTGTTTTAACAAAGGAAGGAATCTTGATATTGTGAAATGGTATTTTTCATAAAAATATCACAATTGTAAAGATATCTATTCCAGGGTTTTCTATGACTTCATATATTTTAATGCAGATCCAGATTTGTATCCCATAACAAATGTAGAGTGCAGCCCGGGGGAGGGATGAGCTCTCTGAGTGCTTTCTGTTTCCACATGTGAACATTTCCTTCCTGGGAGATAATAACAGCACATTGGTGGGCTCGGAAACCCACACAAGCACATTATGTGGCGAGATGCCTCTGGGGTTTCAGACACACACACAGCAGAGGCATTTTTATGACTGACTCACCGGGTCAGTAATGGCCACTTTTTAAGTGGTTATCATGTGAAAGAGTCAGCAATAGAACACGGAGAAAAAGGTTTTAAGTGAGATAGTGAGAAAATGTAAGAATGTGACGTTTTAAACTCACCACTCACATCATATCTCTTACCTGCCTGTCGCTCTGTATTCTCCCTTTCATTCTGCCATCAATCACCACATGCTCTGACTTGATACCTGTGACAGATGGTCGACACAGAACAGCCTGCTTCAGTGCTTCTCTGTGGAGCTTAAAGGACTAGTTCCACATTTGGGGAAGTATATTGGCTCTCTTCCCCCAGACTGAGATGTCTGTCTCATGTCTGTGTTCAGGGCCATCCGCACCAAGACCAATAACTAAAACGATAACTATACATATCTTTTAGAAAATTTGTAGAACTCAAGTGGATGTTGGAGTCCACACCTCAACTATGATGACAACAACAGTGATGAACAATATTGTTTGGATCACTTTCAAAGTGATTTGATGAGCTATAGAAACACTGACAGCCAAACATAATCCACCAGAATTTACAGGCTATAGCCTACATCTTGTTAAATGCTTATATAAAGTTGTATTAGGTTGCAAATTACACATTAAAACATTATTTTACCTGAAACAAACTGCTAAATTGGCCCTGATGTTTGTTTGGTCCTTACTGATGTCCTCTTTGATGATCTCCAGGATGTCATCAAACTGATGCTGACTCAAACAAAAGTTTGAATTTTCTTGTAACAGAGTGTTGGATTCTCCAAACTCCTTTTGTCTTTGAAGAGTTTTGTGAAACCATTTCCTCTGGTTTCCTTTTTGTTTCTTTGTGCAACATGCGGCAGTAACAGTAACGTACAGCAGCAACAAGATCCATTTTCCTAAGCTGCTGACACAGCTGGAGCATTTTCAGAACAATATCATTCATCAGCTCACATCGTTATCCTTTTAGTTACAGAGTGCCCTTTTGGTGCCCCATTGGACCTAAATTCAGAATAAATCTGAAGAATCTCAATAAAGTGTCGTTGAACATTCGTTGAAGTTTGGTTTAGTTTAGTGTGAAGCTGCTCAGTGAACTACATCTGTCATCTCACACAATATACATCAACACCAACATCGTAGATTCTTTTAACATTATCTTACCTGAAGTGTTTCATCAGCGACTCCTGGTAGTTTTATCAGCCGTGAATAAAAAGAACGAGTAAAGACCCGCTGCTGTGTGACTACATCTCAGTACAAAAACACACAGGCATCGTAGCTTTGGAGGGAGAAAATCATGACTTCACTCATACACGTTCCTGGTCTGTTGTCTTTCTAATCATGTATCTTCACAGACACTTGAAAAATTATGTGTTAAACTGACAAACATCATGTGTGATTTGTGGCACAATTCAAATATGGAAACTGTCCAAAGTGACAAAATACACCTAGCAACATCTCTGATATTCACTTTAGGTGTTCGTGCAATCATTGCATGAACACAAATGTAAAAACATTTTGTGATTTTAGTGGAATTTCATGTTTGAACTGTTTCTTGATGAATAACTTGTTTATCCTTCCACCCAGTACCTCTGTGTAGTCTCTCTAGCTGTGGTGCATGTGGTGAGGTAGAGTTTTAGTCTCTGATTGTAGACTGATAATCAAACTTGTTTTTCCATTTTGTTTCCATTATTCAGTCTGACACTGTGATGGCAGCTGTTGTCTGAGTGGGGATGTTATCTTGCCTTAACCAATCAACAACTGATGTATCTCCCCTGTTGACTTAATTTTCCTTCGATATCAGTTGGCTTGATGTGTTTTTTTCATATGTCAAAGAGAAGTGCCCATTTAAGAATGATATCTGTGAAATTGACCTATGACAACATGAATAGCTGCATTTATCCCACCATTATTTGTCTCCATTTTCGACAACATTTTCTGTAGCTATTTTTCTGGTTCCCGCAGAGACGACATCTTCGTTTTCCAACCAGGGAACTTAGTTATTAGTTATTAGGGAACTAAGCTTAGACAGCACAGTTTTACCAAACCTTGCCAGCACAAATGAAGTGCAGCATTAGTTCAGTTAGAGCACTGACGGCACAGTTACATTACCTGATTGGTCATTTCCTTCATGCTTCACAATCACAGGCTTGTTCATCAGCTCTGGTGCTACCAGCTGATTTGTATCATCCAATCAAATTCGTGCTTGTGTATAGCGCTGCAGTATAACATTAACATGCTTTTCTTGACCGTCCATCAATATTACATCATTAATCCAACATCACCCCAGTGTGTAATAGTAGCCACGTTAGCCATGCAGCATGCTAATACCAAGTTCACCAGGATAACCTACAAAAGACACAGAGACAACATAAAATACGGCAAAAATTAGAGCTTTTGATTTCAAAGTTGAGTCACGGACAGACGTTATCGATCCATGATTGAGCCTGAAATGTCACCGTCTGGCTGTCCTTGAAGCAGTCCAGCAGTAAACTCTATCACAATAGTGAAGATTCATATCAGTAGACATAGATAATTATCGATTACGGTGTTCTGATAGTTGTCGATGCATTTATCCATCCATTTTCTAACATTAACACTTTCACCTCAGCTGGAGAGCGGTTCTACTCCGATCTCCCCCTCGATGTCCGAGCCCCTTACACTCTGATAGCTGCCAGACCAGCAAGCTGAATTGTCCTTTCTGTCGATTAATCTGTCAATTATTTTCTCAATTAATTGCTTAATTAGTCTGGTCATGATCTTGTCAGTTGAAAAGTAGATCCAACATGTGGAGCCCACGGACATACGTCCTGTTTGGAACTAACTTTCAAGTCTTTCCTTTAAAGACTACTTTCATTATTCATCTATCTGTTGATCATTTTTCCCACTAATCAAGTAGTTGTCTGGTCCATAAAATGATGAGTGCTTCCCAAAGTCCAAGATGACGTCCTCAGATGTCTGTTTACTTTCAGAGAGGAGTAAAGAAACCAGAAAATATTCACATTTAAGATGCATGTCATTAAGATGTCATCAAAATAGTTGGTTATTAGTTTAAATATTGATTAATCATTGCAGCTCTACAGTAAATAGCCTGTCATTGAAAAATAAAATATATCAGGTCTGCATATGTCCGTCCAGCCCCCAAAAATAATGGATTAAGAAGCGCTTCTCTCCTTATGAGCCTATTAACCAACCAATCGACCATCTGACCAGAAGGTGTCAGCTCTTCTTTTCTCTATGCTGCCTTCATGCTTGTGTCTACACTGTTTGCAGGTTCTTAGTTATGTGTTGTTATTTATTTAACTGCAATTTAATGTTGATGATGAGATATAAAATGTTGATTGGTGAGCTTTAGAGTTGTTGAGGGTTGTTTAAGCCAGAACCAGGTTCATTTTTTCCTTTGCCTTTAGTCCCTCTGCTGAGCTAAGCTAACCACGTCCTGACTCCAGCCTCGTACTTAACACACACAGACAGACTGACATCAAACTTCTCATCTCTTTCTCAGTAAGAAAGGAAATAAGAGCTATTTCTTTAAGTGTGCTCTCTCTTCTTATTCCTCCCTCCAAACCCCCGTCAGCTCCTGTCCATCACGTCTCAGTCTGCACTCTCCTCTCTCGTCTCACCCGTCCAGCTCCTCCTTCCTCTCCACCCACTCTTTGCTCTTTCATGTGCTGAGTGTCTGTTTACCTAAACCACACCGTCTATCTCCTGATGAAAAAGGTGGACGGAGACGGAGGCACTGAGATAGTGAGAGTGAGGGAGAGAGGAAGAAACAGGTGGAGTCTGCTGTCGTCATGGCAACCCACCGTTTCCCATATAAGGCAACTGAGTGATATCATATGGTTGGCACTGCCTGGGCTTCGGAGGGAGGCACACGCTGTTCTGAGTGAGCGGCAACGGCGGCAGGAGGGAGAGACGAGCGACAAGAGGAGAGACAGTGAAGGAAGGAGGGAGGGTTTTTTTTTTATGTCAGCAGGGACGAGGGGCGAGAGACACTGACAGACACACACACACAGAGAGAGAGAGGAGGACAGGACAGGAGGAGGAGGAGGAGGAGGGGCAGGAAGAGATGCTAACTGCCTCTTAGGCGCTACTACGGGTACCAGCGAGGGGACTCTGGCGGATCCTCAGGGCGCGGGAAAGACACAGAGCCGCAGTGAAAAAAAACATGGAGAGGGGGGAGGAGGAAGAGGGAGGCGTGTGGAGCGGGAGGATGCGCCAGGCGGCCGACGTGCTCATTAAGTAGCGACGGTAACTCTCTCTAACCCCGTCCTTGCATCCTCAGCTGTGGTGCTGCCATGACTGTGTGACGCTTCTGCTGCTGCGTGAATGATAACGGAGTGATGTAAAGTACAGGAGTGTGTGTGTGTGTGTGTGTGTGTGTGTGGAGGCATGTGTGCGTGTGCAAGTGATGTGACGCCAGGTAGACCTGATGAGCATCTTCTCCTCCCTGTCTTCTCAGTGTGTGTGTGTGTGTGTGTGTGTGTTTTTAGGGGAGGGTCCATTTGCTCCTGAGCAGGCAGGTGTTGACCAGGTGTGTCGGTGCTGCCGCAGTCATGTGTGTGCTCATGCATGCATGCAGAAAAAGAAAAGCAAGAAAATGTGTGTGTGCAAGCTCACGCACAAGTGTGTGTTAGTGTACAAGTGAGTGCACATGTGTCGGTGTGTGTGTTTGGGCTGAAGAGGAAGCTGTGAGTGAAGGGGGGAGAAAAAAAAAAAGAGGGTGGGTACAAAAATGGCTACTTGGCATGCAGGTCAGGCACGCATGTCTCTCTGCTCATCCCTCTCTTCTTTTCTTTTCTGTCTCTCCTTCCTCTCCTCGTCTCTCTAAGCTCTGTCTGTCTCTGTGCATACGAGCGCCTTGGGATTTCAGCTCAAGTGATTGAGAAATATTGCAGGCAGTAATCACTGAGTCACGGTGCATAGGGGGCCTGTTTGTGTTAGATGAGACAGGTTTTATGTTCCAAAAAATGTCCGCTTGTTGGTGCATTAAATTATTTGCGGAGTGACTTGGCGGTAGATTTCGCCGTTCCAATTTAAGGTGAATAAACCAAGCGAGTGGGTGATTACACAGTGCACAGATATATTAGGGATTATAACACAATGGGTGCATGACTTCACAACAGTTTGTTTCTGTCACAATAATTCTGATAAGCACCTGAGAGAAAGGTGATAATATTAATGCCTTTTTCCAAGTAGTCAACTCATAATTATGAAGCCACCACATGGGAGTGCTTCAAAGTTGAGAACATGAAGTCAGCTAGAGGTTATGGAGGTTGTTGGCTCTATATCTTGAGAAATGTTCCTTGACAGCGTTACTATCTCTTGCAAGCATAAGGCGGAAAGTAAACTGGTGGGGAGTGAAAGTAGGGCATTTATTGATTACATGAAGGCAAATGATCAATCTGCCAAGGCGGAGGGTTCAGATACAAACATCACAACATGGAAACTTGTGCATCGGAATAATTTCCAAGATTTCTGACAGCTTGTTGGAGGCTGGACGTGATGATGGTAATTAAAAGACTGTTGATGGATTCTGCAGACATACAGAATATGGAGATATCTAATATGGAGACCTGCAACTACAGGCAGTAATAGGGATGGACGATATGACCAAAATCCTCTGTCAAAGTGTAGGTCATTTTATTTATGCAACAGTTTTAACTACATGTATCCCTCTGCTTTATAGCTGTTCTAATTACATTCGATAACATGACAGTAACATCACTGTTAGAATGACTGACAGGTAGGGACCACAGACAGGCCAACAATGAGGTCATGATTCAGGTCTTATTACTGTGGGATCACTCTCACACACTTTTTAATCTTAGAAAATAAATGAAGTGGGATACAAGCACAGCAGTTCTGACCTGTTAATCAGGTGAAATAACTGCACTTATGTACTTATGTGTTATGGCTACAAATTATTTTGCATAAATACAGACTTTACATGACTTAAACAGATAAATTATAAGATCGTTCCCTGAACAGTTTTCATCAGCAGATGGATTTATTAGTAGTTGAGCTTCTTAAGTCAACTAAATTAACATGATGGTAGGATTATTCAGACCACACATGAACAGCACCAGAGTCCATTTGGAAGCGGACTGAAATCACCTTTTCATGTGGTCTCAGTCTTGTTGTTTGGTCCGTACCGGGGTGAGTCTCCAAACGTAAACATGGACATTCAGTCTCTGAAGAAGTCCGAGCTGAATACAGTCTTGGAGGTAATTATAACTCTATCGGAGAGGAACGCTCTACCATGATAACGTGTCATGTACTGCACCTCTCTTCATCACATTCAATTATTTTTCTTCTTTTATGTGGAACATTCTTACAAACAAAAACTGCTGCACATCAGACAAAACTTGAGTTAAAAACAAAAAACGTTCTTCTCCCTAATTTTGGGTTGGTTGGGATGCCTCCTGCCCTTTATTTACAGTTTCACTCTTCTCCTCCATGTTTTGTTGTCACTATCGTCTTCTTCCAGCTTAGATGTGCCTAAAGCCGCCAACTGTCACACTCGCATCATGTGAAAATGTGGTAGCAGTCCTTCTGCCTAAATCAGGTTAGCTTGCAAGGCAGCTGGATTCAGCTGGAGCTCAGATTGTCCTCCAGGTACCAGCTCCACTTGTAAGCCAGCACCTTGGTCAGAGGTCCTGACTGGAGAACTGACCTTTATCATGGCTGGGAAAACAGGAACACCTGGAGGAAGCCCACGCAAGCATGGATAGAACGTGCAAACTCCACACAGAAAGGCCATGTCCAAACATATTCAAACCCACAACCTTGCTGTGAGGCGACAGTGCTAACAACTGTGACACCGTTCTGCCCAAATAACGCCAACACTGGATCAAAAAGCTATGTAAAGTTAACCCAATATTGTATCGGTGCTAATGTCCTGATACTTTACCATTGTTTTTGGCCTGTCCTGCAGTTTGAACCAGTAAAACATAAAAATGGAGTCTCTAACAATCGAGCAAGCCAATTTCCCTGAAGCATAAATTACTTTTATATGTATTTATGAATTAAGAATTGTAGCCACAGGCATCCTGCTGCACCTACCAGAGTTTAGCTCCTGGAAAACAAGAGCTGTGAAGGTTCCTCTGCTCCCAAAGAGTCTCCAATAGATTCTGCAGCCTTCTGATTAGTTTAATGGCCACACTGATGACTCTCACCAGCCGCTCCTGTGTTTACTATTCAGGTTAGATTACAAGACATGCAGTAATATTGTATGACAAGTCTTCAGTTAATAATCCTGACCAAGATCCTGGCTTAGAACTGGAGTTGGTCACTGGTTGCTGTACAGCAGCTCCAGATAATGAATCAGACAGTAAAATTGTAATAAAGTTGGCCTTTACCTTCACCTCATACCAAATATCTAAAGCCATTGTAGCCGGTGCAGTAAGTTTCCTTTCATTTCTTAAAAACAGATCAATATTAACAGAGAAAAATGTGAACTGTAGGAAAAAATCTGTGATATTTCTAAGTGCTTAAAGTTATCTGTGGCACGGTGACTGGCTCAGGAGGAAGAGTGTGTCGTCTACTGATCAAAGGGTTAGTGGGCCGATCCCTGCCTCCTTCTGTTTCCATGTTCCATCTCAAGTGTCCTTGAGCAAGACACTGAACCGTGTCTCGCTCTCAAGCCACCAGGGATGCACAGCCCTAATTGCTGGTCCCAGGCCTGGTTAAATGGGAGGTTTTGCGTCAGTCTTAAGACAAATCAAATATGCAGATCTTAAAATCAGTTGACTGTGGAAAACTCTAACTGGGGAGGCGTCTAAAGAAGAAGAAGACTTAAAGATGTTTTCACTGGCTGATCATATATTATGACTCGAGTGGTTTTAAGGTCCTGTTTTGAGCAGGTAATCGGTTCATTTGGTTTACTGGAGTTAAGCACAGCAACAAGGCTGGAGAGCAGCTACATCGTTCATAAATGTTGCCTCTTCAACCAAATCACGCTTATACAAAAGGCCAAAAAAGTCATCTGCATGTTTGTATAAACATTTTCACCATGATTTCATTTGTGAATAAGATGGACAATTAAATAAGACGTTAGTTTTACACAGAAAAAGCAACTGAATGGTGGCACACGTCGTCTTCCGACTTTATCAGCAAGTACATTGATTCAGATTTTTCTCCAAACTTCAAGCTCCTTAAGATCTCTGTAGGTTTTTCTGTGCAAAATCAGCCAGAAATTCCTGGATCATCTCAGTCAGAGGTAACAATAACTCTCACAAATAATAGTTAAAGAAAAGCCTGAATTGAAGTATGACTGAGCATCTGATAGATACTGCACATTTTAAGATGGGAAGAAGGTGGTATCAAAAAGGTAATTTTGCCACTAAGTTTCAGGAAAGGCCAGTATTAAATTTGTAAGACTTTTTGTGGTAAAAATGATTGAGTGTACTTTTTTAAAGGCTGCTCATACAGTGTATCATTTTTATCTTAATTTAATTTAGGAAGAGTATAAAAAAGCAATGAAAAACGATCTTTGAATTCTGATTCTTCTTATGATTATTAAAGTTTATCCATGTAGTCATGTTTCAAATTTAAAACGCAGATTATACAAAAAGCATGGATGCAGTTGTAAAAATGTTGACAGCTTTGTAGAAACATGATCTCAGACAAATTGTCCAGGATTGTCCAGGGCGAGTAAAATGCCATGTTGGGTGAGTAAATCTTATACAAAATGAGACATGTAAAGACTGTGGACTGAACTGGGATCAACATTTTTCACTATTTTCTGACATTTTATAGAATTCTAGCCCTAGAGATTTCTAACCCACTTGCTTGACTGGACCAGTGAAAGAAAACATTCATATTGAATCTCATGTCTTTGACAGTTTATTAAATATTATTTGCTGATGTAGTTCTGCCTAAGTGTCAGTTTAAGGACAGAAAGGCTAAAAATAAAAAAAAATATCATTATGGATGCAGAATTTGTCTGTTTAGACTTTAAATGTTTGATTAAATGTGAGAAGAGAAGCTTAATTGTTTTGTTTGGTTGCAGTTTAACTGTAGCTGACTGTGTCTGGGTGGCATCAGATCAGGTTGCACTGTTTCGGTCACCGTGCTTGGACAGAGGCCTACAAACCACACAGAGCTCTGAAATCTGGGTCAAAGCGGCCCACAGGCCTGTTGGTTTTTCTTTCCCAAAGCCTGTTTCTTCTCTTCAGCTCTCTTCACTCTATATTCAAGAATAAAGTGAGACGGATTTCAAAAGTTGCAGCTGAGATTTGAGGCAAGAGCAGAGAAAATATTTGGAATCCAGGCAGCTCCCAGAACAGCTGCTCAAACATGAATTAAGTTCCACCTACACCTAAGTTTAATTATTAAGGGAGTTGGCTTTTTCAAAAGCTCTCACAGCATATGTGATGGAATTTATACCCAGACAATATTAACACCTGTGCTCTGAATACGAAGCCACGTTAAAGTTACTCAAAGGTGCCAGTCAGAGCCTGAATTAACACAGTGACGCTGCAATGTCAAGTCTGAACACTCTCACTTTCCATTAAATTGTTGCAAATGGTTTGTTGTGACAGTTATTTGTGGATTTGTAGACTTTCTAGACGTGGCACTCAAGAGGTGCTGAGAGTAAAAAGGTAGCTTTCAAATATTAAACACAACCCTCTGTGGATATATTTGGAGGAGCTGAGAGGTGATTAAGCTGGGAGCTGTTAGAACGGCTGTATTCTTTCATGGTTTGACTGTACGGATTTTCATGGATTTTTCCAACTGTGGTAAAGAAACAAAGTATCCCTGTGGTTCGGTGATTGACTCTGCCGACCAATCAGAGGCTGTGGTCTGACTGGGCGTATGTGAAGGTGTGATCTTGAAGTATCTACTCACAAGGCCGAGATTTTTTTTCCTGCAAATGTGCGGCCTTGTGCAAAAACGATTTGTTCTGAAGTGGTTTGACCAGACGAACTTGTTGCATTCACCGTTTTTCTCACACTTTGAATTTTTTACTGAGGCACGAACATAAATTATGAGACCATGTGCAGTTAGTCTGCTGTTATCTAGAGCTTCAATGATCATTAACTTAATCACCAGTTATTTTGACAATCATCATGATTTTCAAAGAAAAAAGTCAAAATTCTCTGATTTCAGCTTCTTAAATGTGAATATTTTCTGGTTCCTTTACAGTAAAGTGAATATTTTTGAGTTGTGGACAAAATAAAACATTGGAGGACGTCATCTTGGACTAATTGATTGATTAATTTACTATGAAAATAATCATTTGTTGCAACTCTACTGTTATCCAACCCAAAATTATTCACTTATGATTGTATATTTGATTAGCTTGAAGTTATTTTAAGTTTGAATAATAAATTACACTCCATGATTATATCAACATTATCCTGTTTGATACATTTCAAATTATAATCGAACTGTAATTTAATTTAATGATGCATTATCATCATTGTGCCATATTCACTTCAGCAACTTTGACCCACATAAAATGTTTTTTATTTTTTATGTGGTTATTACAGTAATGTGGTATCATCACAGCCTTATTTTTGAGTTTCCTATACTAAATGCCTCTGGTTCCCTCTAAAAAAATCTTCGACAGTTGGCTGAAGTCTTCAATAGAAAGAGTCAAAGTTTAATTATGTCCTGTAAATGTGCTGAGTCAGGGTCAGAAGTCTCTTTGTAATAATAGTCTCTAGTTGTGAAAACACAAAGGAATGATGCTTCTCAATCCTCTGCTGCAGTGATAACTCCACAGTGGTGCTTCATTATTTGTTTCTTTCTATTTCATTACATGTCAAGAGTCAGACTCTTAACTTTGAGTCTAATTGGCTGTGATGAGGTCTGTACATCATTTGATTACTGTTGACTGAACCTCTAACAGAGGCTGCACTCATCCAGGGACCGCAGTGACATCAGCGACTTCAGTTCACACCTGCAGTCAGAGTCCCAGATCAACCATGACTTATGTTAAACTCAGAAAAAACATTTGAGTGAAACAGCAGTACGTGCAGAAGCAGACATCTTGGCACAAACAAAAGCAGCCAGTTCCAAACATCCCGTCCTCACCCAGAAGCCAATTCTGTGCCATCATGTGTGATAAATTGATGTGTTTTAAGATCTCTGTTGCCTCGTCTTTTGAGGCAGAGAACTTCAGCGAACACAGGCTGTGTTTTCACTGGTCAGCACCAAGCTAGTTTGAATTTTAGCTTTGAAACTCTTCAATGAGATGATGAAATTATTATATAGTAATGAGTATTTACAGCAGTTGATAACCTTTAACCACAGAATCAGTGTGTTAATTCAGTCTCTTTTAGCTGCTCAAACAAGGACCACAGTAGAGTGCCGCAGGGATGAAGTATTTTTGGATTATTGCAGAAAATAAGCTGTGCTACACAAAAGCTTAAGATACTTCTTGTTTAGCAAGATAATCTTCACAAATGAACACCAATGTAAAATCAAACGTCTGTCTATAAACTCCACCATGGTCGCCTTACTTTAACGTCACCGACACTGACAACTTCTGTCATCAAGACACATAAAAGCTTCAAAATTCACGAGTGGGGTATTTACTGACGTCTTTTATGTTTTAGAACAAGCATGAAAAAGTCTTTAGTTTGTGTTAACCACAGACTTTATTTCAGGTGTCTAACAGAAATACCGTTGCACTGACTTTGAGACAAGTGAACCGGAGATGTAATAAAGCTGACTCATTTCAGGGTTTTAGGACCTGTTCTGCAGCACTCTGTAGAAACAAGACCAAGACTGAATCTTTTCAGTTGGATTTTTCGAGTGCCTTGGTTTATGACCAAATACCTTCAACACTAAGGATCAGCAGCCTCGGCTGTAGTTTGTGTTTGGTGCTAATTGGGGCTGAGGGAAAAAATCAGTACAGCATATTAGTGCAGAGAAAAGTGAAATAAAACAAAAGTGAAATAAACCTTTGGTACTAGAATAATAAAATTAATTGCTTTTTCAGTCAAAAAAAAAAAGAAAAAAGTTTGAGACAGAGTCTTTTTTTAAAAGAAATAAACTAAATGTAAAACAATCGCAACTCACATATGTTTGCAAAATAACTAAATTTGTTATTTTGTTAATAGAAAGAATTTTTAAACATGCTAGCAGCTACAAATGATAATGTCCATTCATCAGCCGATACATTTCCATAAAAACATTCATACGACATTAATGCCCCCTTCAGAATGAATTGGGACACGTTGGTGATCTCTTAAAGTTTTCATGTATCACCATCATCAAGTCAGAATTTCAGTTTGTCCAAGACGTCATTCCCATCAGCTTCAGGTGTTTAGTGCTAATCAGCTAATTTTAGCACAGTAAACATTAAATTTGCTTAGCATCAGCATGTAAGCATTAGTTTTGTGAACATGATAACTTGTTGATGTTAGTGTTTTACTGAAAGCAAGACTGGACAGCATCACTGAGCTGCTAGCATGGTTGTAAACACGTGGACCCCATTTACAGCTGGTGTTAAAATGTGATCTGCATCCAGAAGGTGTAAATACGTGATGAATTTGATCGGATCTCTGACCACATCTGGAGGTAGTCTGGCTCACATTGTGTTTCGATCTTAGGTTGGTTTAAGTGCAGTTCATACAGAGTGTTGACAACATAACACTGATTTACAGAGATTTGTTTTCAGCTAACTTAAACTTTAGGTTGTTCTCAAATTTAGAGAGAGAACAAGTGAGAAGTCTGAAAGAGACGGGCCTCTAATTACTGATTATAAGTCTGTTCTGTTCATGAAAACACCAAAAGATGAGTTATTCAACAGAGCTGCAGTACTGGTGGGAAATGATACACAGTAAGAAATAACTGTGTGTGTGAAGGTGTGTGTTGCACTCATCTGTGCTGCTGATCTGTTGTTAACAAGGCAGATAAATTATCTAGTCACAGAGTACACACCAGTTCTGCAACACCCTGGAAAAAGATGACACAATATTATTTATAAAATGTAAAGAGAGGTATATTTTAATGAGTTACATTTGCTGAATTTAGAGGAGTGGACAAAGAATTAAGGATATGTCGTCGACAGCGTTTCACAAAGTTTATAAAGCTTCCCCTAAACTCAACAACTCACAACACTCTGACAGTTTTAAGGGAGTCTGGGGCCGATTTGCTGCCTTCTCAAATTACTCACACACAGGTTTTGGTGTGGAGGACAGGGATCCAATCTCAATGAGGATAACAAGAACGCATTAAAATACCAAAGGCAAGATCCCACTTTAATGCCAGGTGTAAATGGGGTGTTAGTCCTGTTATAACACATCTGTAAGTACTGTAGGTGTGGTTAGTTCAGTAGAAAATGCAATGATAATTAAACTGTTCACAGGTTTTTGAGACAATCTGTCAAAAACATTGGAGTGTAAACATAACATAACCTCCTTGGCAATGGAAGCAAAGGTAAATATCTGAGTTTTTCTACAGTATAAAACAGCCTTATATATGCTACCTCTCTTAAAGGACAGCCATCTATTCTGTCTCTTTTTGTTTCTTATTGCTGTCAGGACTTAAAAAGAGACTCTGAATGGAAAGACCTTGTGTTTAGACAAGATTTCAATGCAGTGGAAGTGTAGTTTATTTGGCTCTACACAAGATACCAGTCATTCAGGAGAAAATGAATGAATTTTGAGTGGGTTACACTCCAGTCATGACCAAATGTGAACCTTAAAGTGCAGCATAATTTAGGTGGTCAAAAGTATGTGGACTTCAATCAGCTGTTGTACTATAAGAGCTTGTCTGAGGACTTTCTATCAGACGTTGAACCTGCCTGCAGGGATCTGCTCCCCTGCAGCCACCAGAGCATTAGTGAGGTCCAGCTCTGATGCTGGGTGGTAAGGTCGGGTGGGTTGTCGTGTTGCAGTTCATCCCAAAGGTTTTGGACGGGGTTGAGGTCAGGGCTCTGTGCAGGCCAGTCAAGTTCTTCTACACCAAACTGGGAAAATTAATTTTGTTATGGACCTGGCTTTGTGCCCCGGGTCATGGTCATGTTGGAACAGGAAATGGTCTTTTCTCTTATCCAAATTCTAATTGTACTGCATGCTGTAGCATTAAGAATTACCTTCACTGACTGATCATTACCCTCCCCTGTCATTTATCCAGCCTCCGCAGTCCATAATTGATATGTTGTTGAAATCAGCGAGTGTGTCAAAGGGCTTCAGGATGCTGATGGGTTTATTCAAAACACAAGAATTTATGAATAGATAATTGATAATTGAAGCAGATAACTACATAACTAAGCAAAAAATTTATGCAAAACCATTCCGGTCACAAACTGAAAGGGAGAAGCTCCATCTCCGCTTTTCACTGGGTGACAAACTTATCAGGAAACACTGCTGCTGCTCTTCTTTGTAGTTTGTAAATGGTAAAAAAAAAAATAGTCAGGTGAAATTATATATTTTTTTTATCTTGAAGTTTTCCCATGAAAAGATCAAAAGCAACAATTAATTGATCCTAACAAGTGCTGTCTGTGTATGCAGAGCTGGATGTATCTGCTTCCTCTGTGCCATAGAGCTCCATTGTTGTGCAGAAACCATTAAAACACATGAAAGAGCCACACTGTTGCACCGGCTGACACTTTCATTAATTACCATGAACACACATACTGTAGTTTATTTTGACTCGGTCTCACAAACCATCCCGCTGCACCAAATACTCACAAGTGCACCAAATGTGGCTTAATCTGCCGGTGGAAACCGTCCTCAACAAATGCACTATTTCCTCCTGTTTGGCTAACTGATAAAACTACAGTGTCCAGCTGTTTAAGAGTAACTTAACACCAGTGTTTATAAAAGTTTTTTCAGCAACTGATGTGCTTGAGGCTCAGAGCCAGGAAGTATTGAGTGACGGACTTTTATGGGATTTGTTGACAATAGCGAAAATATAGATTATTGTCTAAATCCTTTAGTGCAGGCTCTTGACAACTGAGGAATTACTGCAGAAAGATGACTGAGATTTTACAAAGTTGTCTTAAGAGTTTATGCTTAGTTGTGATTCGTGTATTGAGGGAAAGAAAAAGTCGATTGGAACCAACTAAACCATGAAAAACAGTCCCAGAACAGAAGTATACAAACATATGAACAGGGTTGTCTGTGCACTTTTAGTTAACAATAGCAGATGAACATATTAGTAATTGGGCAGAGGCCTGGGAAGTAAAGCAATCTGTAAATCTGTAATATCTTTACTGTACTAAATCATAAAATGACACGATCCCATCAGAGACCGAAAAAACCTCAAGAAACGCTGAAATGCTGGCTTCACTTGACGTGAACGCTGCAGCTGCGTTGTTCCCCAGAATCTTGTTTTTCTGTTTCACATTAATTACAGTTCAGATTAATGCAGAAATTTTGCAAAATGAGTAAGTGTTGGTTTATGAGTTGTAAGAAGTCATTAATAATCTCGTAGAAGGTGTAGATGTTTATTACTGTTAAATTGCGAAAAATGTTGATGGACTTGAGACAGGCAGCCACTTAGAGCGGCAGGCTTTTGTTTTTTTTGTTTTTTTATTGGATAACAGTCTTAACTTTAACTTTTTCTTTGAAAGTTATAAACAGCCGATCAACTTCCAGTGGAGGACTTGTTGTCGCTTGTTGTTGTCAGTTTCTGAGGTTGCATGCATCCTACGCTCCTGCAGCCTGCCTGTCTCTGCCGTGTCTGGGGAGGAGGGGGCGGGAAAGAACTCTCTTAAACCGTAGATCGTGTATAAAACAGGATTTGAACCTATTTAATATACAGTCTATGGCTCCAATTCACTATTAGGACCTCTGTACTCGTTTCTGCACGCACAATGGCTACACATTGCTCCTTTAAATGGCTCATAAAGAGACAGTGATATCCCTCAATAATGGAGCGTGCCATGCATGACACACAAACAGCCAATCATTTAACAGGTGTGTTGTTCAGTTACAGTTACACCGACATGTGACACGACAGCAGAAACAGTCTGTTGAGTCTATTACTTGTCTGCCTTGATAAATAAAGCAGTTAAACTGAAAAAAAAAACGTGGTTAAGTTCTTTATTTCTCCTTGTCTTTATTAAAAATAGACCATTAAAAATGATCAATAATTATCGATTTCTACCCATCTTAACCATTTTGTCATGATACAGTTCTCAGCTATACCACCCAGCTCTAATTGGGCATCTAGTGAATGTTACGGATGAGCTCACATGCAGCCTCAGCTGCTGTATCTTAAAGAATCAGAAGGACGTCGACTCGAACGTTGGCTTCTCCCCAGATGAAGTGAAAATGGCAGCTCCTTAATCCAGTGTCGGTGCATTGCTTTAATCCTGCTGCTGGGTCCACGCCAGCCAACTCTGCATCTGGGGAGAGTGAGGGGTAGAATTTAGGAGCTGCCTGGGCCTACATCATTAGTGTGTGTGAAGTCACTGTAAACATTTGATTAATTGCTGAGAAGCAATTACAAGCAATTAAAGTCCTATTATGATGGCAGCGAAGGACAACGTAAGTTAATCTGGCTATCATCACAATAATTAGCCCATCATTTTCTCACCAGGGCTAATGTACAAAAAATAAGCCATTCATTGCTTTGTTTGCTTCCAGCTTGACTATAATTTGTGGTCATTTTAAGCAAAGTGGGGTAGACATTTTGGTGCACACCGCACTCACGGCGTGAAAATACTGTACCATTAAACCTCTTAAACTTTATTAATCACACTTTGCGGTATCAATTCCACATCTTCACATGGGAACTGAGTGACAAAGCATTTTCTCTCACTCTTTCCTCTCAGTTCTGGTTCTATCCAGTCACTTTTGCTGCTTGTTTTTTTTTTTGTAGTGTCGTGTTTTGCAGCTTAACACATGAGAAAATGTCTCACAGTCGATCCTTTCTCCCCTCTTTTACCCTCCCTGTCTCTTTTCTGTCTCCTTTGCTCTTTGTTTTTCTTTCCCCCCCCTAGCAACAACCAAACTACTGGAGCTTCAAGGTCAGTGCCAATATTGTGTTTGTGTTTCAGCGTAAATCTGTCCCTCAGTGTGGATTTGTCTCTAATAGGATAACTTTCCATTGTGTCTTTGCATGCCTGCTTGCCTTTTTTCCATTGCATTTACTGTTGGTCACATGTTGGCACACACTTTTGAGTTTAACTCTTTTACGTCTGTCTTGGACTGCATGCTGTGACATTTCTGTCAATGTTTCGGTCATCAGTCGCTGCCAGCTCCATAAAATACAATGCTTTTGAAACTTAACTGGGCAAAGCAAGAAAACTACCACTGATGGGCACTAGTGAAAAAGAGCCTGTTTGTCTTTGTTTTTCCACAAAGACAAACGCAGTAATAATCGGAATGACGGCTCTGTAGATGGACAATTAAATTTGTGGTATTGGAAGAAGGTGATTTGGCTCCTCTGGCTCTGAGCAATCATTGCAAATAGAAACTTTGATATCCGTTGTGGACACTTCAAAAAACCTCCACACCGCAGACAGACCGACTTCATGTTCACATGATTAAAGCGTCATCTTATCTGCCTGTCAGACCAGCAGTGCATCTCAAGTTGACATTTGAGGTTTTAAGTGAAATGTCTCAACAACTAGTGGTTGGGTTGCCGTGAAATTTGCTCCACACATTCACGTCCCCGTCAGGATGAATCGTGTTATCTTGAGACTTTTCATGTAGCATCGTCATTGATTCGTGCCCCGAAATGCTGCATGTGCTTTCTGTGCAGGCTGCACGGCGTAGGTGTACAGTTGCACTTAATGTGCCTCACTTGCAAGTTTGACTGCTTTCAGCCCTCGGGCCAGTTACACCTGGGTTATTATTTGATTAGCTGAAGGAGAGCTTCTGAGCAGTCCCAAGTGTAGTAATGGAGGCAGCTGTGAAAGTGCTGTGTGTGTCAGTGGTGAAAGATTATCCATGCCCTCTTTATTTCTTAGGGTAATATTAATGTAATCTGTACTGTATTACACCATTTACTTTACCTAGTGACAGAAAATGTGAGAGATGGGATTAGTTGGCATGAAATAAAAATCATGAGCCAAATTTAAGCCCACGCTGTTACAAACACATGGTTTGCCTCCAGGATTTTTGCACCACTCGGTTGCCTCTGAAAGTGTGCCCACATTGAATTCTACCATCAAAATGAAACCTCATTTTCAGTCGGAGTCAGAATTTTTACCAAGGCGGGCCTGTAAATAGTGTGAAATGTGAAATGCACCAGTTAATCTGAAAATGGAGCCATTAGTGGTCATCAGTCGCTGCCAGCTCCGTGCTATCGCTCTTATTAGTTTGTGGTTGCGGTTGTAGCACTACCAGCTGGTTTCGAGTTTCCAAACTGGAGAACCTGACTCCCATTATGTCAAAGTAATAAAGTAAACAGGAATTACAGAGTGGGTTCACAGCCAGTGAGTCTGGATCAGATTAATCAAAGTCCAGCTCCTTCAGTGGTGCTATCTGGGCATGTGAGAACAACTCCATTTAAACTGAAGTGTGAACTTATTAAAACACCAGAACTGCTGGAACAAGTGAGCTGAGTGGTTCAGAAGCTGCAGTGTGGTTTATTAAAAGTGAGAATGTAATCCAGCCAGTTACTTTGAAGAACCGATGTTTGCTGTGTCATTGCTGTTCTCCAGACACATCACGACCCGGGAAAAGGAGAGGTGACTGTTTGATCTGTGTACTGGACTGTAGGGGAGGTGCTGTTGAAAAATGGGGGATAAATCAATGGATAAAACAGGAAGGCATTCCAGACAGAATACGTGGTACCAGTGACGAAGGAAAAAGTAAAAAGCCTTTATTGTAGTGCCAGCCTGCTTCAAACACTGTATATCTTCTTCAGGGATTTAAATGATTCTATTCTGATTGAGAGGGTTATGATGTGATTATCACACAGTTATTGATGCATCTTGACAGGGCTCAATGATTTTGAAGAAGCATAGAATTCCAGTTATTTTGACTGATATTGCAATTACAATATGATTTGCGATATTAGAGGAAAGAATAGATTGTACGTCATTATTCTCATTTTCATTGAAAAACACATTGAAACAATTCTAGTTTTTCAGCCATCTGTATATAACAAAGATATTTCCTGAAGTCTAGCAAATGATGTGTTGGACAGTACACCTCTGCAGCAACACAATATTTAATTTAAAATGGTGTTTTGACACATATTTCACCTTAAACAAATATTATGCATCCTGCAATTTGAAAATTGCAAATTTTAAGTTTAAGTTTTAAGACTTAATCGTCCAAGAAAGAATCACATCATGTATCTAACTGTCAAGTTTTAATCCTGTGAGTGCCAAACACAAACCTCCACTGTATTGGGGTTCAGGTAGACATCTAGTTCAGTATCTGAAAAACTAGATAACACCTAGAGGTAAGTGAAAAAAAGTGTTCTTTATATAAAAGGATAGATCATACCAAAGTTAAAAATACATATTTTTCCTCCTACCTCTTGTGCCATAGAGTTCAGGAGATATTGTCCATAGAGATGTCTGCCTTCTCTCCAGTATAATGGAACTAGCTGGCACTTGACTCATGGTGCTCATAGCACCAAAAAAAATGTTTTTGAAAATTTTAAAACCAGACCTCTTTCTAAAAATTCTGACCTGGCTATTCAAGATAATCCACAGACCTTGATGTGAGCAATTCCATATATTTTCTTTCTACTGGACTACATGTGTTTAGCTCAGTGGTTCTACAACTCGGTTTAAGGAGGACAGCATTAATGTTTACATCCCACAGTGTCACGAGTTGTAGCCTCTCATCCATGAGTAGATGCACGCTTCCTTTTGAACCTTCATCTGGATGCATAAATCGCACTAAAGGTTTTGATTTTGGGGTGCACTCTCCCTTTAAATTCCAACGGTAACAAACTATAAAAACTCAACATTTCAATTGGGCTACTCAGAAAATACAACATATGTGTGATTTCAACCTAAAATTTAAATGTCAGTTTTTCCCCCTCAGCTCAACAAGCTAATGCAAGACTCCGTAAAGAGCAACAAAAGGCTGTAATGCACATTATTAGTTCCACCTCAGACTTGAATACATTATGCTCATTGAACAAACCCTTTTGACCCTTACTTCACTGTAGCCTGAGGGAGATTTCACTGTTGTGCATATGCTAACCTAAGCACTTACTGCAGCTTACAGCATCTTAACCATAAAATTACTTGATATTCTGAAAGGCTCTTTGCATACCTACTGCTGATCCAGCGAATATAAACTCTGCTGAAGGATTTTCTGAAATGGAACAATAGAAGAGCTGCTGCTTTAGAATTAAATGAAATATAAATGTTTTATAGATATTCTACAAGGTTAGTACTCTTAAAATGTTAAAGCTCAGGCTGATGTTCTGTATTTTCAACAAATCCCACGAAAAGACCAAAACCAACAATGAATTGATCTTTGTATGTGTATCTGTGCTGCAGAGCTCCATTGTTGTCCTCAGAATAATAAAATAAAAACTCACATAAATAGGCAACACTGTTGACATGGTGACATGTTGCCTCATTACCATAAACACACACAATGTAGTTTATATATAGTACATATATAACAGCTGAAGTAAAACTGCAGCAACTATGAGTGAAACACCAGATAACACAGCATAAATAAATGAATAAATATCTATGTATTAATAATAATAAAGTAGGCCTACATTGAATATACATAGAAGCACAGTCATTTGTAAAAACTTTTTTATAGTTAAGTTTTCAGGTAGGGGATAACGTACAGTGAGCGGGTCATTACGGTGAAATAAACCCCAACGTGAAGTGTCAGTTTTTACTTACCCCTCTACAAACTCTTTTATTTATTAGTGGTTATTAAATAACAACTAAATGATAAGACAGATACTAAGATTAAAGTTATTTAAAGTTATTTTAAGTATTGATTAATCTGATGCTTATTTTCTAGATTTATGGATTAACCATTTGGTCTATAAAGTGCTGGAAAAAAGTAAAAACTGTCCATCCCAGTTTCTGAGAGTCCATGGGGATGTCTTTAAATGTCTTGTTTTGTCAGTCCAAAACCCAAAGATATTCAGTTTAATATGATAAGAGACAGAGAAAAGTGGGAAATCTCCTGAAAACAGCAATTTCTCCTATTTCTGCATGAAAAATGAATAGTTAATTAATTGGTTATCAAATCATTGGTGATTATTTTTCTGTCAAATGAGTGATGAATTAGTTGACTACTTGTTGCATCTTTGGTTTAGCATTTGGGCAAGTGAGCTACTAGATTTACTAGCCTGATGTGGCATTTTGCTTGGGCAAGTGGGCTAACCCTTATTATTGAAACATCTATGGAACACACTAAAATGTGTTAAAACGTTTGAGCAAGAAATACGCAATGTAGTCCCACAATCTTGATTCATATTTGAGCTTCACTGCCCAGTTTGAGTTTCATGAGCCTGTTGCATATGACATTTGACGTTTCCAATCTGGCCTGGTGACGCTTCTCTGTCGTCTGTCAGCAGGACGGATGCCAGACGTCTCCGCCAGAGCAAATGAAACATGAGCTCACATATTCGTCTGTTTCCCAGACTAGCAAATAATGGGCTTTAGGCTGGGACTCGGCAGAGAGGTTTCAATTATTGAGACAAATATAGAATAACACCAGCTTCATCCTTTAACACCAGCACATGGTTTGAGGTCTTATAAACCAGCAGTGTTAACAGTACTGGTGTTATTCTGTAAACTAAACTGTGCATTATGATGTGACAAGGATCTGGATATAGAACAGACTCCATTATTTTATCACATGTACAGCCAGCTCTGTCCATATTACAGTTTGTGTTGTCTTCCTTTTCATCATGTACTGTCAAGCAGCAGCTCACTCACTACATTTCCCTTGTCAGTTTAGCTCGTGACAAACACACATGCTGCCTTTTTCTCCCCAGTCTGCCCCTATTTGTTGCTGGTCTGCAGCTCATTCAGGATTGGTTATTGCTCGCCTTCCTCCTCTCGGGGAGTCGGGGGAGTCTCGTCTCCTCCTCTGATGCAATAGAAACCCCTGCAGCAGTGCACTGCTGTGCTCATGTGTGTGAGGGTGTATATGTGTTTAATAGTCCCCCACTGCTCCTCTTTGATGTTTCATTGGTTTGCCAGCTCACTTAAACGCACACACAAGTACGGGTGATACTCCCACAGCAAAAACACATCACAGATTAGCAAACAATTATGTTAGATACGAGCACACACACATTTTCATGCATGCATGGACTCGCAGTGGTCATGGGAGCTGTAATTATGGATGAAGTGTGCATATATTATCCACACATTTCAAGACTCCCTCTCACATGTTTCCCCCACATGCTCCAACACAACGGGCAGAGGGGATCTTCGGCTCGTCTGTTGGGCTGAACATGGATTCAAACACCAGTCTGCTGCTGCTGCTGCTGCTTCTGACTCTGTCAAAAACACAATGGAGCAGAGAGCTGCATAATTCTCTCCTTTTCACTGCTCACAGCCTCACTTATACAAATATTACTGCTCCATTTTGTGCCTCTTGTGCTCTTGTCTTTCTGTCTGGAGTGGCCAAAGTAATCACATCCTATTGTCTTCTGTCCTCGCCTGAGTGTTGAATTTGGAGGAATGAACCACACAGTGGGCTCAGACGGGGTAAAGGGGATCCTATTGAAGCTGTCACCAGTATTCCAATTATTCATCAGCCATCTTCATTTCCGAGGGAATAATTATGGAGCCTATTGCTTGTGGGATTTTTCTTCTGCTTGTTAAAGTAACCATAGAGACAAAGCAGAGGAAATAGTTAATTAAAAGGAAACATCCTTTCTGCGTCCTCAGAACGTTTTATAATAATATTCATAGTAATATACCTAATTACTATGACATTACCGTAACGTAGCCAGGACAAGAGTTTGCTCTGCTCTGTGCCATGAAACTATTACTAAACCCCAGTAGCGTGAAAAATGTCCCATTGGACCGAAAGCCCATTTGTCCATCTGAAAACAAACACCCATTACTTTGAAAAGACACACTAACCCTAACTCCAACCCTAACAACCACAGGGAGGCTGCAGTAAGCATTTGTTTGATAATCGGCTGTAGGACAAACAGACTTTCAGTCCAATGGACCATTTCTCCAATGGGTCCATTGAGGTTTTGGAATAATGGCTCGTTGGAACAATGTGCAGCCCCCCTCTGATCAACCTGTGGGGACGAAGAGTTTCGGAAAATTAAAAAGGTGACAGGATCTCATTTTTCTAGACAAATTGACCATTTCCTTCAATTCTTAGGATCAGAACTTTGAATGTGCCTCATTTTTTTATGTAAGGAAAATGTAAACAAAAACAGTATCACAAGTATTGTGCATATTTTATTTCAAAAGTTTTTTTTACATATTTGTTGGAATTGTGTTTAAGCCTAGAGCCTGTTGAGTGGGAGTTTCCCTTGACAACAGTGAACTGACAACTTAGAAATGGTGTTGGGAGAAGACTTGTTGTCATCTTATGTTAACACATGTTTTCGTTTTCTTTTCACATAGCTTTTTAAAATTGGCATTTTAAACTGTCTCTCCCTTTGCAATTTCTTATTCCACTTGCACACCTAATTTTTAACTCAGAGTATTTCAACCAAACTAAATTGGTTCGGAACCTGAAAAGTTGGTTCCCAGCTGAAATAGCAGGTTTTTCTTGACACGACGTGCGAAACATGACAGCATCAGTGAGTGTGTCGTACTCTGCAGGCTGGAAAGAGAGGATGGAGAAGGAAACAATGAAGAGGCTCATGCTTGTTTTTTGAAAATCGTTGTTGTTGTTAGCATGTTGTTAGCCTCCCACTGGCAATCCTAAAATGCCTTGGGTTGAGACTGTCCACTAATCAGAGGCTGTGTTCCTGACCTGTGTGTGATAGCACTCATCCTTTATTCTAATAATCGATCAGTGTGCTGATCTCAACATGAGGTTAACCTGCAGTAGGCGTCACATGACCGTGGTACTGTGGTGATGCAGTTATCGTCAGAGCTCTAAACTGAATATCTCTGTTAAATAAGAGTCCTGACATCATCAGTTGGGACCAAATAAGTCCTGCCCACTGGAAAAACATCAACTTAGTAGAAGTAGTACATTTCTTCATTACGGTTGAAGCCAGTTGTATGTTTGTGGATCATAAGATCATGGTATCAACAGTATCCCAATCATATCTGTCTAAGAAGCTTGAGAACAATCGGATGAAAGATGAATCCTTTTAATGCGATGATTTTGGCATCATGGCTTTTTAGGGACTTTCTAAACTACTTTGTAGAGAAATTGTTTCACAGTTACCGGTGCGATTCTTTACTCAGCGATCTTAAACCAGATGGTGTGACAATGAAGAGAGTCATCTGCAAATATCCATGAAAACTTTTTTTTTTTTTTTTTTTTGGCTGTTTCTACAAAAACGTCTTTTTGTGCCACGTCAGGGAGTCTGCAGGCTTTGCGAGGCGCTCATCTGTGTCTCACGTGTCTCATATACAGAATGTAACCAGGGCATTTTCTATACAGAGAGGCATCCCCAGACGGCCCCGGCCATTTTTGTCCCAGAGAGCTAGCTCAACTCTAACCCTTTCAGACAAATGCTTTTGTTGCCCTCGTGCTGTTTGGCTGTTGATAGGATGCTCGGTGGAAAATCGCTATTCCCCAATCTGACTCAGAGAATAGCGGGAGTGTTTTCCGCCGCTAAAAGGCTTAGGAGTCCGACTGCTGCAGTGTTCCCCGACTGGCTTGCCGACTGGCACTGTGCTGAGGCACGTGGCCAGAATCACTTATTGACACTTCACTGCCATCTGCCAAGACTGTGAGGTTTGCTTAGCAGGCTGCACATTAATAAGGCTGAACTTGGTGGAGAGCAATAACAGGATGAGAAGTTCCCACTAGATTTTATGTGAAAGACAATTATCTTTGACTGTAGGCTGTATATCTGAAGTGATATAGAGACGAAACAGGAATGAATTCTGTATTTACACTCTAGACTTGGATCATTGTGCGGTTCACAAGGGCGTTTAAAGTTTATTTTATGAATACAGTAAAAAAAAAATCACACACATCTGATGTAGAAGCAAGTTAAAGCTGGTTTATTTTGAACATTTTAAAAGGACAAAATTTATTTCTGCGTATGAAAATGAAATAAAATTGACAGTTAATTTACATACATACGTTTATGTATGTTATTCTAAGATATCTAAGTATATGTAAGTCAGCCAGGTCTGCATTCTCCTCTTCCTCTCCTTCTTTGGATTTTTTTCCAGACACATAAATACCACTGCTGCAAGGGCTCGATTTTTGCTCATCTTAATGCTTAACCACTATGGTGGCACAGATAGATGACGCACGCCATTGACTTTTTCTTGTATATTGACTTGCGTTGTAGCTCAAGATTAAACTCTGTGATCATCATACAGTCTACATACATCAAACTTGATGTCATAACCAAGTTAATTAGATCCATGTCGCACACTGTGGCTGAAATAATCTTATTAGATTGATGAAATCTCACAGTCTGTTGGCACCACAGGATGTAGTGAGCAAAGATGGATGATTTAATACTTTACAGCTCTGACCAAACCAAATCTAACTAACTATCACTGTAAGAACAAATCAAAGAACAGTTCTGACTCTTCAAATGTTCATTTATTTACTTAAAAAAAAACAAAAAAACATTTTGCCTGAGAATTCAGATTAAATGCTTTGACATGATCTGTCAAATCAGATATCATGGCATAATTATATAAATTTGTTATTAGGCCTGGGCAATGTAATCGAAAAACCTGTCAAAATAGTGAAGTTTCATATCAGTCCATATCGATAATTACTGAACGTGTAAGTTGTGACTGATGATATGTTGTGTACTACAAAAGGTGGAAGTGGCTGAGAGTTTGTTGTATTATATTGCAAAAATATTACAGGGATGACTATTGGTGCTTTCACAAAATGTGAGATTATTTTATAAATAATCATCAGTAATGTGGATATAATGCCTAAGTGAGTAAATGCAAATATGAGATCAGCTGGAACAGTCTGGTAAATTCTCAAAATTACATCACTTAACTGTAATGCAGCCTTTAAAACCAGGAAAAGACAACACTTTTGACATCATGATATAACGATATCCAAAATCTATCGCGATATCTTGTGTCATATCACAATACAATATAATATCATTATATTGCCCAGCCCCGTTTCTTATTATCAGCTGATCAAAAATCAAAGTCGTTTTGTTCACTCTGTCTCTTGACATGTCAAGGTCAAACCCAGAGTCCAATCATTGCAGTGTAGAAACCTCTGATCAACTCTGGCTCACTGGTTCAGCAGGGAATATCTGGGCAGGGAAGTGAACGAGAGATTTTCTCCTCTCACTTAAAACAAGCGCCCTTGAGCAAGGCAATTAACCCCCAGCTGCTCCTGTAGAGCCGCTCTGTGGGAAATGAACAAGACTGTGGACTATATTGGGCAGCTCACAAGTGAACGTGTCATGTGCTCACCTGCCTCTCCTCCCTCAGGCTATTGTTTTAAAGATGTGCGGTCTGTTGCCTCATTCTGTTGTAGCTCCTTTGTAAATGCCACTTCATATGATTATACAGCACTGTACGTCTGTTGACTGTTTGAGATTCAGATGCTTTCTCAGTTATAAGTCTCACTGGAAAGGAATGCCACGGTACGCAGCAGTAATGCCCGTGAAATCTCTGAGTCGGGGGGTGTGGCAGCTGTGTGTAGGGGGGCATGTTACAGCTGTGCACAGCTGTCTTATCAGTCAAGACCCTGTATATTAGCTGGTGGGAAATGTGGCTCTGACCAGCCAATTGGTGCTTGAAAGGTGGAGTTACAGCACTCAGCAAAGGACACGTCTGCTGGTAAAGATGTTCATGTTTAAGGTTTAAAAGCAGAGCTGTGCATTAATATAAATACAAGATTTCTTATATCAGGGTGTCAAGAACAGCAGCTAATGAATCTTAAGAATAAATAAAGCTATTTTCATCTTTAACAAGATGCTGGAAGAAGAGGTAAGGGTCAACTTTACATTAATGGATATTTACCAGCAGTAGTTTTGAGATATAGATTGATATTAGACTGACAGGTTCGGTTAGAGGTTATGTTGGATATTTTGCAGAACTTGTGTAATAATGTTAATATCACCTTGATCGGCTTTTTAAATAACAGCATGTGGTTAAGGCTTTTTAGGATTAGCAAGGATTATTGTCATTATCAAGTAATTCTGTTGATTATTTTTCAGATTAACTGGTGGTTTGATCTGAAATTGGCTCCCACAGACCTGCCTCTGTTTGTGTAAATTTAATGGTGATAAGTGCAAAATCAGCTGTTTTTTCCTGTCAATTGTTATTCTCATTTCTTCTGACCTCATTTAAACATAATATGTAGAAAAGTATCAGTGTTGTAGTTAGGGCTGCAACTGACGATTATTTTCATTGTCGATAAATTGGTTGATTATTTTCTTGATTGATAGTTATTTGGTCTATCAAATGTCAGAAAATGGAGAAAAATGTTGATCGGTGTTTCCTGAAGCCGAAGATGACATTCTCAGATTTTTTCAGGTGGTTCTAAAATGGTAAATAAACATGTTTTATTTCTTATTAATTCCTTACAATAAAAGTCCCGTTATTGGATTTAAAAGCTTTTATTATGAAGCAGCAAAATCAGGAAATGCAGAGTTAATATGACTCAAATGCAATTAAAAGCAACATGAAACAGTAAAATAAAGCAGATACCTGAAATTACAAACAGCAGCACAGGAGCGAAACTAAACTTCAGACCACAGAGATTCAGTTAGAAGCTACAGAAGTTCTGAGAACTGAACACAGACACTTTAAAGAACCTCTTTCTCTCTGCTCTCCTGCACAGACACGAGTTATGTCTCACAGCAGAATCTGATTTGTCACACTCAGCCCACCTTATCCACTTCAGAAAAAGCTCTTTCCTCCTAGTAGAAAGAAAGTAGTTCTGGCAAATTCTACTGCAGAAAGAAAGTAGTTCCTACGTAAAACTGCTCACAACAAGGTGTGTCCATATAGTCTCATTATAGTGGAGAGACAGCAGAAATCTTTATACTGAAAAAATCTAGTTGGATAAACAACACTACAGGCCAGAGAAATGTGTAGTATATATTTTTATGAGGATTTTTTTTTTCATCCAACTGTCCAAACCCCAAAGATGTTCAGTTAACAAAGATATAAAACAGAATCAGAATTTTTTGGCCAAGTATGTGGACACATAAAAAACTGACTCCGCTTCTTCATCGCTCTGACACAGTAACAGAGAGAAGCAGATGCAGACGCTTGATGAACGACTTCAACGATTAATCGATGATAAAATGTCCTGCAGTTACATTTTTTATTAATGGACTAATTAGTAGACACTTCATTTCAGACTATAATTGTGGTTAGATTCAAATTTTATTACCTCCACTCCTCATTTCAGACTCACCAGCCCTCCACATAATGTGTCCATACCCCAGTAGCTGCCACTCAGTCATGAAACTCAGCCAGATGTTAGATGCAGTACAACATTTTCTCTAACAATAATAAAGCTAACCTGACACAGTAAAATAATCATGTACAGGTTTTTCTCAGTCTCTCGTTAAAAGCGATTGGGCAGCTTTGTCGACTGAAGGTTATTATTATTAACAGTCCTGCAGCGGCTCTGCCAGACTGGATTATACACTCATTGTGTTTGTGTTAGGATGGGCCTAATGTGCAGCCAGATGTTTGTTAATTATTAGGGAAAATATATATATATATATATATATAAATAATGAGTTGAGTAAAACCTTACGATGATGTTAGCATAGCTGATGCTGATTTTGTTTATTATGTCAAATTACACAAACAAAATGTGTTGCTTAAATGTAGTAATTATAGTCTGTGCTGATGAAATGAAAATCAAAGAAATGTAAAGCTGCATTCACTCAGATTCAGGCAGATGGTTAATGGCAAACTGGATATTATTTATATTACCAGTATCATAAAAGCCTCTGATACAGCTGGATCGGGTGTTGGTCTGAACGTCCTGGGCGATCTCGACTAGTGTTGTTACAATACTGAAATTTCTAACCTCGATACAAGACACTAAAAATATTGATATTCAATATGATTATCAAAAAAAAACTGAGGCTTGTGTATTTTGCACTCTTTTTTTTTTCTCAGAGTTCAAGTTTGACTGTTGCATTAGCCAAACTGCACAGGTTTTTCCTGATATCATAGACTTTGTTGTCATAAAAAGTACATGCAAAAGTAGAAACTTGTACACTTCTTATGACAGCTGGCATTCAAATGCACACACACTGGCAGCTTGTTAACTTCCAGTACTCTGTTTGTGTGAAAATCTGCTGTTTTCACATCACAGATGACGATGACAGGCATTAAAACACAAATCTTACTGATAAAACATACTCATGTTGGCTGGTAGAGGATTTTAGTTTGGCTCACTGAGCTGTAGAAAAAGCACTGATTGTCGAATATTCGTGTTGGACGGCCAAATCTGATTCAGCTAAAAAGAATCTCAGTCGGGGACAGCCCTAGAAACCATCTATCAATCAGCTTTGTTTCATTAGCTTTCTGGCCTAACAACATAACAGTGACAAAAACTGAAGAAGGTTTTCTACATAAAAGCTCATTAATGGAAACGTGACAGTTTTATTCTTCAGCGGTTCACAGAACAAGTGAAATTATACACCTCTTTTCATTGTCTCCCCTCAGTGATTACACTTAAGTATTAAGCTGTGGAAAACTACATGATGTTATAATTTTTTTTTATCAGAAATCTTGCATGACTGCTCCACCCTCATGAAATTCATCGAATCCCTCATGCAAGAAAATATGAATAGACATTTTCCTGCCTGTATGTACTGAGTGCTGCAGAGTTCAGCAGAGACTGTTTTATGCACTTTTTGTAGCAGCTGTTTCAACTTGAGAGATCTCTGTGCTGTCGATTATATGGTAGGATGACTGTATGAGTGGGCTTTTTACTGTACATACACACTGCAGATATCAAAGTTAAACACTGCACCACTACAGTCTGCAAAATACCAGTTTGTTACTTTGGACTCGTGCCTGTAGGTTTGGATATGAGCTTCTAAACGTTGTAATTATTTTATAGCATTGTTACACATTTTATTAAATTGAGTCTGTACAGATTTAATGTGATAAAGGACTCAATTTTATAGATATTTAGGACTGTCTACTTTTCAAAAAGATTAAGTTTGAACAAATTTGAACAAAGGGTGGGTGATCTGACAGTTTTAGATTATGATCAGTCTTTCCAAAATTCACAGAACTTCATCCACGGTGTGTAAACGAACCCGCTGAGTGATGTAGTTAACTGGATGGCTCTGCTGATTGAATGATTTACTTCACATGGCTTTTTCTTGGGTGACCTTTTGTAAAAATGCAACTGGTGTTACAGCGTGTGGCCTGGCAGATGAGGAGCTTGCGCTAAAAAAAAAGAAAAATGTTTAATGCAGTGTTTTATTTTTAATGGTGCAGTTTACAAGTGGCTGTTGTCAACGGGGAATTTCAAGATTGACAAAAAAGATTATAGTTTATATCCTGGATTGTTATTGTGATAAAATATTTGTAAAAGTTTGAGCTAACACATTTTCTGTATCGCCATGCAAGAAAGGTTGAGGGTAAAGCATGCAGGTGAAAACCAACATTTTCAGTTTACTGTGATGTTTGACAAAAGAAAAATCTGCACATTTGAGAAGCTGGAAACAGCAAGTCTTTGACTAAAATGATTTCTTTTGATAAATTTTATCAACTAAGTGTGAAAGCTCTTTTGTCATATAGACAAGAATATTGTAGAATGCCCTAAAATATTGTTGTATCGCCCACCTCGAGTTGTACTGCATTTGATGCTGCTCAAAAAAACCCCCACAAAAATTATATACAGTAAATGGGTGAATAGGTAATGAGTCATGAAAATAAAAACTAGTCTTTCATGGTGGACTGATGAGGAAAGAAGCTGCGCTGTAGTCTGGAGGTACAGTTTCTTCTGTATCTCTTGCCAGATGGCAGCAGGGTGAAGGTGGAACCAGCAAATCTGAAATAATTAATTTTCTGTTAATTGAGTCATCAAGTAATGGTTGAAGCTCTAGATTTATGCTTTATTGTTGTTTATTTTCAAATGAAGTATTTCACTTTTACAAGTGAAAAAGCTTTGTTGATGATGACTAACCGATGCGTTTGTAATAAAATAAATAAATAAATCCAAAAGGAGTTGACACTGATTATAACAGAGGAACACAGACTGTCCTTTAACATTAGTGTCACAATGTTATTTCATGAAATTATTACCTCTTCTTGGAATCTGTTGGATGAATTTACCCCCTCCAGAACATCTCTTTGAATTAGTAACAGTGATATTATAATGGATATAATGTGTTTCTTGTGTCTGCTCTCAGGGTAACCTCTCTCTGTATTCAGACAGCACCTTCTCCTTCAGGAGTACAGTACTGATGTGCTGCCAGGACTGTGAGTGAGTGAGAACCCTGGCAGCTCTGTCCTGCACATATTTGAGCCTGTCCAGGGCTCTGCTGGGTACCCAGACAGGACACCCATTCCAATAATCCAGACAGGAGAAGATGAAGTTGTGGACAGTCTGAGTCAGATAGTCAGAGTCTGAGAGTGTTGGCCAGAGTCTGGACATGGTTTTTAGGTGGTAGAAAGTAAATGTGAGACCAGTCCTGTTTCTGTGGGTGGACATTATGGGGCCAGGCCCACCCTGGATGACCTCTGTGTCCCCCTCTGCTGCATTTTGTCCCCTCCCCTCCCCTCCAGCTGCTGACTTACAATAAATCATATAATATGTTGTTTTTAGATGCAGTAGTTAGTAATCAAGTATTTTCATTTTAAAGAGTTGATTAAAAAGTTTAAAATTCATCACAATATGATTGGCCAGAACCTGTACTTACATAGCCAGGTGAGTTTGAGCACATGCAGTCCTTCTCAAATGTTTGGACTCATCTTCTCATACTTGAGACATTAAAATAATGGAATATGAAATTATATATAGTAAGCACACAATGTGAAAAACGACGCAAAGTGTGTTTTATATTTTAGATTGTTTTGATTCCTCTGCATTTGCAACCAAAGACTTTGATTCAGAAACAGAGTGCAGGAGTCTTTTTGCTTTTTCTTGTCGACCCATGGTCTTCTCCTACATACCTGTCAACCTACAAGTGTGCAAAAGTCTTTTGCTCTTTTATATTTTAGATTCTTCAAAGTAGCCACCTTTTGCTTTCATGACAGTTTTGCACACTTTTGGTATTATCTGAAACATTTCTTATAAATAGAAAGAGTTCTCTAATCGTCTGTTTTGAGGGAAAGAAACAATCTTATATGAGGTCATATTTATCCCTGGATTGGCTGGAATATTTATTCAACCAGTCACTATTTTCTTCCACCCTTGTCGGTGGGTTTGGTCGCCTCCATCACCTTCAAACACCACTTTGACAGTGAACTGGAGACATGCTGTGGAAAACTAGACTAATTAAGCGTGCTGCATCAAAAGAACATCAGATGTGTGAAGCAAACTTATGTGGAGGGATAAAGAAAACAACACAGACAGACCAAGACATCTCCACTTGTGATCAGCAGATAAATAATTGTCACTACCTGTCATCAGTTATTGATGTTGTGGAATTTATCGGAGTGAACGCAGCACGCTTCACAAACACAAAGCCCAACTGAACCAGCTGGCATTTGAAAAAGTATTGATGAGAACATTCAGAACTGAGTGGAAGGAGATTTTACTCATTCAGTGGGAAAAACTTTGCCTGTCATTCTTTTAAAGAACTTGATGATGAGTTAAAAAATCGCTTATATTCATATATTAAATTTTAGCTGTGGATTTATTTGTGTGTCAGACTAATGGTCAGATCTTTTGCACTGCGTGGGTTTTAGTCATGTCAGAATTACCTCTGGCCTCGCTGTGTACATTTATCCAATTGCTTTGTTCTTGTTTTTCGTTTTTTTTTTTTTTTTTTTTTTAAGCTGCTCTTTGCAGATGATTAGCTGTGTCTAATAAATCCTAGTATTATTCTGAAATTGCTGCACACTATAGCCTGCTCATGGCTATAATGCTCATTTTTATTTGTATAAATAACTAGTCTGTTAGCTTGATGCTAGAACGTAACAGGAAGTCTCATTGGCACGCTAGCAGAAAATAACATTGCAGTTGCAGTAATATTAACATAAACTGATACATTTTACATGTGTGCTCAACCTTTGAGGCATAAATTTAATCTGATCTTTAGAAACAAACTGACAGCTGATGACTTCATATTGTTCACTCAGTCTGTTATTGTGGCTCCAACGCTCCACGCTGACCAGCTACAGCAGCCTTGAAGGGTCAAAACTCAAACTCAAAAATTCAAAATACAGCTTCCACTTGGAGAAGACATCGCATTGTGTTTTATTTATTGTTCACTACATGATGAGCAGGAACAGCTAGATGTAGCACTGAACACAAAAAGTATGTAATGTATGAAATATATTTCACTCTAGGTTCACATTTATCCTGTGTGCATTTTTCAGGGGATTTGTTTGTTTCGGCCTAACATCTTATTTTATTTTTTGTCTTCTTACAGCACCAGCTTGATCAGCAGGAACAGATCATTTTAGCATTTTTTCTTCAAAAAGTAATTTATTTACCACTTTTAAATGCAGTATAGTGATGAGGCTGCTGAAATAAAACTCAGAAAGACTAACTGACATGTGATTTTTGGAAAAATCAGTCCTTATACACAGTCTTCAAAAGTGTATGATTAAATTTTTATTCCATGGTCGAGTGTTAAGAAAGCAAAAATTGCAATAAATCATAAATAATAAATCGCAGTACTTTGAAAATTACAATACATGTCGAACCGGCACCCAAGTATCATGAGTGTGGAACTGTATCATCCCAACCCTTCTCGTTCTGCTCATTCTGATTTTTCAGGAACGTGTCCTCTCAGTGTAGCTCATACAGTTTGGAAATTGCAGCATTGTTACTTGGCCATCCCTTTCTTTTATTTTTATTATCTGTAAGGCTGTAGGCTGCAGTGTAGCCGTGAGGATACTGATTTATTGGCCCAACCACAAAAATAGAACCTCACCTCCCAGTAATCCTGCCGCCGGCTCTGTATGAGACTACAATGAGAGGGTGGAGTCCAGAATGATGTCCAGGTCCCCTCTGGGGATGGGCGGTCCGAGCCGCCGTCCAGGTGAAGGGGAAGATCTCCACTGGGGAGCCACAAACACAAGTTCAATTTTACTGTTTAGCTTGAATAGTTTGGCTCACATCCAGATTTTAATGTCGTGCAGGCGGTTGACATGGTTCTGTGGTGGCAGCTGAATCTTTATTCATTTTATTTCCATATTTGAATCAGCATCATCAAACCCCTCAGACATTTTCTCATTTTTCCGGCTCTCTTGAGGCGTTTCATCGTGAAAATCAATTTCATTTACACTTCAGTCACGAAAATGCATCAAATATTCACACAATGTTCCATGAAATGTATGAATTAAATCACTGAACAAGTGTGATTGTGGTGATTCTGATCAAGCGTCTCCTGTAATGACTTATCACTGGAACCAAAGTCACTTAAATGTGACAGCTGCAGCGATACTGATGAATGAGCGCAGAGGAGAGTGAGAGGGAGGACGTCCACAGAGATCCTGTGGGAAGGTTTATTGACTGTTTCTGTGGAAAATAAAACAACAGCTTGAGCCAGGCCTGCTTTCTTTCTTTGTTTTCACCTGAAGAAATGATCCTCTGCAGCAAATCTAAGAGAAAACTCGTTAGAGGAGAAAGTTCGAGAATGAATCGCTTCATCCATCTTTGAGTTTCTCTCCTCTGCTCTGCTCTGTTTGTTATTCTCTTCTCTCTGTTTCATTTCTCCTGTGCATATAAGCCTTGGCATGCTGTTTTTCTAACCTCTATCTGCTCTCTTTTTCCTCTTTTTCTTCACGGTTCACTAAACACAAACTTTATAATTCCCTGTTGCTGCGTTCTTTTCTCTTCAGTAGCTCGATTCTTGTGTGGTTGAAGGCAGAAGGTGTGCAGCGTCTAGCTGACAAGCACACTCCGAGACCATAAATCTCCAAACATATGAGAGGCAGCACACATAATCTGTCAGGCTGTTCGCAGTGTTAGGAGACGCATGTGGGTGCTTGTGTATGGTTTCAGCATTTTAAAGACGCTCAAAACATTATTAATGTAGAAGGAGCAAAAGCCCTAAGAGATAATTCGGTGCAACAGATTGTAAATGTGCATGCATGTGTGCATTTATCTTCTCATCTTAAATGTGTGTGTCTTTTGACACAATTGTCAGTGTTTCCTACATGTTTGTGAACACATGCATGGCTGAGCGTCATGCCTGCACGCTCTCAGCTTGTTCTAGCCCCAAGAAATCAAACGGCACCCATATAGGACCGAGCGAAGACCAGAGATGCAGAAGGCAATCGGAGCTGGCTTCACATGGCACTGTGGGGGCTCATTACTGTATTCTTTGGGCTGGAAAATGTCTGTCAGTGAGGATTCATTAAAAGCCAACCTGCTGCAGCAGCTCCTGCTAGTCCAGTAATGAGAGGTCCTTCACAAATTTGGGCTCCCCGGTGGTTCAAATTGGACAGGTGAAATATCAGTGGTAATCTGCATTACGGATAGAGCCTGCAGTGATTGAGTTCCGCTTTGTTGTGGTGATTAGCATTACAATGCTCATGTTCGCTCAGTTCTTTACGGAACAGTTGAAACCAGCTCGCTGTTGTCTGCTTGAGGCCAGAGCACCCTCGAGTAGCTGCAGAGTAACATCCATTTATTTTATCTTTCTTCAGAAACATTTCGCTCGGCAACAGCTGCTGCCTGCCCAGTTTTTATCATCCTTTCTACACACTCTACTCTCCTCTTTTGAAATTTAATTGAAGCATTGTTCGATAGCTGTTGTGCGTCATTATTAATGCAGGTGGACTTTTCCGAGGGCAGACTGGACGTATTTGGACTATAATGTTGGTTAGAGTGGGTTTGTTTAACCTGGCTGGCTGCTGCTCCATCTAAGGTGCTCTAATTTTATCTTTAGGATTCAGCTTCTTTTTGTTGAGCCTCTGTTGGTAGAAGAAGATGTAAAGGCTGCTTTGTCTGAGATAAACTGTTTATTTGTCTGTGCCTGTGTGCTATAAGCTTTCTTTTTCAGTCGCTGTTGTGTGTCTGTGCATTGATTTCCTGAGGCCATTTTATTTTTCTTTTGTTCATGTGTTCTATTTTTTTTTTCATGTAAACTCATTGATTACTGTACAGAAATAAATGCCTCAGCATCATCTTTTCTTTCTTTATCTCTGCACTACCTGTCACTACCTGTTTTTATTCTCCGGTAACTTCTCTCGTGTCTTTCAGACTCGTACACCGCGTGTGACACGACTCAGCCCAACACAGCCGGCTCTCGCTGACCAGGCCAGCAGGGTATCCTTTGCGTCAGCTGAAAATCTGGAGACCATGTCTGAGCCTGATATCCCCATCGGCTTTAACCGGATGAACCGGCTTCGCCAGAGCCTGCCGCTGGCTCGCTCGTCCAGCCAGGCCAAGCTGCGGGCACCAGGTCAGTCCACCATCTTTAAGAAAAATCTGCAGTGACTTGTGACCTTTACCGAGATACCATACAGATCCTTCTGTTACAGAAAAATCAGCCTGCTGAGAATCATTGATTTGATTAAATAAAAAAATACAAGAGTTAGCTTGCATACTTTTTGGTTTGGTTTCTAAAATTTAACGTGTGTGCATATTTGCTTTTTTCCCACAGTTCCTTCATTATGTAACGTGACAGTACTGTATATGATATCACCAGAAACTGGCTACAATAGAACGTTGGAATAGTGCTGTAGAAATGAATTTTCAGTTTCATATCTCCTGAGCTTCTCATGTTACTCATGCAATAAGGCACTGAACCCATAACCGCTCTGGGCGCCTGATTCTGGGCAGCATCCATCACTCTGCCATCTCTCCCACAAATTACATGTGCATGTGTGTATACAGGCCTATGTGTGTGTGAAATAATTGACAATGGAATGAAAAAAATCGAATTTTCTTCAAAGGCAGATTAAGATAGTACATTCTTCTTCTTCTTCTTCTTCTTCTTCTAGTCCCACTCGTGGCACTGAGTTGCTAATTGTTAGTCCTCTCCTGCAACACTCATTGCATCAGTGCTTTTTCAGGCCATGATACCAGACAAATAAGTCAGTTTGATGGAGTGGGTGTGAACGGTGGTGTCAGTTGGTCCATCACTTTGGTCAAGTCTACTATCAGTTGAACTATTGGGTAAAATTTAGTACTGACATTCAGGGTCTCCTCCAGAGGATGAATCCTGCTGATCATCTGATATATTATCTAGCACCAACTTCAGGCTGCCGTTGGTTTAGAGTGAAATGTCTCAAATATTGGATTGATTGCCATTAAAATTTGTATTTGTATACATTTGTGTTCCCCTCAGGATGAACTGTAAAAACTTTTATCAAGTTTAAAACTTTTTATCAATATACCTGTAATGAAATTCCCATCAACCTCAACTGTATTTTAGCAATGCTGTTTAGCACTAATGAGCAGTTGTTAGCATCAACATGCTCACATCGTCGACGTTTGCATGCTGACGTCAGCATTTAGCTCAAAGCACCACTCTGCTCATAGAGCTCCTACCAGCATTACAGACTCTTAGGATCTGGTTAGTTTTGGGTTCACATTGCAGGACGTGATGTACCTACTACCTCCTGTGATTGGTCTGAAAGTCCAAACCATCCAAACAAATGGTTTAATGTTAGACACGAACAGAACCATTGCTGAAGTTTGAGCTGGATTGAGACCACCGCGTTCGTTCTGTAATAGCGATTCAAGTCATACTCAAGTCCTAAAGTCCAGACCAAGTGAGGCGGGTGTGGAAGAGACATTAGGCTTATTTTCAAGACAGCTAAACTAGAATTTAGAGAAAAACTGTTATTCATGGCCTTTGCTGACACTCACCTGCAGAGCAGCTGCTGCTCACAAAACTCCTGCAGCAGCCTCCATGTCTTGTTGTTTTATACATTTTACCTGTAAGACTCACATTTCAGTGCCTTTACTGTCATCCAACATGACGGCAGTGGAGGAAATAGAGGCAGCGTTTGACATGCTTCCTGAGTCACGCTGATCTATCCTCCTTTTCCTTCACTCATCTCTATTTCCATCACAGTTAGATCATTGTGAGACAAGGCCAAGTTTATAAAAGCTGCCATGTTTGTTTCCTGTGTTGCTCTGAGTCCAATGCTGCTGTGAAAAGGAGCAGTGATTCAGCTGATAACATTCAGCTCTTTTAAACTGGAGGCTGCTCAACTGATGATTTAATTCATCTTCATTCAGAGGGCAGCTCAAGTTAATGGACACTCATTTTCTCTGCCTTGATGTCTGTGGATCTGTCCAATCTATTGAAAACATTTCTTTGATTGACAAGTCAAGAGCCAATCACAGACTGGATGTGTCCATGTGTGTAAACTATTAATCTTCTTAGATGTTTTTGACAAGCTGCAGCAAACAAGACACATTAGTTATGATATTAAAGCAGCCTCCTCTTAGAGGGGATCACTTATTTGAGTTGACTGAAGGTATCAAGTGTTAGTAAACCTGATATAACCCTCTGAGTGTCAAGCCAAAGTCAGACTTCGGTCCACTGCCTATAGGAACACAGAATATAAACAGAGCTGTCTCATGCTTCCAAATGATCTTGCCAAGCTACCTGTCATCTCTGATTAATGGCTTTGGCAAGAAGCAAAATTATCTTCTTCTAAAAATGATCCATCTTGCATATGAGGAGGAGGATGATGCATTTGCTGGAGTTAGAAAGCGTGGGACAAAATGCAGCCGATAATTGATTGTAATTCTTGACAGAGCTTCTGTTAAGAATTTCTCATTTTTCTAAAGAATCTGTTCATGTACCATATTGCAAACTTGAGTCAGTTTATGGTGATTTAAAGCTAAATGCATCATGTAGATTACTTTGAAGTGTTGTCAGTTACTGAATGCAGATAACATGACAACTTTTGTAATTAGTAATGTTATACAGTGGATGGCAAAAAATGGCATTTGATCTGAATGCTTTTGGATTACTTTTTCATTATTCCAGAATCAAACATTAAGAATCAAGCAAGTATATCAAGTATATCGTATTTGTAATCAAAAATGTAATCAAATAAGCCTTGATAATTACACATTTTCCAAATGTAATCTTATGTAAACTATTAATCTACAGTTACTTATTTTTGTAATCTGATTATGTAATCCCAATCACATGTAATCTGTTACTACCCAACCATACAAAAAGATGAAAATAGCTTTTTTTTCATTGAAAGAATTTTAAGCACATGCACCACTTTGTCTGTTCTAAAAACACACGTCTCACTGAGATCATTTTTCTTTTAACACCTAATATTACTGGACACACTGGTGAGAATTATCTTTTGTTCACTTTGCAGTTGCAGCTTCCAGGTGGTTGATAATTATGTGTCATTTCATGGTACTTTTTTGTTCATGTGTGATAAATATCATGGCACAGAGGAGAATGAATGTTCTAAGCTACTGGAGAATTGATCTTGGTTAGGAGAAGTTGAAAGAAATATGTCTCACCTTTTTTCCATTTTTTTTTTACTATTCCTCAAAAAATTTGATCAATTTATGCAGCTCTTTTTCATTTTATTGAGTGAGTTAGAGTGTGGTACACAAGCTGCGTGTGAGGAGCAAAATAGCATCTTAAAAAGTGACTTCACACTAAATTCCCTTTTTAAAGTCATTAAATTAAATGTACAATCACTTTTAATACTATCAAGATATTCCCGTCTATAGAGTTTATTGCTGTGTTAGTTATTAGAATTTTTTCCATAGAAAATCTGTGAAAAATCTTGTACTCGATGCACCTGAAGTATAAGGCAAATTCACATTCTTCTGCTCTTACACATACCCACATTCAAATACAGAAAACAGCTGTAGTAGTGATTAAATCGTAAGCCATTATGCACCAAGTGTAAACATTAAAATGAGGGTTATATATGTAACCATGGTTCTATGAATGCAGAATAACTCCCATGCCTGAAATTGCCTGTTTATACCAAGCAATAACATGCCTGTTGGGTCAGTGGTAACAGATACAGCAATGCTGCAACAAACTGACACAACAAGAAAGAACGACACCACAAATGTTGAATAATTTGTTGTTTCCATTTTGCAAGATGCATTAAGTTTCTCTTCATGCAGCAGCTCCCAAAACATTTTTCAAGGAAGTCTTGGGATGTTGTGGTTTCTAGTTCAGTGGTGAGATCAGCTGAAATAGACATCTGCTGCTTATCTTTGTAAGTAAAGCCATATTCTGTGTTGCAGCAAAAATGCTAGTGATCTCATTCATTTTGAATGGGGGCAGTGCATTTAGGCTGCAGCGGAAAAATTGAAACAGAGTCAACTTTTGGAGGAACACAGCGGCATGCTGTGGTGGCCAATCACAAGCCAGCCATCAGACTGCAGCACAGTCAGCTTGATATATTACTGAAACTGGTCACTCCTCAGGCAGAGTTCATGGACCAAACAATGACACTCTCCTGGTTGTGTCCTTGCTTTGTTTAGCTCGTGCACCCAGCTTCGGCATCTGGGTCTGACTGTGGTTTATGCTGCAAAGAACAGACACCACAAAGCCTCCTTTGGTTTGTGTCCTTTTGTTTGTGAGAGAGAGTGAATCAGAGAAATAAAACATTATTTCCTGATTGTTTCACAGTGGTTATGTTTTAAGCACAAATAACCACCCACACACACCCCTTCAGCTAATCACTGCGTCACCTGATTCTGTCTGAATGTGGCTCAAGAGAGCCCAAACTCGTAATTTACATTATAGTGAACCAGGTGGATATCAGACAGCTGTTTCAAGTGGACTTGCTGGACGTCAAGGATGTTGCAGGACGTTGTCAGTCCTTCAGTTGCGTACAAACTGCTGAAAGAATGTGGCCTTAAACATCTCCAAGTGTGTGATCAGATCTCGATGGGTCTTAGGTGCATTCATACCTGGACTTAGAGCTGTCCACTTGTGATCACCTGAGATTATGTTTCTGGGTTTGAATGAATTGTTCAAATGAAAATGGGCATTTAATTGACTTTTCTTTTTTGTCAGCGGGGACAAAAACACAAATATTTTGAGATGAAAATTGTCCCTCCACTCTCTGTTTTCATCCCTGACTCTAAACTTCATTACCCCCCTTCAACCATCGTGGATCTCCCTCATTGCTCCTCCCCATCCATAAATGCAGGGATCTTGTTCCTCCAGCTTGGGGAGGAGACTCGCCGGGTGCACCTGACCCATGAGCTGACCAGCCTGGATACTCTGAGGGCCCTCATTGTGCACATGTTCCCCCAGAGGCTCACTATGGCCATGCTCAGGTACGCCTGCATTACATCAAACTGACTCTAAATAAAAGTATGTGTCTGTGAATATAAACAAGTTATCGAACTGTTTACATGCTCATTGATTGGCCTAGATGTCTTTTAAACTGATCTCCAGCTCAACACTGCGAGTTTTATCAGTCAGTCACAGGTTGTGTAAGTGAAATTTCATCCTCAGTCACAGAAATGAAAATAATAAGTTTTGTAAACAGATGGAAAATGGAAGCAGGAAAAAAAAGAAATGGATAAAAATCAATAAAGCTAAAAGAGGTGTGAAACAGCCACTTTCAGGCCACGAGTGCACATGGATAAAATCTCATCAGTTTAGTTTAAAAATCATGAAATGACAAGTTCGGGTCAAGATTTGAATTGGAATTCTCCACTGAAATATAAATTATAGTGACACTACAGCTATTGTACACATTTTCACAGTATTGAGAAGATGATAAAAGCATTTTTGGGCATGTTTGTGAAAACTGTAGATGCTTCGAGTCTCTGAGTGGGCGATTCATGTAGCGTGTTACTAACTGGAGCTTTTCACAGCCCTATATACAAACCCTTTTAGTGTTAATTGTTAGTTATTATGGATGTAATGTGTCTGTCCTTTCACAACATTCAGCGCCCTATCTCACACTGATCTAAAGTGCGAGCTGAAAGCGTGAGGCGCAGTGGATTGAATTTATTCAAGGTATTTCCAAATCCACCTTTGCCATTTTGCGCCGGGGTGCACGGGTATCCTGTCCTGTCCTGCCTCTTGAACCAGCAGCACACAGCAGGATAAACCTATCAGCTGTACCCAAGTGCCTTGATTAATTCATGGGTGAGTTTAGGCCGAACACGGCTCTCATCACCTTTAAGAAACAGTTTTGCCAGGAGTGCAAGTGGTAGCAGCATGATGGCAGATTTACCAGGAGGAAAGACAAAGAAATTGAGCCGATCCAGCTGCATCTCAAGCCGGCTGAACACCCACCTGAGCCGGATTGAGGTGCAGCTTTGTGGCCACTCATTGTCCATCTACAAAACTTCATCTCCTCTTTTATGTTACTCAAAATAAAGAACTTTCTGGTGAAAAAAAGGTTGGGGTAATAACTATCTTAACCAAACTTTCGGTTTGACTTAAAAGGGCTGACATGATGTTACACCATGTGGTATTCCTCAGCAGGTTTATAAGACAAAAACTTTTCCCATTTTCAAAAAAATCAATATTCAACCATTTTCATCAAAGTGCTAATTATAGATTACTGTATAATCTGCTCTGAGGCTGCTTGGCGACACAGTTCACATTGATATTGTCAGCAGGACCCTCTTAACTCCAAACTCAGTGAATATTACACTTCTGATGAGTTCAATATAAGACTGCATCCAGTTGATTCTCTCATTACGGACGCCTCGTGCAGTTAAAGATCTTCCAATCCCACCCAAGTCTTTAAACGAACGTACATCTCTGATTATTAGCGAGTAATAGGTCCTGAAATTGTCTTTGCATGGACTATTTATTAGTGTTGTGATTTTTTTCTTTTTATTTTGATGACTATTGATGTTCAGGTCTCCCAGCACGGCTCTGCTGATCAAAGATGAGACCCGTAACGTCTTCTATGAGCTGGAGGACCCGCGGGACGTTCAGGACCGCTGCGTAATTAAGATTTACTGCAAAGAGCCCATCTACGGCACCTACCCTGGACACCACAACCCACACCTGGCTAACGGAGACCTGAGGGTGAGTGTTTGTGCGTGTGTGTGTGTGTCATTTTACTCGCCCATCTTTTTGTGTGGCTGCAAATATTTTTATCTGCATCACTGGAATCAATTTATTTTGACAGCATATTTTCAGCGATGTGTAAAAGTCCAATCACCATTCCTCAGAGAGAAGAAAGACGAGACATTATACAGTATTCCCGACTTTTCATCCGCATTAGTTTTGCATTATTGTGGTGCCAAAACGTAAAGTGATGCCAAGGAAATGATCCTGCCTCAGTCACAGTCACCTTTTCCTTCATTACCAATTCATTCTGTGTGCAGCTGGCTTATGACTCACAGATTAGACAGCGAGACAAACACTTGTCTCTTTCTGGCGGTGGCAGATAGCAGCCAACCAAATCATCCCGCAAATAATACATTTTGTAATTCCCCTTGAAAAATTGTTATTTATTCAACCCCCACGCCAGTATCTCCCACATAACGCTGATTTATTTTTGTCTGTTTACAAACACTAGTTTGCATTACATAATGTGTCCAGGCATAACTTAGTCTCTGTGTGAGGGTACAGTATGAGTGAGTCATGTGACCTTACTCCAGCACTGCTGCTCCTGGACCAGTGCCAGTCCTTCACATCACGGGTGCTGACGAGGCAGGATGCCGACAGACTGTAAAATAGCATAAACACTGTTCAGAGCTGATAGACTGCGGTCAGTTCATCTGAGGACCGGGTCACCGACGTGAGCGTTGTAGTAGAAGTTTTGGTAAATGGAAAATGGGTTGCACTTTATATTGGGTATGTTGCTTTTAACCTGAGAACAGAACAAAAGGCTTTGCAGTTACTCACCTGCACCCATGTGAGCACACACCTACACACACACACAGACACACACAGCAGAGGCAGTGGAAGTGCAGTTCAAGGTGCTGACGTTCATTGTTTTGCTCCAGGGTTCCTTTAGCTTCGTCACGTAAATGTACAGGGTTCCTGTGGAGGATGGAAAAGTCTGGAAAACAGAAAAGAGCATATGGATAATATTAATGTTTCCAGACTGTTCTGTTGTCTAAAATATAAAATTCATTATTTCTAAAAATAAATTGTGTTTTTCATGGTGTTTGGAGCATAAGGTTCACCACGGCGTGAGAGAGCGTGGGACAGAGTGAGCTTGATGTCATTGAAAGCAGCTCCGCCCAAAGTGCCTTATAACTGAATCAAACTCAGACAAACAAGACCGAGTCTGAAAGAAAAATGCTCCTGCCTTTTGCCAGGCCACCGTTGTAAATAAGAATTTGTTCTTAATAACTTGCCTGGTTAAATAAAGGCAAAATAAAAAAACCTGAAAATATCTTTGAACAAAATATGAACATAGCATCACAAATTTTAAGCTTTTCTAAACATGTAGGAGTTATGCAGTGATGTAGTTGTCAGAAAAGTCATAAAAGCCTAACCTTTGTCGCTGCATTCATCAACACTAGACAAGCAGATTTCCCAGTTGGTCACCGGCAGCCCACCAGTCAGCATCCTCTCCAGTCTCAGCTGGGAGATGTGTCAAGAAATGAAATATTCTCAAACCTGTTTTCCTTTTTAAATGGAGAAATCAGCCAATCACCGTCTGAATTCAAGTTTCTCTCTTTTACTGAACTAAGAGGAGCTTCATTGGCTCATTAACTCCTTGTGAAAAACACACTTCACGCAACCTCAATAGAAAAACATGTAAAACTCACCCGAACTGTCTTTGTTAGTCTGTCCACTCTTCCAACAATCACCAACTCTGTTTGGTCGAATTAAATCCTTAATTCACTGTGTGAAAAGAGTGTAAAGAGTGTAAAGAGTCTGACTCTGCAGGCTGTTAACCTCTCACTCCTCACCCAGCTCAGCTCACTCATGGTCCGGCTGAGTGGGTGTGCGCTGTGCAGCAGGATGACAGCAGACCATTACATTAGCAAAATAAAATGACAAATATTGCCCCGAAAAATCTGTTTCAGTCCAGCCTCGATAGGCGATGTATTCTCAAATCCCCTCTGGCTGGCTCCTCTGTTTTCCTCTACCTGGATTAACGATGGAAAAGCAATGCTTATTTCATGTATTTGGTACATTTTATACAGAATGGTGAAATAATGGCTGTTATTGTTTAAAACCCATATATTCAATTTAATAATGAAATGTCACTCTGTGGAGCGGCTGTGGCTCATGAAGCAGCGTCCACTCATCAGAAAGTCAGTGATTTGAGTCCTGCCTCCTCCAGTCAGTAAGCGGAAGTGTCCCCTCTGTTTGCTATTTGTAGGCTGTTGTAGGATTTTTGTGCACTTATTATGTTAAACCTGACGTAGTCAGTCTATGCATGTTTACTCATGACTCCCACAACACGGCCACAACAACAATTTGCTAACTAAAGTAGGTCATCCTTCACTACTACTGTTGCTTAAAAAAGCAAAGACATTCTCCCGTGTTTGTCTGTTTGGTTGGTGGGAAGACCGTCAATCAAACTCCAGCATGGACGAAACAAGTGGGCTGAAACTGCTTGAAAAGGAGGGAAAGTTTTGTTGTGCCTGCATCCTGTTTGTTATTTTTAGCAGTTCCTCATTAAAAAGTGAGTAAAATGTAAAATAAAGGATGCCAAAAATGACGTATCATAATACTCAGAGTTAGTACATTTCACCACAGAGGAAAAGTAAACACGAGGCTTGGTAAACTGCCGTCCAACCTGCTGTCAGTCTGGAGAGTTTTATTTCTCTGTAGTGCTGATGATGCAGGATGACATCACTGAAACTGACCAATGAATCAGGAGCCTGTCAGTTTGTTTAACATCATTCTTACAGCGGTTGGTTTGTTTGTAAAAAGCCTGTGTGAACAGGAAACCAACTGAACTGAACTACAAAGACTGTTTAATGAAAGATTAAAGGCCTGCTTTGACCCACTGAGTCTAACCTTCATCTCAGGTATGACGCCCGAACCTGATGGCTGGTTCACAGAAAAATAATCTGTGGTGCAAAAAAAGGTTGGATATCCCAGACTATTTTATATATTTTTTTTTTTCGTTGATCAAATTAATGATTAAAGGGTAACTCCATTTGTGTTCTTTTCTGGGTTTTTCAAATACAACTCAGTTAGTATGAACAGCTGTTCCCTTTTCTTTAGCAGCGATGAGTGATTTCAATGCAGAGCTCACCTTTCAACGTGCAAATGTTCCACCAAAACACTATTTTGCAGCAACACCATTCCTGCATCCGGGACTTGGCGCCACCCAAGGTGTTTGTGATTGGTTTAAAGAAATGCAAACAGTGCAGTCTCTCATGTTGCCCCTCTCAGCTCAGAGTGTGATCCACATACAGAATGATTTCAAAAATAATTGACTCACACATTGACACCCCCAATCAACTAATTGTTTCAGCGCTGTGTAGCACTGGTGGCACCTGGATGCAGGTGGTTGAAACAATGTGCTGAAATATAAGAGTAGTTAAATGACTTTAATAAGTGCTTTTGATCCTCCTCCTTTATCTTTGTATTATTCCCAGTACCTGTAACATCCCTCCTGTTCAGTAGCTGAGCTCTTATTGATGAGCCACAACAGGATTTATCTTAATTCATCAGTCAGCTGCTGGCACAATGAATATGGTGTCAGCCTGATTAGCATGATTACTAATGCTATATGCATTTGGTTGCAGCTGGAGCAAAATAAACCATTGCCAACAGACAGACAGAGTGCCTGATGTCATTCAGCTCTGCAGTGTTCATGTTTTCTGTGAGAGACCTTGCATTTTGTTGCTGTCTAATTACACTGTGATTATGGAAATGAGAAAGCGGTAATTTAAAGTGTTAGAGAATGCTGCTTTTATAGAATAAAATAAATTATAAAGTAGATAAATTACATTACAGAAAAGCAGACATATGCAGTGCGCACGGCGCGAAAAATGAATCTGCATGTTAAACAGTTTAGCTGATGGGAGTGCTGTCGACAGCAGGGCGTTTTTGACACATTTGTCGTTTTTGCTGCTGCCAATCAGATACCCCAGGGCCTTTTGTTTACATGCTCATGTGTATGATTGCCATTCTGCCTGTCTGTGTGACTCGCAGCTGCCCGCTAATATTTTGGAGGTCAACTGTTCGTCTCTCTCATGGGATCGTTCACCTCGACTCTGAAATCTTTCTGCCGTTTTACAGCCTTATCAAACCGGCAGGCTTACCTTGAGTTTTATGTGTGTCAGGTACATTGCTGCCTCTGCCAGTATCAAGGTGAGCGACTAGGACGTGTGTGTGTGTGTGTGTGTGTGTGTGTGTGTGTTGTGTGTTGTGTGTGAGAGCTTATTGAACCTCAGCCAGCAGAGCCAAGATTATTCCCTGATTGCAGACCACAAAAGCATGACCAGGATTACTGAAGTCCATCCAAGCTTGGGAGTGGAGGACAGGACGTGGTTAAGGAGGAGATTGATTGGCAGATTTTCCTCAGCGGGAGAGAGGCCAGGTTTGAACGGTTCCATGGGACGCACCTTTCGCGATCGTACCTGCGATAGGCCTCTTGTGACTTCAGGAGGTCTTGGGGGTGGAATGAAATGTCTGTATGTCTTCAGCGCGGCTAAAGGATGGTGTCAATACGAGGCTGTTGCTAAGATACAAGATGGAAGATGATGGCACTAGAGTCATTAGTCTGCTGCGAGGCTGTCCACAGGGTGTTGTTGTAAGAGGCCTAAGGGTTATTATGTAGAAATATTGGTTTTTCAATTTGCATCGTCTCCAGGAGATAGCTTTGTGCGTCATAAGCAATTACAGTGTTGTCTTCTTTTGTGTTTCCTTGCTGTATCTGTTACTCTTGGCTGGTGTCCTCTGACGCAGGGCTTTCACTTACACTCTGCTGCTGCTCTGCTCCGCTTTGTTTAGCCTTCCTCTCTGACATTTGGGATTGATGCCAAAAGATAATCCTCTCATCCTCAGTCCGTCAATAAGCTATCAAGTCGAACTTAAAGCGCACTTAAGGGGGCAGTTTGGAGTCTTTTCTGCCGATCTTGACACAGCATCTATGAGCTGCTGTAAAATGTTACAGTAAACCATAAAGCCTCATTGCAATTTAAAGATTTTTTTTAATATGTAGTTGCCATTTCTCACAATTTTATAAATGTTAAATGGTAAATTGAACCTACTTTCACATTTTTTTCACATTTTAGAAGACATCAACTACACCCAAAAAGTAGTCAAGTAGTTGATTAGGAGATATACGATATTTTTTTTCACTCACTAACAATGATCAGTTCTTGTCAGAAGTGAATGTCCACAGGTTGCACAAAGTTTAATATATATTGGTGTATTAAAGTAAACATTATTGATAGTGACAGACACATTGATGGAATGAGATTTAATGACAATTATGACTCAGCAACAAACAGCCACAGCTCCCCCATCTGCTGTAGATGCATTGTCTCTGCTTTATTATTACACTGTGCTAAAACCACAGATGAAACATTCATCTACAACAATCTACAGCGTCGATTAGTGGGTTCAGTAGTCAACTAGCCGACTATTCTGATGACACTACTGATGTACAAAGTCATCAGGGATCATACTAAAAGTTAAACTAGGACTAAAAACAGAGTTGGAGTTAAAAGAAGCAGCCCTGTGTTTTTGTTTTTTCTGACAGCTGCAGAATGAAATGTGAGATGATGGTGACATTTGAAACAGCAGCAGTTTTTGTGTGTAGTAGTCCTCAGGTGTATCCACATGATAAAGCTGACTAAGCTATCTAGGTTACAGTACATATGGAAAAATAATAAACAGCTTAAGTCTCAATGATATTTACCAGTGATCCATTTACATGAGGCTTTAAATTGCTGACAGTCTCCTTATATGACTTAAACAAAAAATAGAAGATGATTTGGCTCGGCTGTATGTTATATCCTCATCAGCACAATCCAAACACATTTTTTAACAGTTCTTATATCAGCACCACATCTTGCGGGTATTTTATTAAATATTATTTTCCTGCAGCAAACCCTCTGTGGGGCTGTGGACATTTAACCCCTCAACAACTGTCCAATTTCCCGTACCTGTTAACTTATGTGCCCTCACAGGTTAGGGATGAATTAATTATCCTGTTAGTATGTAGATCAGTAAGAGCAATCAAACTTTGATTTATTACTGCTGAAATTCTTGGCTGTTACAGACTCTAATCATCACTGATGCAAAGCTCCATTTTCTCTGTTAAAAGATCCTTTAATAAGCTCATTGTTATCAATAAAATTCTCTCATCCCACAGAATGTGAAAATAAAGAGGGAGGAATAATTTCCTAATTTAGGAGAGTTGATAGAATTATTTTACTCCTAAAAAAATAAGAGACTGAGATTTTTGCACAGTTAAAACTGATTTTGTTCTCTGAGTTACCTGATAAAAACAGGTCATGTTCTAAATCTGTTGTTTTATTTATTCATAGAGGGAGATGGTGTATGCACCTCAGGACTCTCCACCCAACCGCCGCCTCAGCAACCCGCCCATGTCTTCCCAGCATTCATCTTCCTCTGCCTCCCCTCAAGGCTCACCGTCTCGCGCCCGCCTCCTGTACAGCGGCGGCAGGCCGTCTTCCTACGCCGGGCCGCCCCACCACACCCACTCCCTGCCGCACCCTCACCCGCACCCGCACTCCCAGTCCCATCACTCCTCTCCCCACCAGCAACCACAGCTCCACCAGCCCCACCACACCCAGCAGGCCTTCTGTGCCTCCTCCAGCGCCATCCTGGAGCGCAGGGACGTGAAGCCCGATGATGAAGTGGGGGGATCCAGGAGCATGGTGCTGCTGCGGGGAGATGAGCGTGGGGGAGGGGGCATCTACGCCGACCCCTACTCTCTGGGCCCAGACACGGCTCGGCTGAGTCTGGCAGGAGGTCCTCACTCCCCTCTGCCAGCCAGAGCAGACCCCTACGGCTCCTTGTACCGCCGTGGAGGAGGAGGGGGAGGAGGAGGAGGAGGAGGAGGTGCTGGACCGATGCGTTCACTCACCTCCTATTCAGCAGCCGCTTTACAAGGAGAGCTGATGGAATCCGGTGCTCTGTACAGACCAGGAGGACCGCTGTATAACGACGCCTACGCTGCGTCCATGTTGGCCATGGGGCTGCGGGTGCCACCTCCTTCCTCCCCGCAGAAGATACCTGACATGAGGGATTCCTTCACGGGCACCATGCCCGGTCGGGGCTCCCCCGGGAGGCAGAGTTTGAGAAGGGACTCTGTGACCTCCTCTGTGTTCGGGGACAGTCCCAAAGCCCGGGGACAGGGCGCAGGGCTGGGTCTGACCTCAGAGCAGCTCTGCCTGATGGCTGGACCCGCAGGGGAGGGGGTCAGCGCCGGAGGCTTCGGCTCACCTCTGCCAGGAAATGAAACAGAGACCAGGTAGGCCTCAACATATATGTCTGCATGCATGTTGTTGTTCATAACATCAGCTGTAAATTATTCCAGGATGAAGGAGCAGCATCTTTAAAAGCTTTTTTACCGAGTTCTGGTCTCACTGTCGGGACCAGCTTCTGTAGAATATTATGAGAGCAAAGGCCATATTGATTTTGTTTTTTTATGTAGACAGATAAGAAGGAACCAGGCTGAGAATAGATATATATATCTTAATATATAAAAAACAGCCAATGAGAGATATACAGACATGGTGATTTAGCAGTAGCATACTGCAGTGATGGATGCGATTTCCACAGCCAGAAATAAAATGCACAGCATAATGGTACACAGTGTCTGCCTGCTTTATGCCCTGGTCAGAGGTATTCATAAAAAGCAAATCACCATAATCCAGCAGAGGTAAAAAAGTTGCTGATATCAAATGTTTCTTTGCCAGGAGAGAGATTGGATTTTTTCCTAAAAAAGAAACACAATTTTACCTTCAGCTGATGATGATGATGATACCTAAATACTCGTAAAGAACAGTAACTAAGGAGGGCGGGGCTTAGCGAAAGACCAACTGAATACACTCTGGGTTTCTCGGCTACAGACTATGTTATGACCAATAGTTTATTCGGGCTTATTCTAACTAATGTTAATAAACTGAATGCTGATATTTCTGTGTAATGAACATGAATAAGTTCTGTGACAGTTAAACAGGAGGTGCTGCAGGCTCGGTGATGTAGTTACTATTTGTTGGGTTACTGTTACTTCTACTGCTGTGCTTGATGAGCTCACTAGTGACATATTAGCTGCTGTAGCCGATAACATGCCTGTGATGACGAGGGCTGTCATCATATTTTAGCCTCTCTCATGTTTTATTGTATTTCTTCATCATCTGTGATGTGAAAACATCAGATTTCCACACAATCAGGCAAAGTAGAAGTTATAAAATCACAGTGCACAAGGGAGCATGTCTCCTGCCAGGCTGCTGACAGCGCTGTCAGCTGAAGAGTCAATCACAGTGGATGGCAGTAGACGAAAAAACATGGCATTTTCATTTTTGGTTTCGAATGAAAAATGCCTGAACATATACACAGCTATTTGTACCATTGCCTGGTTCAAAAGTGGTTTAGGCGACTTCTCTGACAGTCTTCACCAGAGCAGAGACAGTTTGAGCTGCCAGCAGACTGGAGTCACGCTGCCCCTCCCTACTATCACTCCTCCACTTCCATCACTCTTAGTTTTGTGGTTTGTGGTCATTTTGAGACTCGGTTTGTAAAGTCGGCAACGCATTGCTGTATCTAAAATGATGCAGCTAAAAAACGAAAGAGCAGAGATTTAACTGACAAAATGTGAGTCAACTCAGAGTTTTCTCAATTGATGTCTTGAATCATAAACTTTTGGGGAGCAGCCCCAGTGATAACTACCCAAAGTAGCTCACCGAGCTGTCATGATACCACAAATCATTATGATGGACGTTGAGTTCACACAGTTTATTGGTCTGTGCTTTCGACTCCTGCGCCACAACTGGCCTCAGAACATCTCTTTTTGTAGAGCAGTTCATACAGAGCAGTGTTATATAAAATTGGTTGGTGTAACACAGTTGATATGAAAGCTTCCTCAATACTCGACTCTTCAGCTCTCCGTTCTCTCAAAGGTCAATGGTGTCAAGACAGTTTGCTATTGGTTGAAAGGTACAAACTTACCGGGCAAAAGTACAAAGCAGCGTGAAGTTTCTGAGTGGACTTACTTCACCTCTGCGAGGGAATCCGCTCATCGTAACAGTTACTGAAATAAATTGATTGAATTTCTGTGTCAGATGTATAAATGCTGACGTGACCAAGTTAGAGTACTACACAAAGCATCGCAGCATTGCAGAATTGAAAGTAAAACCTTTTTATTTTGCCTGATTCTCCAGTAAGGGTCAGTGCTAAAAAAAACTGTAAACGATTAGTCATGAACTGTTTTATCAATACAACCGTTGATCTTGAAGCGGGGATGAAAATAATAGCAGCGCTACAGTTGCTTCCGCCTACAAGTGAGACATAAAAGGAGAAGAGAGGGACTTTATAGTTTTCACTATGCATTATGTAGAAACATGTGTTACAGTATTCTGTGTGTCTCTGGTGTGTGGGTCCAGGGAGCGTATGGAGGCCATGGAGAAGCAGATAGCAAGTCTGACCGGGCTGCTGCAGAGAGTTCTGAGCAGAGCGCCTGAGGCAGAAAGCCCGTAAGACACACACGCACGCACGCATGCATGCACGCACACACACACACACACACACATGCACGCACGCGCACACACACACACACACACACACACACACACACACACAAATACCGCATGTGAAAACACACTCCATTTACAGACAGACTTGACACACATGAGTTGTGTTCAAAACAATCCCCATCTTCCACCTTGTGCGATATGTGTTTAACTTTTTATGTGACTGGTACAAAACACTGAGTACAACATTTATATCTCATATACTGAAAACTACGAAAACATGGAAAAGTACATGACAAATACATAAAAGTGTTTAGACCAGCAACGTCAACGTCAACCACTGAGTATATATGTGTATATATGTGTGTATATATATATATATATATATGTATATGTATATATATATATATATATATGTATATGTATATGTATATATATATGTATATGTATATGTATATATATATATATATATATATATATATATATATATATATATATATATATATATATATATATATATATCTGTAGCTCAATTTTTAGAATACACAGACACTCTGCTAATAGCTTCACTAACTGCAGTCTGAGGATAAAAATGAAGCTCGGTGTGGGATGATTTCCTCCAGAAAGTCACCAAACTACTTTTCAGTTTAATAGTACTAGTAGTACTGCACTCTGTACAATGATAAGGACATGCACCCAGCTGCCATGTCCAAGGATGGCTCACAGCCGAAGATCATGTCGCTGTTAACCCAGAGAAGAAAGTGTGATGCGAATGATTAAGACATATCTGCTGCCAGTCAGTGTGGTAGACGGCAAAGGACTTACTGTATCATTACAAATGACATTAATACATTTATGCATCATGGGTCTGCAACCTTTACTCATTTGCCATTTTGACCCCCCAAAAAATAAACAATACAAGTCTATACTTTCAGTGGAGACTCTTTTTTTTTCTTTCTTTTTTTTCCATTTGGTATCCATAGCTACTGTCGGGAGAGTCAAGACTAACCACAGGCAAAATTTGACACACATTTTATTGGACGAAATATGAACTTTTTTTTAAATTTGGCATATAGGCTACTAATTTTTACAACTGGAGAACATAAGAATCATTTTAGGTCTATGACAATGATATATGACAATTAAAATGATTTTAAAATTAATCATTTCCATATAGTTTTTGTCAAAGCTGCAGGGAGCCACTGGAAAACAGCAGAAGAGTCTCACGAGGCTCTGGAGGCTCGGGTTGCTGATCCATGTTTGGGATGTTTAAGATAAGATTAAGCAATATGTTCAGTGTGTGTGTGTAAATTTCCATCACCATATACCAGTCAGGTTTGCACTTGAAGTGCAGTTTGTAGTGATGCATTTATTGATGGAACAGCTAGAAATAAACAAGAAAGTAACTCAACCAGAGACTAAACGAATAATAAAAAGTCCAAAGACAGGGTGATTTCAACTTGTTGCTTAGTTATTAGTCCTGTGAACAACTAACTGAACACCCACAGACCAGAGTGAGTTACTGACACAGAGTTATTTAACTATATTTATTAAGTAGAATGAAGAAAAGGACTTCAATTTGGGACAGTGGTTGTTCAGTCTTGGACAGCTAAAAATAGAATTCAGGACAACTGGAGGACACTGAAGAAAAAAGTTCATTTTAAGCCCTGTGGACACCATGAACACATTGTACTTCAGCTTCTCCGTCTGCCGGAGGTTGTCTGACAACTCTGCTGAGAAGTTGACCAGTTTGGTGGAGAAACTGGGACAATAGGTGCCTCATAAAGTTCATGTCACTTTCCACTTTTTCAGTAAAAATAACCAGTTATTTACCAGTTGATGGAAGTAAAAAACCAAAAACTGACATCTGTTGATCACTGTCAGTGATGTTTGACACTGATTGTGATTCGTGACAGAAATCTTAATTTACTTCCCACTACTATTGATTACTATTGATCAAGTATAGCATGCCTAATCAGTTACAAGAATGCACATTTTAAATTTTTCTCTCTTCTTTGTTAGTTTTGCAATTGGAAAAGAAGCATACACACACACACACACACACACACACACACACACACACACACACACACACACACACACACACACACACACACACACACACACTTCACCACATTTTCCACCATATATCAATAGCTTCTCAGTAGCTAAGTCGATAGTGTGTTCTGGCTCTAAGTACTTTAACACTTGCCTCTTCCAGGGAGAAGATTGAGTCAGCCAGCGACTGCTCGGGAACTGACAGTAAGTGCTCGCCACCCAAAAAAAAAAAAAAAAAAAAATTCCTATCACTGCCTGTCACTGCTCCCCACTGCTGCCTGTTTGATAGCCACATAAATTGGCTCTTCTTTCTCTCACAGAGCTGCCGCTATTTCATTTTCTCTGCATAATTCTTAAAGTGCCTCATATGTGATCGTAATGGCTGACTCTGCAAGCTTCTTCGTAATGTATGTGCCGGCTTTTGCTGCTGTGTAACTGGTGCCCATGCTTCTTGTTTTAGCTGGACGCACTAAAAAAAAGAAAGGTAGCTATGTGTTCCCGAAGTGTCTGGTACCTGTTTCCTCGTCCGCCTCCCCCCTGTGTTCTCTCTATTCTTTATTTGGATCCCCATCAGTTTCCAAAAAGTGTGTTTGTGTGTGTGTTGTTGAAGGGCTTACCTCCCTCTCAGCTGGTGTCCTTCACTTCCCACTTGTCTCTTCAGTGAGAAATCATTTGAGTTGCATTAATTCTGAAACAAAAACATGTTGTTTTGTCAAGGTTTTCCTCCTCTTTTTTTTTTCTGAGTGAGTTATTTTTGGTCGCCAGACATGTTCAGAAAGTCCAGAGAGCTTTTGAAAATTTGTCGGCACGCTTCAAAAAATAATTCGCTGTGTTCACACCTCTTCAATAATGAAATATAAAACTGCTGCAGACACAGACGTGCTGATAAAATGGCATGTTTTGAAAGCCGAATAAGGCCAAAATGAATTGATTTCTTTTGATGCAGTTTGAGCTGCCGTTTCTCAGTTAGAAGAGAATTTGCAATTTAAGTTAATGTTCTCTTTTTATCTGATTGTGCATTTGAAATGTTTGATCTCATGTCATTTTATAGATAAGCCTGGATATTTTGAATCTCTTGCCACTTAAAAAGGAAAGGACTTTTCTTTGGAGTAGTTTTGTTTGTTAAATATTTATTTCTACTTTAATTTCAGTAAAGATTCACAGATATTTTTCTAACTTTTAAAAACCTGTTACTTCAGCCCTTTACTTTTCTGTCTGTCTCCTGTTAAGATCAGATTCTTATCTGTCTGCCAGGAGGATGAAAGTGTACATTTTCAGTCAAATGGACTCAAACAGTTATCTGACTGTCTTTGTTCTCACAGTTAAATCAGGACATTCCTCTTATTCATCTGAACTGGTGAGGCAGCAGAAAGTCATTTGGGTGACTGTGAAGAGTTTCAATGGTGCTGCTGACTGTGCCAGACGCTCCTCTGAATCTGTCTGAGTTTGTCTCCTTCTTTAGGGACGTGTTTATACCTGGTACTAACATACGTCTTGTGTGGTCAGCTCTAATTACGTCAGTTGACATTACAGTGTCTCTTCACGCTTGTCTCCCGTGAATACTTGTGATCTGATCTCACTTTCCTGCTCTCTATGCAGAGAAACACAAAGCTACATAATTTCTGTTGTTGTCATTATTCTTTTTAACCGGTGGCCCAACAGTAGTAGCCAACAGGCCAGGACAAACAGACACAAAGCTGTTTTAAACAAAGAAAAAAGTAATTCACTGCAGTGGTTTCCAACCTTTTTATACAACCAGTTCTTATAATTTCTTGTGACTCCTCACCAACTCAAAAAATTAACAGTTTTTTAAGAGAATCTGGAACTTTCTCCACACAGAATTATTTATAAGGTTTGACAACAATAAAATGTTGTCATTCTTACATAACTTTTGTGTAAATAATTAAATCAGTTGAAACAGTGTGTTCAAACAGCTGTTAAATGTTGGCAGGTAGATGCACTTTAGACACGGAGTAGGACGGTCCGACAGGTTCATATATTAGAATCCTGTACTGGGTCGGGCATCCGCCCACTGGGTAACCAACAAAAAAGTTATGTAATGGTAAAAACTATATTTTTTGGTAGTCAGCTTTGCAGGCGGGTGTGGGTTTGCAAAACTGGACACATGCAGGACTCTGTGAAACAGCGTTGCCCTGACAAACTGACAGTGTTTTAAATACTTAATGTATTTCACTTAATGCAAAACTTACAAGAAGTCACAAATGATTAAGAATTTGCCGTAACCATTTTTGGTAAGTTTGGGTTTCTTCTCCCGCGACAAATCTCAAAATTGCACATTTTGTGTCAGTTACTAGTTCAGCAGTGAAATCAGGTGGAACAGACATCAGACAGCTGTTTTGTGTGGACTTCCAGGACGCCCTTCAATCAGATTGCTGAGACAACCTCTGAATGTGGTCTGAGAGATCAGATCTGAATGTGTCCTCAATGCGTCATGGGTGCACTCATACCTGTACTTAGAGCTGTCCACACACCAGGTCATATGTCAGTACCAGGCGCACAAAGGGCCGAGGACACGCCCTGCAGCTACAGCAGGAAGTCGTCACCTTGTCTGCAGAGGTGTTGGCACTGAGGTGTTTGAGAGTCCAGCTCCTGCAGTTGGTGAAAGTGGTCTTAAAATGCAACTCTTCAATCTGTTATCGATTGATTGTCTTGTAATTATCTTCCCTCTGTCTCGTTCTGCATGATGCGTGTGACTCAACTCCCTAATTACTGTCAGAGCATAGCATTCATTGTCATTTCAAAGGATTATCTGAGTTAGAAACACTCATACATTCTGGCTGTCTGGGGACTCTTTTATAATGAGAGAGAGTTGGATTTAGTGGAAACACAGTTTTTCCACTACTGACCCTGTTTGTCTCTGAAGCCTCCCCATGCTGTTTATCATTGTTAATCTCCACCCTTGACCTACAGCTCAGATAGAACTTGTCCTGAATTACTGCTTCCAAATCCTTGAACAACCAATCATGTCTATCCATTCAGTCAAATTGTTTTTCTATTGGATGGACATGTGAGGTCATGAGAGTCAAACCTCTGGAGATTTGGCCTCTAAAGAGTCAAAGTTTCTCTCATGCGTGCAGTACTATTCTTCAGTTTTCCCTCATTCAAAAACTTTTGTTTTGTTAATAGTGTTTTGGGACAACTTCTATCTCTGAAGGATCCAAAACCAAGCTAAAAACCAACATTCCCTGAATTTAAGTCCTGCTTTTTGTTGGGCAGCTTTGACACCGTCTGCTCCCTTGGCCCTGATGCCACCTCCGTCCTCAGGGGCCAACCAGCCTGTGACAGTGTCCCGTCTGCAGATGCAGCTCCACCTACAAGGCCTGCAGCAGAACACCAACGCACTGCGCAAACAACTGTCACAGCTACGCAACATGCAGGTGTGTGTATGCAGAGTTATGGATGGAACGCCATTTAATTTTGTGTGTTTTGTGACCGTGATAGCTACACCTAGTTTAAATTAATGCAGTCTGATTCAACAGTCCTGCAGTAAATCCTCCTCCTCATGAAGGTCATGATGTTCAATTTTTGCTGAAAACTGTTTTAGAGAGGTGTTGATACAACTGTGAATCCATTTTGTTGAAGGCCATTCAGTTGTATTAAGTTACAGTATACTGAGAGGTGTTTGTGTTATTTTTGTCCACCCTGTTTCTGTCAGTGAGATTAGACAGAATAACAGAAACACCTCTACAACATGAACGTGTCACACCCATTCTAGCATCTTTACACTGGTTCTGTCTCTTTTAGAATCAAATATCAATATTTTATTATTAGTTTACAATGCTCGTTAAGGTTTAACACCTCTAAGCTCGTACTGTTCTTTATTATAACATTAAATGTACCAATAGTAAAGTCTCATCTCTGTAAACGATAGATACGGACACAGATGGAGCCTCCTGTCTGAACTCATTTTGATTTGTCCAGATTTTCTGAAAGCTTATGGATACGGACAAAATGGAACAGTGCAGCCAATAGTTCATGACAAAAAACAACCACAGGACATGAAAAAGAAATTTTAAAATCCTAAAGTACTGGAAATAACATTTGTTGTCAGTTAGTGAAAAGAATTCTCCGCCCACGTCACGACGTATTTAATGGGCGCTCAAACCACCACCGTCAACAACACCGCCTCCGCTTTAGCCTCTTATTCAAGAGATCCATAAATATTTGAAATTCCTTCAAGAAAATATCTTCAGGCTTTTCTTTATGATCTTGCTTTGAAGTAATATTTTGTTGCTTCACTTCTTTAATTGAAACATTTTATTTTCCTCTGACCTTTAAATCTGTTTAAATATGAACTTTTTCTTGGACTGTAGATATTGTACAGATACTGTAGATATAGATAATATAAAGATATTATTATTGGTAGTGTCTGTAATAGTAATAATAGTAGTGGTAGTAGTAGTATTACATATAATAATGTAGTCTCAACAAAAGCAAACAATATGACCGTCACTAAAGTAGAAATTGGGAGGACTGTTTTACAATGTATTGATTTAACTAATAAGCTAGCAACTGTATATTTTGGCATTCATGCTCATACGGTGTAAAAAACAGTGGAACATAGAAAAAACTAACTTTTTTTCTTTCTGCATGTATCTTTGAATATCACATGACTCATTGAAATTGGCTGAGAAATGCAAAACTGCTTTTTAACAGGAAAAAAACTCAGCTCCCTGATTTATTTGTAGGTGTTTACAGGCCACTGTTTCCTGGTCCAACACTGATGCATTGCAGCGGTCAGTGCAGCGTCTACATGCTGTTTATATGTCTGTGATAAAATGCACATGACTGGTAACACTAAACATGTCTCCTCGTGTCCCAGCTGGAGAACCAGGACTCGGTCTTGGCCCTGCTGAGGCAGACGGAGTCGGAGCTGAGCCTCATGATGCTGGACGCCATGCGCACGCAGGAGGACCCGCTCCAGAGACAGCGCCTCCTGGTGGAGGAGGAGAGACTCAAGTACCTCAACCAGGAGGAGCTGCTCATCCAGCAGCTGCAGTGAGTCCAGAGAGCCAATGATTTATGCAACAAGCACGATAAATAAAGGGACCGTTTTTCTCAGTTGTAACTGGTGTAGAAGAACACACACACACACACACACACACACACACACACACACACACACACACACACACACTCTGACTAAAGGCATTTGTACAAATCCTTAATTTTTTGTATGCATTTTTGTAAAGCTGCAACAATTATCTCGTTAATTGTTAACTACTGAAATAATCACCATTAATTAATATTAAGATTATTCAGTTCAATCTTCTTAAATTTGAATATTTTCTTAATTTGTTTGGAAATTTTAGGATGAACACTGATCTCACCATTTTCTAAACATTTTATCGGCCAAACAATTAACTTATTAATCAACAATGAATATAATTATTAATTTCAGCCCTAGTCTTTTTTTTTTTAATCCATCATGCAATAAAAATCCTTACATGCAGAAACCTTGCACACCAAGTCTGATGCATTTCATTACTTTATTTTGTTTGTTTTATTGTTCTATTTGTTGTGAAAATTCACAATACAAGACAAAATCATCGTCAAGCAGTGAGGATGATTTTGTGGTCCCAGCTCTCACTTCAAGGACAGTTTCTTCTGGTGTGAGTCTCCTCACGTTGGGGGACGGATTGGAGAGAAAATGTGGACACCTCATCTGTCTGCAGATCCTGCAAGGCCAGACGCTGCTGTCGCTCTGTCTCTCGCACCTTCTTTCTCATTTCCTCCCTTGCTTCTCTCCACTGGAGGAACCTTGCGAGGCTGTCACCACTCTCTGCCCGCTCCTTGCGTTTGGCACCGCGGCTGCCTGAAGAGTCTGAGCTGTCCTCCCTCTCTGTCTCCATGCAGGAGCAGTAGGAGAGCGGCTGGAACTGTCCTCATTCTCTGTTTCATCCTCCTCCTGTAGTCATCATCATTCACCAGGTGGAAAAAAAAACATAGGCAATCGAACCTGTTCAGAAAACTTTAATAACAAAAGTTTCTGAGTTGGTGTGTAAATGTGATTCAAACAGTGAGACGTGTGCGACTTGATACAGGAAAGTGTCTCTTTTCTTTTAAACACTGTCGACTATATGGGTAGCAGTGTCTTGAAGGAGACTGATGTAAAATTGTTCACTCCGTGTTTTACTGAGTGACGTGAATCTGATCGTCCACAGTGACCTGGAGAAGTCGGTGGAGGAGCTGCAGAGGAACTCGTCAGTCAACCACGGCCTGGTGACGGAGCAGGATGTGGAGCAGAAGAGCAAAGAGCTGAGGATGCTGGGAGAGACGCTCACTGAGCTCAAAAGTAAGTGTTGGAGTTTGGAGATCGCTGTGATTACTGCAGCTTTCCTCCCGTTTCCCTAAGTCATTTTGAAAGTTTGCTCAGTCAATATGCTTCCGTCTTAGCTGCAGACACTTAGTGGTTTTTCCTTTCTGTCTCAGTGCTTTTACCCTTAAATTGCAACAGATTTTAGAGCAGCTGCCTTCAAAAAGTCCAACTACTGCCAAGCTTACTGTCACTTTCCAACCCTGCTGTTTCACCATGGCTGCAGCCTCATTATACATAATGCATGTTTCTTTCTTTAACATAAAACTCTGCTGAATTTTTTGTTTCTTGTTGTCAACAAATCCCATGAAATACCAAAACCAACAATGAATAGATCTGACTGAAGAATTGTGTGTATCGAAGCCTGATATATCTGCGTCCTGTGTGTCATAGAGCTCCATTATTGTCCAGAAACTATGAAAACACATCCATGAGCCACACTGTCATTTATTTTGACTCAGTCCCACACACACACACACACACACACACACACACACACACACACACACACACACACACACACACACACACACACACACACACACACTCCCTCTGCCCCTAATACTCGCTGAAAATAGTCCCCAACAAAGTCACTATTTCCTCCTGTTTGAGTAACATCTGATAAAAACCAAAGCGAGGGGCTGTTTCAGGAAATTACCGAGGCTTTCTTTTACTTATTAAAAAATAATTGTGAATTGTGTTTAAAGATTTATATCTGCAGTAGGCTTGTGGCCGAGAGCCACAGACAAGCCAAGGAAGTAATGAGAGACGGACGAACACATTGTTGGTTTTGGGCCTGATCCAAATGTCCTCACTCATGGATTTACTGAATTTGAGGCACGTTCCAGCTAAGTCTGCAAGGGCTGTCCCACTGTCAGATCATCAAGGCCATGACGGCTCTCGCACTGATATTTTGAGCCCTTTATGAAGAACACATTTCTGCAGACATTAGCTGTGACTCAGTTCATGCACTTCTGTTCTTACACTTGCATGAGTGCATTCACTTTGACTTTTATGAAAGTGCACTGCGGGTCTCCTGATGTTGTAGTTAAAATGGCCAAAAAGTTGAAGGTAGACTGCTGGACACTTCTCGCCCTCCACGGTAGCCATCTTGCTGACGTGGCAGCAGTGGCAGGGCCACCAAACTTATGAACTTGGTGGCCGAGGAATCAGCCGTGGTGACTACAGCAGCCGCAGTAGACACCAAGTCAAGCTTGTATTTTTATCAATACTTACCACAATACTGTTGTCAGATTGAAGCCACCAATACATTTATTTAGTTCAGTTTGTAAAGATTTGGTACCGTGAATCAAATATAAATCAACATATTGGTGCATTTTCGAATGGTAGGAAGAGGGAGGGGCCACCTGTCGTCGACAGAGATTATGGCGTGTTTTTAACCTCCAGATAAACAGGACAGACAAAAACAAATGATATTTAAAGGATGTTCATGTTGAATGAAGTGAAATTGAACATGAACAAATGAACAAGGCAGTAGAAGTTTAGGCTGATGGTTTTAAAGCTCCACTCAGCTTCAGTATCTCCATAAAGAAGAAGAAGAAGAAGAGGAGTGCGATTTCCAGCAAGGACACAACGGCCGTCCTCGGTTTGAGACAATATTACCCTGTCAAAATGTGGACACTGTGCAAGTGAGGACATATGTTATGTGCAAAGTGACCAACATGACAGTGTACTAATGGAAGTATCTGAATTGACACACACTGTTTGCCTGAGGGAATTACCCACAGTTCATAGCCTGTGTTTTTGACAAAGAAGACAGAATTGATTAGAGACTCCAGTCATGCAGTTGGTTAGATGCTGCAGCTGTTAAAGTGAAAAATGTAAAATAGGAAGTCCCATAACATGACATGTCACAAAGTGCTGCCCCATTCCTCTTTATACCGTTTTAGGCCCTTGCAGGCTCTCATATTTAAGAACGTCAGATAAACCCGTGAAGTTTCGGAGGGGCGACACTGGGATTGGACCAGGGTCTTTTCATGGGATGTGTTGACAGTAAGAAAACATCAGCTTTGTCCTCTTCTCTTATTGAGCATTACTGGGTAATTTGTTAAAAATACTTCAGCAGATCGCAAAAAATGACATTGTGTTTTATTAGATTGTATTTTTTCAGATCAGATATAAAACACCAGTATTCTTTACTGGTTGCACATTTATCTTTTAGTCTTGCTGCTTGTTTTAATGTGATTACTAAAGCAAAGCTACTGTATTTGTTTGTTTATTTAAAGGATCCTCATTAGCTGATGCCATGGCAACCAGTTAGTCTTCCTGGGGTCCACACCTAACAGAATATATAACACATTACATAATGAACATTAATGGTGTTAATTTACATGAAATTATACCAGTGTGTATCAGTACATTAAAGCCAGTCAACACGGTACGTACAGTCAGGTAAAAAATACCATTAAAAATCATATATAAATAATTAAAATTCTGAAACAGAGTTAAATTTATGAATCTCATATGAAGCAAAGCACAATATTTAAAAACAAGCACAGAGTTATACATCACACTTAATTCAATCTGTCATCTGCATACCAATAAATACCCCTGCATATTATTTTTAAAGGTTAATTTTTTTTTTTTTTTTTTAAGGGGTAAATTATTTTAATTTATTATGGGTCTTAGCAGCATGGTAACCACAGCGTAATCGTGACCAGACAGTTTAGTGTTGTGGTTGTGTGTGTTGTTACATTAAACTGTTTGGTGGAATAGAAATGTTTGAGTTCAGAGAGCAGCTGAACAACTTGGCCAAGCTTGAAGTTCTCTGCTCAGTGGTGAGACATGAGAGGTCGGAGTGCAACTGTATGACAGCGTAAATATTTACTGACATCACCGCAAACACTTAAATGCCCCAAAACTAAAAGAAAAACAGTTCTGCTCATGATTCTGCCTAAAAGCAGTACTGTGGTTGCAGTTTCAAGTCACAGTTCAAGTACTCGTATTGCCATAATACTACGTGTGTGTCACGTTGATGTTACACAAAGTCACAGATGAATATTTATGAATCTTCTCAGACTTTAATTGATATTCATGAAGTTCCTGGTTTAGCCTCTTGTCCTGCTGCTCTGACCCGTGTACCTCGTCTCTCCGTCTTGAATATTCATGAGTAATTCTAAAGCTCCGGGGGGCGTCATTATCATAATGTGTAGACTGACCATCACTAGTGCAGGTAGTGCCTACAAATGCATGACCGTGCTTTGATTCAGGATTTGACTGGCAGGTGGACAGTTTTTGGAACAGCTGAGCGTCCAACGTTTCAGATCCTGGCAGTGAATCGTCCACACACACACCCACAGACGAGCACAGACACGTCCAGCGTGTCCTTCCCTCTCATTTGGCCGACCTCCACTGAATCCTCCTTCTGGATATGACAGGAAAATCCAGCAGCCTCATATAGCTGCGACAGGAACAGCATCCTGTCTTCCCTTTCCTGTAATCTCCCCTCCCTCCCTCTTTACCTCCCCCACTCCATCCTTCCACACATCATTATCTCAACACATCCCTCTGACGCGCCACATTTTCTCTTCATCCATCTGTCTTTCCCTGCCTATCATTCTCATCCTCTTTATCCCCCCCCCCATGCAGACCAGTTCCCCAGTCTGCAGAGTAAGATGCGAGTGGTGCTGAGGGTGGAGGTGGAGGCGGTCAAGTTCCTGAAAGAGGAGCCGCACCGCCTGGACGCCCTGCTGAAGCGCTGCAACACCATGACGGATGCGCTCAGCACGCTCCGCAGGTATGCATGTCAAAATCTCCTCAGTTTGCTCAGATAACACCTTAATTTCTTATTGACCAGGTCAGCTCACATTTAATCCTCTTACAGACGTTTTTATTGTGATTTTCTGTGAGCTGAGTTGTTAGAGGGTCAGTAGGAGATTGATACCAAAAGTCTTAAACACTGAATAACAGAGATCAGTATTGTATTGAAGTTTGTTTTCAGGGTTAAGAGGGTTACTTTAAAAATGTATTCTAATACACTTACTAATTAACTGTCAAAAAATATTGTCAGTCTTGCCTTTGTAGACTAAGACAGTGTATTTAGGGCTGCAACTAACAATTATTTGATATGATTATATTCTCGATGAATTGATTAGTTGTTTGGTCCATAAAATGTTCAAACAAATATTCTTAAGTGCACCAGTTTGCTCTGGTGATGATGTTTTGATGTTACCTTGGGATCTCATCATCTTGTGATGTCCATTGTTCAATGTTATTTAACATTTTGGAAAGACTAAACGCTTTAATCAGAATAATCAATTAATTGAAATAATGTGGCTGAGAGGAGTTTGAAGCAATGACCATTAAGTGTCCCCAGTTTGAGTCCAGCTGAAGACATTTGTTGTTCCACATCTTCTCATCTCCTGTCTCTTCTCTCTACTTCTGAAACTGTCAGTTCCAGCTCTGATGAGTCTTTTTAATGTGACAAAGCATCATTTTTGTGTATTTTATGTTTTATTTTTTTTACAGTTTTCAGATTTGTTTCTCTAACACAGTCTAGGACCTCCGTGGTGGTGGTCCTGTGTGTATTGTAGTCTCTTGTATCCCTCCTATATGTACAGACAAGTCACAGAGGGTGTGTGGAAGAGCCCTGAAGACCTCTCCAGCCAATCACAGAAGAGAACAGAGGACGTGAGTCGCGGCTCTGACCTGGACATCCTTAACAGTCCCCCTCTCAGCCTCACCGACCTGAGCACCAGCGCAGGCCTGGCCAACTGGATGCCCGTGTCGGCCGGCGAGGCGGACACCTCAGGCCCCGAGCAGGACATCCAGCCTTCTATGGGCTTCAGAAACCGGGTCCTCGATGAGCTGCCGAGTCGGCGTCCTGGTGACAAGTCCGTGTCGGCTGAAGTCAGACTGGTAATCAGCTGCTAATTTCTTTCTTCTTTGTTGGATCATGCAGCTGTGCACAATCTAACAGTAAATGAACTTCTTTCTCATTATGATGTCAGGATGTATGGAGTCAGGAGCGCAATGAAAAAGATGAATCTGTAAAAGAATAAGAAATTAAATGTGGAAATTAAGGCAGAAATTTCATGGCAGCTGTTTGACCTTATGCCTTTCAAAAAATTATCTGCACAGACATACTGCTCCAGCTGATTTCACCACTTTCTCCTGTGCCTCTTTCCTTTCAGTACAGTTTTTAGACACCAGCGTCTTTTGTTGAGCTTCTGATTGGTCAACATGAAATGAAAAGTTTTAAGGTTTGCTTTCGAGTCAGAACGAGAGGCAAATGAGAGCGTCAGCGTGTTATAAACTTCTTCATCTCTCAACATCTGTTGTTCACGCACGGTTTCTATGGAAACTTCATCAAAATAATGAGTTATTATCTGGCACACTATTTAGTATGTCATTATATACACTGACCTTTGAATGTATTAAGGGTTAAAAAAAACAAAAAAAAACTTTAACCTTAACCTCTCATATTATTGACATCACATTATTTCTTTGGACTTTAACTCTTTGTTTTATCTGGCGACCTTCCTGTCCTGGCGTTTGGCCTTAGTGCCGTCAATAAATTCCTCCAGAAATGATGGAAATATAGATAGAAATAAATGACAGTATTAAAAAAAATTTAATATAAATATAAAGAAAAATACAAAATATGAAAGGCAATTATATGCATTTTTTTTTAATTTTTGCATTCATTTATTTCTGTACATATCTATATATTTGATCATATCATATTATGTTATTTCATTTATTTTTATCCCTTCATTTTTCCTCATGCTTCTTCTTAAAGCTTTTGCTTTTTAATGGACCAAGCTGTCAATCTTTGGGCAGGATGAGTTGTCAGTAAATGTCATAAATTCATAAATGACAGTATATGAAAAAAATAAGATTTTTTCTATATACAGAAACTTATTACAAAATTAAATCAATCTGTTTCAAACATATATGGAGAAATAAATGAATAAATAGATGTGAAAATAAATGAAAATGTTTATATGCTTGTACAGGTTTATTCTTTTTGTGGCTCTTCATAATGACTCCATAATGAGCCAGATGGCAAATGTCTATTTACATTTGAAATTGCATCTAAAGGTGTTTAAATTTCTTATTTAGACTCTGTGCACGCAGCAGCAGCAGCAGTCAGTGATATTAGAAAACACAGAGCATGAATGTGTCTTAATTATGTTTTTGCAGCTCGGCCTTCAGCACTCTGCACGCTGCAGCTCATCATCTGTCTATATCTGTATATGTGTCAGGCGGCAGAGCGGGACTGGGAGGAGAAGCGTGCCAGCTTGACCCAGTTCAGTGCTCAGGACATCAATCGCTTGCTGGAAGAGACCCAGGCTGAGCTGATGAAGGCCATCCCAGACCTGGACTTCGCTGCCAGGCACATCAACAAGCCGGCGGTGCCCCCGAAGCCCCAGATCACCATCCCAATAACCTCCACCACGGTCACTTCTCCTGCAGCTGGGACCACTGGAACCACCGCCACCACCACCTCGACCACCACACCCAGCGGGGAGCAGCAGCCTGGCAAAGTGCAGCTGGCCGCTCAGAAGCTGAACAGTATGGAGGGGGCGGGGTCACAGCGAGGGTCGGGTGAGTCGTGTCTTTGTTTACGACCATCTGTGCAACAAATCCTGTGTATTTACCTTGTGATGAAGTTGTGTTAAAACAAGGTTTTACGGGTGTTTAAAGTTCTGAAACATCATCTTCTGTTCGCAGTGGATCTAAACGTGGCCAGGTATCGTACAGAGAAACCCTCCAAGTCTCCGCCCCCACCTCCACCTCGCCGAAGCTTCCCGTCAGCACACGGCCTCACCACCAACCGCACTGGAGAGGTCATTGTCACCAACAAGAATCTGAAGGTGAGCCAGCCAGTCGAGGAGGAGGAAGTATATATATGAGCACAGAGAGATTATAAACATAGAAACAGAAATAGTAAGTATGTAAAAAAAATTGCATTACTCTACATTATTACGTGGCTTTATTAAATACTCGATTCTGATTGGTCAGTTATGGTATTCTAAGGTCATTAAGTTCTACCCTTGAGGATGATTCAAGACTTCCTGCATCATCCTGTTTGGATTCATTTCACAATAATGTTAACCTGTTCACTGTGCATTATCCCTTACATAGACAACAATATATAGAAAAAGCAGATTGTACAAACAATACAATAATGTTACACATAAACAACATAAAAAAAACAGTAATGCTGAAGATGTGGGATATAATTAATGTGTTAGGATGCAGAAGTATAAGAAATAAGAGTACAGGTTGGCTGAAATGCACAGTACAAATAAATAAATGCAGTCAAATAAAGCAAAGTGTTCACTTATTTGCATGCAAACATTATATCCTGAACAAGGTCAGCGATAAACTTGCTGCTTAATCTGCCAAAATATTTTTAATCAGCCGTAAAACTGCATAAGATAAGATGACATTAAAAACTCTCCTCACCTCCTCGTCCCTGAAGCTCCGCTCCATGGTACATTTTCTTTTAACCGTACTTCCACCATGCTCTTTATTTTTATTTTTGAGGTTGATCTACTCCCACCTCTGTCAGCTAGCTAGATAAAGTCATTAAACAGCGAGGGCTACTTAAAGAATTGTGATTGACTGTCATACGTTACATGCCGCCATGTCGTCTGCAGAGCCCATCTAAATAAAACGTATTTAATCCACCTCTCTGTTGCAGTAATGAGAGTTTGTAGTGAAGTAGGTCTGTTTCAGCAATTCATCAATGGTGTCTGACCTCTTGCATTTGCATTTGGCGAGTGCTGGGTACTAATTTTGGACCCTGACCCTGAATATGATCAAAACTGGGATAAGACTCATAACGATTTGAGTCACGTAGCAGCCGATCTCTGAATCCAGCAGCCAGCAGATGTCTGTGTCAGGACTTCCTCATGTCTCTAGGTCTCTGTGTGCTGGTCATTGTTTACAGTCTGATTTGCAACTTGAGACTTTGTTGTTTAATCTCTAAAAACAGATGTCTGCATATGAATGCAGATACATTTTTAAAATGCAACAGAAATATTTTTTTTCCTGCATCATCTGATCTAAAGTATTACAGACTCCATTGTAAGGATTTCAGTGAGGTGAGCATCTGCGTGTCTAAGATACGCAGCCTCATCTTGAAATCTCAGCGGTGTTGTATGTGGGGATTCTGTGAGACAAGCTGGATTCTGACTCACATATTAAGAAACCTGCTCTCACATGTAAAACAGAGAGAGATTCCTGTTGGCTGGGGGCAGTTTTAGGTTTGGTTTTCAGGCACGAACAAGCTGCTGCAGCTCTAAAGCTTCCCTGATCTCTCTGCGGAGAAACCTGCCGAGCTGAATTCACTTTTGTCTCCAGACTGAACTGAATTCATCGAGGCGTTGATTCAACAAGGTGCTGAAAACCTTCCTCAGGGTTTTCCGCCCTTTATGATTAAACAAAGCAGTTCCTTATTAGATTAGATTGTTTGGCAGTTAATTCACACAAAAGTGCAGGTTAAAGTTTGGGAAATGTTCTGAATAACTGCCAGTTTTTTATTATGTTATAGACAGAGGGAGCTCAACAACTGACATTAAACCAGGTTTTTTAAATGCTGATATCTAAGTTTGGTCACAGAGGAACAATCAGCTCCATGTAGTGGACACATGTTGACATCTTAACAAATTGACAGGAGTTGACTATTACTGCTTGGTTCCAGCAGACACGGCTGTTTTTTGTTACGGCTGTGCTGAGGCTGCCACAGCTGAGTGTGACCATCCTAGAAAAGACTTATGATCTCACCAGAAACACCGCAGAGCATCACTGAAGTGGCTCACCGCTCCGCTCCGCTTCAAGTACTCGCCGAGTCAGTTTGTGACTGATGCTGCATCAAACTACGCAGAGCAGATCGAACGTGCAGGAAGTCAGACACAGAAACAACATGGAGAATACAGTTGATTTTCAAAATAAAAGACTCTATCCATGTTAGAAACACAAAAAACAAGGAAAATCAACAAAATCTGAGCAAGTCAACATAATCAGGTGGGCAAAATGCTCTACTGCCGAAACAGTTAACTAAAACTAAACTGAAAACTAAAACTAGTTGAGAAAAAAAACTTTTAGTTATCTGAAATAAAAATAAAAACTAGACTTTAGAAAAGAATGAGAACTAACTGGAAAGATATTGTGGTCTTACAAAACTAACTAAAAAAATAAAAGATATGCTGGAAAAGTTTTATTCGGTTGTCAATTTGGTCAAATTTACCAACAAATGATGAGGCACTTCTTCATCTGTTGTAAATCTTGTCTCTGACAAATCCTCACCATATTATATTAAAAACTACTAACTAACACTGAAACTAATCTTAACTAAAAGAAAACATTTTTAAAAATGAAACTGAACTAAGCAAACCCTCTCTGGAAGCTATTTGAAACTAAACTGAATTGAAAACTAAAATTAAAAACTGAATCAAGGCGTCATCTAGAGACTTACAGGTGAAACATTTAGAGGATTTTCTCCCAGGAAACTTTTTATTTCAAGAGACAAAAAAAATCCCCCAGGATGAAGGGAGATTTGTGTGCAGGGTGAATTTCAACCAGAACAAACTGAGCGTTCCAGGGTTGTTAGATAAGTAGAAATTTGTGTATTCATATTGATCATCCACCTCCAACCTTGGCTTTGGTGTTGAAGAAGCATTTTCTGTCTGTTAAAATAAGCTCCTCTTATTACTCCTGGCTCGTCTGGAAACAACAAGTCAGTCCACTGTCCTGTGACCTTTACTGTCGATACTCCTCCACACTACACTCATTAGGCTGTTTGTTGTTGCTGTTGCACCATTGTTGGTAAACCAGATACACTCCGGTACATGAAAACTCTACAATAGACTGTCAGCTGGTCCTGAGGATCCTTGAAAAGGAGTTTGCACCACAGTGGAAGCTACTTTAAACATTTTTCTGTTGACATAAGAGCTGTATTATTTTCATGGTTGGTATTATAGCTCAGTACTGAGGAGAATACCCACTGATAATATTGTACATATGATGCATCCTACTCCATTTTAATAGTGATCAACTACTCCCAAAAAGTAGCCAAAGGATATATTATATATTTATTTTTTGCCTTTCTAGAAGACAAAACATGATAAAATAATAAAAGGCCCTTTAGGGTTCCAGTGGACAAACATAATTCACTGCCCTCTAGGAAGCAAGTGTAGTGGACAAAACATAATGAAGTGTCCTCTAGGATTGTAGTTTAACTTGAAGTCACATAGTAAAACAGCTTTAATGTAAACCAGGCACTGGAACGGTTTGATTATTAGTGCATCTCAACTTCCTGTGTGATGGTTCTCATATTATTTTGGATCACCCGCAGTTTGTTCCTAAGTTTATCTGTCAAGCCACTGTACCAAGCAGATCATGTATAATCAAAATGACAGTGTCACTGATGACACGAAGTTCCTTAACAGAAAAGTCAAAAAGCCTCGTTCTGTGAAACAGGAACTTGGTAGTAGGTGGTATTTTAGTAGTGATAGATTGGCAGGAGAGTGACTGTTCCAATATTATTCCTAAATATGAGACACTCATCTGAGAAACAATTTCAGCTCCATTACAAGAGCCTTTCATCGTATTTGTTCTTGACAGCTTCTTCTTAGATCCAAACAGGATTGACTCAGTTTTATCCAGATTTATTGAAAGCTTTTCATCTATAAGCCACTCTCATACACTTTATAATTAATAACCAGGAGTTTATTTGACATCTTAATCTTTCCTTTAAGATGGAGGAGGATTGCGACATGCCTAAGACTCTTGTTAAGCTGAGGCGGACCCCGTCTGACACCCCTCGACCCGCCTCCACCCCGCCTGTGATCGCAGCATCAGCCATTCAAGACGAGGACGACGAAGAGAAGATTATTGCTGAGCTCGAGGTACAGTCATTGATTTATCAGTTCCACAGAGGTTTGATGTTTGTATTGATTTGTGTTGCTCATGTCGCTGTGATAACATGTTTCTGCCACACTCTTTCATACAACCACCCCACGGATCAAAGATATTTCAGAGAACACCTGTAAAAGATTGTAATAAACAATGCAGCACCCTGCCAAAGGCCACGCCCACCCCTCCCTGCACCTTTGGGTCCTTGGGCAGAAAGGTAAACCTCCAGCAGCCCTCTCCGTCTGCCACGCCTGTGGACTGTGCTTCTACTTCCTCTGACTGACCTCTACTGGAAAACTTTTTTTTTTTTTAATTCTCTACTTTACTCAAAACTTTATAACCACTAATACACTGAGTGTCCACACGGTTCAGAGTCCACGTCCAAGTGAAAATACAAAAACTGAGTCAGATGGATTTACACATTCATCTGCTGCAGCGTTTGTGTAAAAAGTTTCTGTGAGAGAAGAAAGAACACGTTTCAGAATCTGTTTTCAAACTAAGAAACATACGAAGCAAGTCTGATTTTAACCTGTACTTCCTTTTTTTCCCACAATATTTTTATTTAAATTTAAACAACATCAAATACAGATTTTTATATACACTGTGAAAAAATTGCTTAAAAATATCAGTCTCTTTCAAAGCCTGAGATAATGTCCTCAGATGTCCCCTGTTCACAACTCAAAGACGTCCAGCCTGCTGTCAGAGGGGAAGGAAGTAACCAGCAAACACTCAGATTCCAGAAGGTTTTCTAACAATCAATCGATCATCAGTTCAATAGTTAACAGCCAATCAAGTAATCATTACAGCTCTTAGAAACAAAAACAAAACAAACTCAAAACAGAGTAGCTCCTCCTAGTTTAACAGAAGGTAATCTATATAAATTGGAATAAAACAACAAAATATAACAAATAAATAAAAGTTCTAAAAGATTGTAAACTGTATCGTCCACAGAAATTAGTCATCTTGATCATCTGTTGAATCTAAATTTGATGAAGGATCTTTATCTGTTCTTAAATATGTGCTGTTTATCCTTTAATATGTCAGATATCCTCTCTAATGGAGGTTTGATAGCATCTGTCTCCTCCATTAAACAAAGCTATGTCTGTAAATATTTTTCCATAACTGTGCAATACATTTTTTGGCGTACAGCAAGCTGAGGTCTATAAATACTCGTTAATTTTGACCATAATTATTTTTCTCTGGATATAAGCCCAACAGAAAAAGCGCTCAATTTCATTTCAATCAGAGGTTTATTAGAGAGAACTGAAATTGTTAAATACTATAAATGGATTGGATTGTATAGCTTATAAATACTGGTAAATATGTGGATATATGTCATAAGATACTTATCTATTTTTTTGTAGTGCAGAAATGCCAGACAAGGTTTGAACTCGTTTAGAAACGTTGTCCCTATTACACGGATAGTCCAGCTGACAAAAAGATAAAGTAAAAGACATAATAAAATGTCCCTCTCATCTTTTTCACAAAAAATTAAAGGCTGTACATCAACAGTAGGATGTTATTGTTGTTCTTTTCAAACCTTTTTTTTAAGCTGCCAAATATTGATATCAGTATCAGGTTTTTTTTATAATGCATCAGGGAAATCACATTTTCATGCAATAAACATCATGGTAAACTCGTCACTCCTAAATCCTGAAATACTACTTTTAGTCCCAAATTCTAGTAAAATTCCAGAAGAAACTAAAACATAAATATCATGTCTTTATATTGTATCACTTGGGGTACCGTGTGGTTTGAGTTGCAGATGCTGAGCTGAACTTCTCTTTCTAACCTTGTTAACGTTTCCTCTGCTGACTTCAGCTTCCTGCTGCCTGTTAGAGCTTCCTGTGATCTTCATGTGTGTTTCATCCTCTCAGTTAACCACAGCTTTAACGTGTAAAACATAAACCTTGTAATTGATGGTGTGATGTGCAGTGAGTCATTGATTGAAGCGGATGATGTATTTAGTTCTTCTTCCTCGCAGACTGTGAGCAGCGAGTGCACTTCTCGACAGCTCCGGTGACACATTTAGCCGAGCAAAGAGCTCTTGTTTTTGTTGGAATTATGGCGCAAACGGCGCTGAGCAGGTAGCTGTCAAAATAAAGGACAGCGAGGGGGAGGGAGGGGGAGGGAAGGTGAGGGAGGGGATTTCAGGTTCAGAGCTGCAGACAGACATGTTTCTCTGAAAGAATCTATTTTCTCACAGGCAGGTGTTTTAAATTCAGATCCTGTTTTTATTCACTGAAGGCGTTTAGGGCACCGTGCTGTGTTTAAACTTCGTGCCAAAAGTGATTAATGTCAGCAGAATGAAAGTCTCTTTCTAATGTTACTCATTTAAAGAATGTTTCCCACAGCAAAACATTTTCATTGTCAGTCTGCACGCTGTTTACTAATCCATTCAAGGTTAAAAACCAAAACTGGACACGTCTGGGACTGTAACATTTCTTTACTTTGTTTTTATTTGTTTATATGCACAGTAAAAGAAAATAATAAATAAAAAAGGCAGAGGGAAAAACAGTAAAAACAGCTTCAAAAAGCCACGAGGTTGATCATGTGACTCCCTTTGAGGAGAGAACATCACATTTCAGGAGCAAAATAACTTCAGACACCAGTCTGTATTTATTTTTTTATACAAATAAACATATTTTACAAAAGAAAGGGGAAAACAAACATAAACAAAGCTTGGGAAGAGGGTGTTGTATGCATTTCTACTGTCTTTGTGTCCACGTTGTCCTTAGATTTTTCCACATATGAGAGCGTCTTCCCATTTTTCATTCTGTATATAGATTTATATAGATGACATAATGTGTGGCAGCAGATTTTCAAAGTTAAATGTGCACATTGAAATGTGAAAATGTTTAACTTCTGTGAAATTACGTGACTATATATGTACTATATCTGTGCAAAAGCCAGTTGAAAGATGCATTAAGTGGCCAAAAATATCAGCAATCATTGTGTCATTGTTGTGTTTTTTTTGTGTCACTGTGCACAAAGATAGCGCCATTAAAAAAAATGATTTACCCAGTTTGGTGTGGAAGAACGTTGCTGGCCTGCCTGCACAGAGCTCTGACCTCAACCTCATCCAGCACCTTTGGGATGAACTGGAACACTGTGAGCCAGACCTTGGACCTCATTAATGTTCTCGTGTCTGAATGGGAGCAAGTCCCTGCAGTCAAGTTCAACAGCTGGTGGAAAGACTAAAACCAGAGGAGTGGAGGCTATTAGAGCTGCAGACTGATGCCCATGGTTTATTAAGGAGATGCTGAACAATCGTTGTATTTTTGCGTGTCCACATACTTTTGGCTTTGTAGCGTGCGTTTATGGCATGAATGATGATGTGAGATTGTCAGTTTCAACAACATGTATTTTCTCTTGGCTCCCACAGAACAGCAGTAACTCTCCGGGGCCGGTGAAGGGCCCCACCGTCGCCGCCCGGCTCAAACACCTCCAACAGGGCAGCCTAGAGAGGCCCAAAACCCGCAAGCAGAAAGAGGACTTCCCCAAAGTCCAGGGCCAGCAGCAGGTATTCCACTTCTAAACCCTCCACCTCTGACGCTTCGTCTGCCTCTCTGCTGTCACTTCAAAGGAAGTTTCCCCCCTCCGACTTCTGCGTGATGAGAAAAACTGTATAGGCCCTACCAGCAGACAATATGAGATTACACAAACACCAGAGGGGGAAGTATCTACAGAAACCCTGATTTTTACCAGTTCTTGATGTGTGTTTTGAGTTACTGGATCTAACCTAGCTTGCTTAGAGATCAAGTTTTTGTCGTACGAGTATGTCGATGTTTTGATTTCCTGGGGAAGGTCTTGGTGGTGCTCGTGACTGATTACACTAGCTTTATTACAATACATCTTATTCAGATACATCCTTTGCCTCCATTGGGCGACATAATCTTCAGTAAAGCCACGGAATGATTTCATATCTCAAGGTCGAAGCGATGATGTTTCCACCATGATCCAACCATGCATTCTCTCACCGAATCCTCATCTCTCACTCTATTCATCCAATAATTACCACATGCTGCTCTTTTTGTATCACCCATCCTTTAAATCTCAAGGTAGTGCTGCAGCAGTCGCACAGTATCTCAGTACACTGGTGTGGCTGGTAATGAACAGCCTGAAAGGTCCACGTTCCAGCCAAAAGGCCAATCCATTAAGCTAGTTTACTCAGAATTGCCTTTCAACAGCTCTAATGCTACGACTTATTATGCAAGATGACGCGAGAGAGGCACGAGTTCTAAGGTTACCAGAAAAAGCTGTTTTTGTAAGACATTCTTTTCAGTTTAAAGTGTGCAATAAATATATTTCTTAAAGAAGAAAAGGGGGGCTTTGTGACAGAAAACTGAGCAGCAGAGGAAAAATAAAATATATAAGGAACTGAAAAAAGCTGCAAGGATTTAAATCATATCAGCAACTTTACACCTAATTATGAAATTTAATGCTACTGAATTTATGTTGTTGAAATAACCCTCTTGGAAATTTCACAAAGGTCATTTCAAGTTGTGCAATTGATAAATTTGATTTTATTGAGCTTTAAAGGGCGACTCCAGCTGCGTTCTCTTCCAGGTCTTTCAGATGGAAACTCCCACTCAAACATTACAGGTTACAGCACTGATGACCTTCCTTCCCTCAGCGCAGGGGGTTTATATGTAGCAGCGTCATCATGCAGAATCCTTCATCAGGTCACGTGGGAAAGCATTTTTAGAAGAAAAAAACACTGCTCTGAAAATACACACGATGGAGTTTGACTCCATTGACAATCTCACTGCTCGCCAGACTCCATTAACATTTTGCCCAATTTAACGTTTATGAGCATCAGCGCCTATTAGTGATTTTTTACGACTCATAAACTAACTAACTCGTTTAACAAACATTGGACATTAATTTTTCTCTCATTAATGTGAAAGACAAACAGTCATTCTAGTCCTGAATGAAAATTTCAAAGGGGAACACTGCTGCTGTAGTTTCCTTGATCTCTGATGACACATTGTGGACATTTCATGATTTTATAATTAATTAAATATATTACAGATTTCTACTTCAGTAAAACTATATTCACTTTTCACAAGTAAAAAATCTATTAATTGATTGTTTGCGAAATTCAAACACAAAATTTTCAAAAACAAAATGAAAAATTTGACTTAACTACTCGGCTAACAGGCGATCGGACATCTGTCCTATCAGGTTACATTCTGTCAGTCACATGACTCACAAGAGAAATAATTCACAAACATTTTTTAAATTGCAAAACTTGAAATGACTTTTGATGAATTACAAAGAGCATACCTGCCAACATCTAGGTTTTAAAATATTTAGGAGGACACTTTGACAAAAGCTAACAACGACTTCAATTTATCTGAGCCAATGAGAGCAGAGAGCAGCTGAGTACACGCCCTTTGAATTGGGTCGTGTGTTCATATGTTATGATGACAGATGGATTGTAATTGCAGTGTTTGGATCGTGTTTCATAGATGATGTGGCAACTCGGGTGATGTCATACATATATACAAAACATATATATCTGTGCATGAAGATTATTTGTAGTAAAGTTTGAGGGCCGTGCAAATGGTGGGAATTTCCTGGATGGAACATTAAAACAGGAGTGTTGGCAGGTCTGACAAAGAGTAAAATTCAAATAACATAAATCCATAAAGATGGATGTCAGAGTCAAATTATTCAAAGTATTCAGTGGATGAATTTCATAATTAGGTATTTAGTTTCATGTAAAATTTGAATTATCCTGGAATTTCTTTGCTTCCAATCCTTCATCCTCACATACAGACTCAAACACAGGAGACGCGACAGACCACCTCGATTCTGAAACTGTAAAGTCGCCCAGCAGCGACATGTGGAAGCTGAAAAAGGTTCACTTTATGCAAACGTCCTCTTGGAGAAAAACGGTTGCTCTCATTTCTACGCCTCTGCATTGGAGGCATTATTCCACATGGAACAGGTGTTTTCTACTTCAGCTTCAAGTACTTCAAACAAAACTGTCAGCAGCGTCTCCATTAAATCTAACTTTAACAAACTACTGTGACAGTAAATAAGAAAATGTTGCATGAAAAGACGTGGCTCAGGTAAAGCAGTACTCCCTCCTGCACCAGTATAGCGACAGCAGAGTCCAGTCGGGGCTGAATATGTAAATGAACAGGCTTCAGGCTCATGAGAGGCCGGAATGAGAGATGTCTGAGTCTGTATGTGTGAACGGGAGGTTAAAGTCGGTACTTGGCCGTTGAACTCTGAAGCCTTTTAGATGTGAAGCTCCACTCGTCTTATCTGCTCCTGCAGACGCTCCGAGCTGCCCCCGACCTGCTGAGTGGAGCAGCCTTGACCCATCCTCCTCTGCCACGGAGCTTTCAGAAAATACCCACACAGAGAAAATGTTAACACATCCAGCCAGGCAGCAACTTAACTGCTCCACAATCCACGAGTTCACCGAGACTCATCGTCTCTGTTACTGCATCTGCGGCAGTTTCAGGAATTCACTCTGATTAATTCATGACTTTACCCATTAAACATGCAGGACCTCATTTATACATTTATTTACAGTTTATCTTTGCCAAACACCCTCTAAAAGCAGCTCATCCACAGGAGTCCAGACGTATTTAGAGACTTTTATGTATCAGGTTATGACTCCCCAGAAAGGACAGTGTCTTTGACAATAGCTTCCATTAGCCGTAACAGCAATTAGCACATTGCTAACATGGCTGACCTCCACTTGACACGGCGGTGCCATCTGGGCGAGTGTGGCGCTTCGCTCTGCACAGAGACCTCGAGGATTAGTATTCAGGGCCGGTTGTATCTTGCGCCGGTCTGAATATCAACTCATTTCCCTTTTATTGCTTTTTAAAAATTCAGCACCCAAAGAGCCTGAAAGCAAACGGTCAAATAATGTTTTCTTTGTGCATAAATTCCACTTTCAGATCAGGAGTGAGCTCATGGCTTGAGATTATATCATCAAACATGGTGTTAATGTTGAAAACAAAGACATCATTTCCTCCTCAATATGAAAATTATCTGTAGAAAATGGAGACAGATGATGTGTGTAATTATTTGTTTCAGCATCAGTAGATAAAGACGCCTCTCTGTCATACAGTGTTGTGGCTCGTGGGTGAAATGAAGCCCCGTTTATAACAGTTAAGTAAAGAATAACAACACAGTGAAACAGTCGCACACATCGGGGGCAACAAAAGTTTAACTGCTGCCGTCTCAGTCACTTTACTGTTAGTTTATTTTTTAATCTTTTCTGTTGTGGGTGAAGGAGGCAGGAAACATGATGCTTGTTTGAGGATCAACAGAAGTGGTGTGCTGTGTGCGCTCGCCTCCGGCAAATCAACGGATTTGGATTTTAAAATGTTTGTTAACCAGAGGCTGTTCGGCCTTGTTCAGACTGCCAGCAAAAATCTAGTGTTTTTTATTTTGCCATGTTCAGATTTTATCACATGGAAGCTCATTTCCACCAGTGTGATGAAGAAAGAGGAAGGTCCTACAATAAACTGGACAATGATCACACCTGCTGAGTCATGGGAATCATGGGACTATTTTGATAAACTTTGATAAACTCAAAATAGTCAAGTTTCTCACTAAATCGTTTCGAGAATGAGTCATAAGTCTAAACATGAAACAAAAACTCCCTACAGAGGCCAAAAACCAGTTGCATTTGGGTTTTTAAAGGAGAACATTGATACTATTTGGTGGCAAGGAGCTTCACATGGTCGTGAAACCAAAACAAGCTAAAAGTCCCTAAAGTTCATCTCTACATGTGAGCTCAGTACAAAACTGATAGAAGTGATGCCCAAAACTACAAAAACAGTTTTATCCTGTATTTTTTATCCTGAGGTTTTTAAGCAGTTTTTTCTCTCACGGACAGATTGAAGCTGCATCCATCATGTACAGATTCACTCTTCAGACATACGTTCCCCAAACGTTCCTCTACACGCCCGGACACATAAAATGCAATTCTTGCAAATCAGATCCAAGCCACATTTGGAGGCGATTTAAAATTGTGATTCCGGTCATGTTTTTAAAGATGTGTCTCAGTCCAGACGCTCTGGACACTCGAATCTGATTTCAGAGTGTCTTTTGTGTTACTTGCAACGCAACATACAACATCAAATTCAGAGTAACAGGAGTACATCAGAGCTGCTGAACAGAATCGATGCTGCTACTAGCAGAGCTTTCTGGAGTCGAGCCCTGTGCAGGACTGTTCTCTTAATCCCACTCCCGCTAAATGTCTGACCATCACCACCCACAAGCACAAACACTCAGACAATTCACCCCCGCAGAATATTACAGCTCCATTGATTTTGTGTCTTCTATCCTTCCAGAGGCATGGAGTAGCTGCGTCATCTCAACCCAGAGGTGCCAGATTTGTGTCTGTTGTATATTAATACTTTTGCACTTTTGCATCTTTGTCAGTAACAACAACTGAAAATTAGGTTCAGATGTCAGACGTCCTTCTTGTCCTCATTTGTTGAGTCCATCTTCTGGTTAACCAGCCAAATCCTGGGACATAGAGTTTTTTATTGTTCGACCTCCTGCTCTCGTGAGAGAGATACCGCAGGAACAATCTGTGGACAGACACTGAAATAAATTGTCTGCTGGCACTTTGGAGGGTTACGTCTCTACACGGACTTGAGAGTGTGATTATGTGGAGGGCGTCTCCAGTGTACGTAGTTACTGACGTAGTTACCTGCGCAGATAGGTTGATGACGTCTGGACACACAAATCCGATCTGATCATTTGCAAAGAACAGTCTGTCTTTACAATCTGATTTGAGAAACAAACTGCCTGCAGTCTGAACAAAGCTCTGAACCACAGCATCAATGTACGAGAGCTGCCAAAACAAAATGACCAAATATTATCTCAGAATTTCCCTCTTTTTGTTGACCTTAATTTTTTTGATTCCGTGGCAAAACACCCACGGTTTCTTTCCGAGTTTGATGGAAAAGTTGCTGCTCTGCTGCATAAAAAGAGGCGGTGCACTTTCTAATCCGTTTTCAAGCCTGGGTGGTGCACCTGTCTGCTCGTCCTTTTGTTCCTGAGAGCACTGAGAGAACCACAGATGTACCGGTGTCCCCCTGAGGCACCAGGCAGCACCTTGTCACCACAAACTGTTCTCTTTCATTGTTGAACGTAAGCTGTTGTCAAGCTGGGATTCTTCCTCCTCGTACACCCTCTTCCAACACAGTTACAGACAATATGAGCATTCAGAAGACGTGAAAGGCTTTTTAAGTGTGTTTCATTCAGTCAGTCTTTTCTTCAGGCATTACAGTCGGCTGTTAATCCTCACCAGTCTGCACAGAATCATCTTCATCCAGGCGCTGTGAGACAAAACTGATTTTTCCTTTGATCTTGTTCCTCGTACAGAAGCATTATTGTCCCGCGGAGTCTTTACTTTAGAGGATAATTACAGTTTATCACAACTTGGGTGTTATTTTTGTAGTTATAGCCAATGTTTCTATCAGTAATAATATTATTGCAGCAACCAAATTAGAGGCCAGGCGGGTCAAGAAACATGAGCAGCTGAATGATCAGACAGGTTGTAAACAAACCTCCCAATTAGCCAAATTTATTTCGAAGAGAAAAACTAAGATTAAATGCAAAATTATGACTCAAGATCAAGTTCTTCAACTTTGACCCACCGTACGTGCTGGGGTTGTGCACACAGTTTTCCAATGAAATGATATATTATGATTGACGGTGAAGAGATAAAAGATTGAATAAGATATTCATTAGCACCTGTGCTTAAAGCAGCATCAAAGGCTGTGCACACGCACACAGGTGTTTATAGTTACCCGGCGACATCAGAACAGTGCTAATTTTCGACGGGTCTTCACAGTACATCAAGAAGTTCATAAAAACACTCTGGGTTCTTTCACACCTCGTCTGGTCTGGACTTTCTGATTTTCTAGTTTGATCCAGACAAAAGTACAGGTGTGAAGTTTCCCCCTGGATTAAACAAAGGACACGGTTTTGATATAGATCAAGTTCAACCCCAGTTTGCTCTGGTTCTAGTGTGAAAACATTTTGGGGGGGGGGGTAGTTCAGCGTTGCGAACCAATTATGCGAAGATCTGTTTGGCTATCATCGACACAAAAACGCCAATGACAACAAACAAAAATGAGCAGAGGTCAAACGTGAATAGAGGAGGAGACAAATGACAAATTAACATTTGGTTCAAGAGTCAGTTGCAAAAACTCACTGAAGTTCTGACACTTTTCAGTTATTTTGAGGGGGATAAAAGACAAACTGACAACACGTCAGCGTCAGACAGCCAAACCAATCAATGTCTCTCGTACGGGGAGATGCAAACTTTATAATGTAACAAAAACATGATCCTCTGTTCAGGAGTGCCTCAGCAGAATTATAATAATAATACAAGATTTATTATTATGTAAATATCACATAAACTGTAACCTCTAATGGCCTGCCAGTCAGAACATCTTTCATCATGTCATAAAACTGCCACCTTTCACCTGCCGTGAAGCTGCTCTGCTCCACAAACCCACAAAAATGGAAGCGCTCTTCAGAATAACAGACCTGTCAAGCAGACCAGCAGCCCCACTGACAAAAAATCAGAGGACCTCCCAGCCAAGTAGAATTTGCAAGTATGATGCAGCTTACATAAGGTATGGATCAACTGCCGCCACGCGAAAAAATGGTTCCGAGTGCCCCAAATGTAAGCTCTGTTTCGAGAATGAATGATAAGTCTGAACCTGAAACAGAAGCTCCCTACAGAGGCCAGAAACCAGTTGGGTTTTTAAAGGAAGGCACTTGACATGGGAAAGTGGGTCGTGAAACCAAAACAAGCTAAAAGACCCTAACATGCCGAGTTCATCTCTACATGTGAGCTCTTTCACAGGATGCCTACTCATTCGATCCATCGTTAAAATAAAATATTGATTAGTGCAGCTTCAGTGATTCCTGGTACCTGAAGCCCAACACTGTTTACAACATGTCTGATTGTCTGCTCATGTTTTTTACCTCATTGGAGTTTTTTTTCCCCAAACCTCAGCAACGTCATCATAACTACAAAAATAAGACTCAAGTTTTATCCTTTATTCTAACTTTTCTTGAGGTTTTTCATTCAGTTTTTACTCTCAAGGACAGACTGAAGCTCCATCCATCATGTACAGATTCACTCCTCAGACGTACGTTCCCTCTGTGGTGAACGTTTCTCTACACGCCCGGTGCAGTAAACAGTTTCAGTCATTAATCTTCCTCAACCTAACTTGTTTGTCCTCCTCACGACCCTTTTGGCTCGCTGAACACTTGGATGGACAAACCGTCAGCAGCCGTGTGCGGCTCAAAGATGAGTAACCAGAGGGAAACTGTGTGTTTCAGTAATGCACAGAGCCGTTCATTAGCACTGGCAGCAGAGAGGGACCAGGGGACGGACGGTTCTGGTTGTTTTTCCAGTTGGTTTATTTATTCGAAGCATAAAGGAGCCTCAGAGACTCCTGCTGCTGCTGCTGCTGGTGTTTAAAGAAAGATCAGGTCAGATAGAAGGAAATGTTTTCTTAGCAACACCCAAGAGCCTCGGCTAATAGAGAGAAACACACTCCTCTCTACCTTGTCTCCTTTTCCTACAGCTCCTCTCCTTCATTTACCCTCCTTTCCTTTCCTTTCCTTTCCTTTCCTTTCCTTTCCTTTCCTTTCCTTTCCTTTCCTTATTTTGTTTTATTTCTTCTCATTTCCTATAATCTCATTTCTCTCGTTTCCTTTTTTCCTTTCCTTGCCACATCTCTGTACATCTCTTCTCCCTCCTCTTCCTCGTTCCTTTTACAATTCCTCTTCTTGCGTCCTCTCCTTGTCTTTGCTCTCCTTTACCGACTTGTCTCCTCTCCTTGTTTCCTCTCTGCATCTGTTTCCTTCCCTCTTCTCTCTTTTCTGTCTTCTCCTCTCATTTCTCCTTGTTTCATTTTGTTCCACCTCCTTTCCTTGCCTGATCTCCTCTCCCCTTTTCCTTTCCATAAATCTCCTTTCCTCACCTTTATCCATCCTTATCTCGTCTCCTTCTTTACCCCGTCTCTCTTATTCTTTCATTTCTTGTATCCTCTTCTTGTTTCTTTTTCTTGTCTTGTCTCCTTGTTTTCTTCCCTTATTATCTCACCATCCTGTTTCCTCTTCCTCTTTCCTCTCCTTTCCTCTCCTTGTATCCTCTCCTTGTTTTTCCTCTGTTTCCTTGTCTCCAACTTCTTGTTTACTCTCCTCCTTGTTTTCTTTCCTCTCCTCCTATCAGATGTGTCCTTTCTCCTCTCCTCACTCTGCTGTCTCCTCTTGTGCCTGACACGATCCCTCCTCCCCTGTCAGATAGATTTCATCCCTCCTTCACCTCCCTCCATTCCTCCTTCCTTCCTCCCTGCAGAGGAGGAGGAGAAGAAGAAGAGCTGAATCAGGACAGATTTTTCTGTCCCACAGCTCTGACAGCAGAGCTGCTCTGTGATCACAGCAGCATCATCTCTGCCTGGTTGCAGCTCAGCGACGGCCACACTCTTCTTCTTCTTCTTCTTCTTCTTCTTCTCCTCCTCTCTCTCACGAGGACGATGCACCAAAACCTGACGTCCCCGGTGGCCAATAAGGAGTTAGAAATGCAGAGTAGTGGTAGAGCAGAGGAGGAAAACCCTTGCAGCATTTCAGACACACAGATGTGAGATTTAACAAAAACTTGAAATACATTTTTGTCTGTTTGTAAATTTTGATTTTTGTCTTTTTTTCTTTTCCCCCTCCCTGTCACTGCTTCTTGTTTTCGTCTTGTTTTTGCTCTTAAATCTTCCCTCTCTGCTTGCTTTTTTTGGGGCAGTGCTGAGGTTTTGTCACTGACGGCTGCAGAAACGCTGCTCATCCTTCTGGCCAATCACCAATCAGTTTCCCTCCACTGCTTCTTCTCCTCACATCATTTTAGTCTGTGAGCCCGTGTTCCTTTCCTTCCTTTCCTTCCTCTCCCACTCCTCCGCTTTGCTTCCTTCATCCTCTGTCTGCTTCTCAGGTCTCAGCTGGACTAAATACGTGAGGAGCGAGTACTCGGATCATTCTGGTTCAGACCTTGAAGGCGTGAGATTTTGTCATTTGTACAATTTGTCCCGACTATCAGCTAGAGGTCACCAAATTATCACAGTAGGGGATCAAATAGGTTGTAAACACACCGATAATTACTTCACTGTAGTTCTGTTCCACATTAAATACACATTTATGTATTTAGAGGTCGCTGCATCGGCTCTGGACCTGCAGTACGAAGCAGTGTGGGGATTTCACTTCTAACATCTGTGTTGCAAATTCATCATCCACCATATCTAACAATCCAACACAAGATCTGTGTCCCAGTTCCATACTGCACACTAATTCAGAGCAGGTTTTACTTAATAATGCTCAAAGAAGTTGATTATGCAACAATCGTGATGGAAAATTTTAAATAAGTAGGGGCTGCAAATAATTTATCTGCTAGTTACCTTCTCGGTTAATTGATTAGTTGTTTGCTCTACAGAATATTAGAAAATCTCAGTCAGAGTTTCCCAAAGCCAAAGATGACAACCCAAAAATATTCAGTTTACTGTCATACAGGAGCAAAGAAACCAAAAAATTTTCACATTTAAGAAACTGGAATAAGAAAATTTTGACTTTTTTTCTTTAAAAATTGCTCAGTGATTAATCAATTATCAAAATGGTTGGTGATTAATTTACTAATCATTTCATAATTGATTAATCGTTGCAGCTCTAAAAAGAATGATGCAACTTTGTAGTTTTTATGAAGCAGCCGGTGTGATTTTTCAGATGAGCTCATCAGATAGTTGAGTAGTTTCAGAGACTTTCTCCACCGGCACCGAACCAAAGTCAGAGTAAAGGAGGTTCTGTGTCCGACATTTTCTGTGACCTTCTGAAATCAACAGTCTGACGTTCACACGTACCTCAGGCTGTGTTTGGTCAGCTGTGCCGAGGTGAGAAAGGAGCTTCTCTCTCAGCTCTAAAGTTGTTTTTACATCCCTGATAAAAACCTTTTTCTGTCACTTCTCATGTGAAAAAAGGTGCAACACGATGAAACATCTTCCAGGAGAGACTGAGACAGAAAATACACACCCTCATACCCGTATTTATCTCTATGATGGCCGTCTCTTCACTCCGTCTTTCAGTGTAGTTCAGGCCTGATAAAATCCTACATCTTTCAAACTGCACTCTCCTGTCTGAAACACCGGCTGCTAAAATCATCAGGGGTTGTTTTCTCAGACTTTACCGACCTTTTTTTATTTTGTTCGAAAGCATTTTATGCCTTTTTTCAGAGAACTGATTGGAGAAATCTGACAGGAAATGAAGGAAGAGAAAGACGAGAAACACCATGAAATAAAGACAACTCAGACTGGAGGCACTGAGATTTCATTTTCAGTGATGATTAAACTGAAACAGGAGGCATTTCGCTTCAGGTACCAATCAGGTTTCGACATTAACTATGACCTGTGGCCACAAAAAGTGACTCTGTGGCCACCAAATATTCCATGAGACTGTGAGCCGTCACCAACACGCCAACACAACGTTTCAGTGCCACAGATATCCCGATGATTTTACACCTTTTAGTTCAGAACTCAGATCTCGTCACTGGATACTAATATGTCGCGGCTACTAAAGTCTGGCTTTACTAAACCTTCTCCGTGTTTTTTACATAAGTTTACATTTACGGTGCCAAAATGTGCTCTGGCCATAAAGTTTAGGGGCTCTGTGACCCGATCCAGGAAGTCCAGTTTGAGTAACACATCTAAGAGTTCAGAGGTTTATCAGAAACTGTGATTTAAATCACTTTCCAGTCTTAAAATCATGTTTCAGTCATTTTCTCAACTGTCTTAACAGTTTAACAGAAGAAATATGTTCTAAATTAACGTTCTCTTGCATGTATTTGATTGGCCGATGCAGCATGGTGCCAGATGACGTTGCATTGTGACAAAAGTTGAGGCAGGTTCAACTTTTTTGCCAAAAGCCTATTAAGTTAGCCAGACTTTGACACTTTACTCTGATTGGATGAGGGTTTTTTTTTTTTTTTTTTTCTCACAGACACACTTTTAATCACAAGTACACGGATCTTTTATAGATGTTCCAATACATTATTTCTTCTTCTTCTACGTATCAGACGAGACTGAGCACTGGTCTGATTGTAGTGTGATAAAAACTGATGCTGCTGGGAAGCTGGGAGAATCGTTTCTGGGCTGATTCGTGATGTGATATCAGATCCATGAACAGACTCTCATACTCACCAAATCCTGATCCAGTATTTCAGGCTGTAACGCCTCTTTACAGACACTGGTTTAATCTTCATGTATAAATCTGTTGGAGCAGATGATGGTGAGAGAACAGCTTGATTCACACGGATCAATAATTTTCTGTACAATCATTCCTGCTTAATAACAGCAAAAAATCTAAACTATAACAGTTAATATATAAGATTAAAATTAGTATGAAGTATGAAACTGGGACACACTCAGTATTTCCTCTCAATTCTTCTGCAACATGTGTGTTTTTCTAATATTTCTTTGTCTTAAACATGAAATCAAACCCTGGATGTGACACGTTGGAAGGTTTAAAGCACAGAACTGTGAAGAGTCGAGATAAATAAAAGGTTTTCGAGGTGAAATATTATTAAACTGTGATGTGAAACACGTCCAAAAATGACAAGTAAAATAATCCTGCACACTCAGGCTCTGTGCCGCTTGACATTTTGCTGGAGGGAAATATTAATCTCACACTGCGAGTGTGTATTTATACCACAGGCAGAAATTAAATTACCAACGGATGTTTCAGTATATAGTTAATACATTTATGGAATGTATTAGTAGTCTCAGAAATAGCATTAAAAGCTAGCACGAAAATAGACGTTTAACGCCGTTAGAATATAACCTAAATCACTTCACAGATATATTGTATGTATATTAAATGATCATTTAGTTTTTGTTCTGGAGAAATCGCTTTATTAACATGTAAAAAAGAAAAGTATCATCTATGTTTTATATAATCAAGCTTTTTTTGTATTTTTATACTTGAAGAAGAGGATTCATAAGCATGTAACACATTTATTCTGTAAATTATTATTTTTCTGTGTTAAAGATTTTTTATTTTTTTTCTTGCTAACCATGAAACAAAACCATGACCACACTTTGTTGTCGAGGACCAGTCAGCGGTGGGAGGTACTCCGGACGGTTGTGACGGACTGAACAGTATTAAAGTACCACCACATTTCTAAAAAGCACATGATAATCTTCCTTCCACTGAAACGATCACCTCACTGATAGGACGCCCCATTTTATAGCCGTTTTTCCTCTATTATAACCAACCGATAGTGTTCGTACACGACACAGACTACAGTTTAAACTCTAGTGATGGTTTCTTGATGAATGTGTGATTGTTCAAACCATTTGTGGATGTTCAAAAATGTATATAAACCCAAATAATATATTACAAAAATTGATTTTATGTGGAAATTTTTTTAGACGGGAAAAAAAAAATCCAAAATGGCATGCATACTGTATACATTCCTGGAAATCTGCACGCTGGGTCAACAGAGGTCTCATTTTCTTGTCAATAATTCTGTGTATACCTGTGAGTGTATGATAGAGTAAACAAAAATTGTACAGTAACATAGATTTTTGTATTATGTTCAAAATGGGTCGATAAAGCCCCTTTTACTGTGAGAATAAAGAAAAAAAAACACTTATTATTCTAACTATTGAGAAAGATATTTGAATGATATTGTATATCAACTAAATACTGTTCCTCCAGTCTGAGAGTGATGCTTGCTGTGTGGGGTAAGTGTTGTTTGTGACTCGTGAAGAAGAATGATAACCTACTACAAAGTCAGTATAACTAAAGACCAACTAAACCGTGCAAAACAACACGCAACTTTGTGTATGGAAAGTAAAAGTTGCTGCTTCGTGTGAGAAAAATCAACCAAACTAAAAAGGTTGCTGCTTTTGTACGTTCCTGTTGTGTTTTTGTGACAATAAAGGTGACCCTCTTATACACGATGGCTGTACGTGTCGATCTGTCAGTCGCCTGAAATAATTCATCAGTGTGTTTCTGTGTGAATTCTCAAGTATCGCATCACAGAAAAGGTTTATGGAAACAAATAAAACTGACAGAAATGTCTATTTTTTTTTTTACCTTGTTTTCTTTGTTGTTTTTCAGTTTTACTCTTTTAGTTGCGCTCTCTTCTTCTGCAGTGAAGTGACAGAATCACCTCCTGCTGCTCATCTCAGTTAACCAACTCCTAATAATCACATAACTGGAGGTGATTCAAACCAGCTTTCATCCATTTTTTGCTGATTTTACTCCAGATTATGTTCAAATTTGCGACACATTTGGATGGAAACAGCTGTTGCAGAGCTGCAGCTAGCAAGTTATTTTTTGTGTTTTTTTCTGGTCTAAAAACTTTTAAAGAATGATAAAAAAAATAAAAAATAAAATAAAATGCCCATCTCAGTATCCTAGAGCACAAGGTGACCCTGTCAGATGTCTTGTTTTGTCCGACTGCCAGTCTGAAATCCAAAAAATATTAAATTTTTTAAGGTACAAGAATAAAACTTAATTCTCACCTGGAACCAACAAGTTTTTCACATTTTTGCTTGAAAAATGATGTGTGATTAATTGATTTTTAAAATAGTTGTAGTTGAAGTCAAGTGGAAGAACATTTTTGATCATAAACTTCTAAATATTTCTATAAGGTTTGTTCTTTTAAATGTTGATAATTAGCCTAACAAACTCTCCTAAATAGTTCAAATAAAGACCTGCTTACACAAACATTTAAAACTAAAATTTTTCTGCAAAATCAGTAAATTTCAACAAAACTGTTTTAATCTGTGGGTTTGAATTGTGGTGAATATTGACCTTTGAACTGGTGTCAGTGACCACAGACCTCTGAGGGACCAGAGAGGAGGAAGCTAATGTAGCTATTAGCTTTGTTTTATTTAGCCTCCTCTGTCGGAGTTTAAACTGCTCCTCAAAAAGGAAAGGTTTGCAGACAGTTATGAGTCAGTGGTTATTGTACCGTGTAAAGATAATAAACTTGTAAACAAATAGTTAGCAAGCTCGTTAGCATGCTGGGGGGGGGGGGGGCGGGGCGGGGTCAACTGTGACAGACGAGCGCGAGCATGCTACCAGATGGACAGGTAGTTAGCATTTAGCTTAACAGCTACAGTTGTTTACTGTTACCTTCAAATGGTTTTTAAATAATGTTTACATGTTTGTAGACATTTTCAGACAACAGGAGCCATGGAAGTTCAAATTTAAGTGGATGGTAAGTTATAACTATATATAATATAGCTGAAGAAAAACTTTAATTTCCAGCAGATTTTAATTATTGCATTTCCTATATTACCTGCTCGCTAACTTGCTAAATGATTGGCGTCTGAGGCTTTTTAGACACCGACAGTTTTGGCGTCCATGTTGCTAACGACTTCAACTTAAAGCATCTTATGAACGCGACTCCTAATGTCGTAACCGTGAGCACAGCGGCACCTAAATGAGCTAAATGAAATCATGCTAACATGCTTATGTTTAGCAGGGTAATGTTTACCATGTTCGGTGTCTTGGTTTAGCGTGTGAGCATGCTAACATTTGCTAATTAGCAATAAACACAAAGTACAGCTGAAGGGAATTCAATTCTTTTGGCAGGTTTTCGGTCGTGAACCAAAGTTTTGGACAGATGTTGACGTGTTGATGACACTAGATGAAAGTCAGGGAATCACCAAACTGATTAAAATAATAGTTGTTGAGATATTTTCACTAAAAAAAAAAAAGAAAACTTTTAAGCTCATGGTGGCGCTGGAGGGAGAGTCACATGATCATCAGAGTCAGCAGGTTTGATCTGTTGGTTTTTTTTCTGAATGAGTGACAGAGTTTTTGTCTAAAACATCCTCCAAATGAAAGCAGGCAGCCTGAACGTGTGAGGTTATAATTAGCTGCTGGAGTGAAAGAATTTCTCAGCCGGTGGGTTTGACACTGGAGACGCCATCTTTGTAACCATCTTTAATAAATCATGAACGTATCATCGTTTAATACTGAGCACAGCCGTTTTAATCATGTTGACTTTGAAGCCCTCCCCCTGGACAAATAAATGTCACCGATTAGTTTAAACCCCGGCAACGCCTAAAACTAACCAAATATGTGCTCAATTAGATTTGAGCTGTGGTGTGATGAGGTCGGGCAGCGTTCATTTAGATCAGATGAAAGTTTAATGACTCCTGAGGAGAAGCTGAGAGGAGCACGAGAAAGATAATAATCAAGTGAGTGAGACTAAGATACACTACTAATTAGAAATAAAGGAACATTTTTAGTTTTTTTTAGACAAGAAAAACCTGAAGCTGTTTCCACACAGGACACGAGGACTCACTGAATGATGAGGTAAGAATTAAAAAATCAGAGAATCTTTTCTGAATGTGTCTCCTGACAAAGTGAGAGTGGAGTCCAAACACTGTGTAAAGGTTCAGTGTGCAAGATTTACATGGATTTATTAGTTTTCATGAGTGTATAATCACCTGAAAGTGACAATCATTGTGTTTTTGACACTAAATCCAACAGACTGGTCCTTTAAAACAGCAGTTGGACTTCTTGTAGATTGCACTGATTTGCTTTCTTTCAGAGTCACAGTCTTTTTTTTCTAATTAATTAATTTGCACATTAATTTTTTTATAACCTGTATCCAGTCAATGTAAGTTTTCACTGTGTAATCAGATGATTTGTCCGAGCTGTTCGTAAACACACCAGAAAGATTGTTGAGTCTCATTTCCAGGGCGTCAGATACAACGATCTGGGTTGGTAAAATGTCCCGAGCAAACAAAAAAAAAAAAAAAAAAAAAAAGAGAAAATAAGGAAATACAGGCAGAGAGAGACACCAGCACACACTTGTAGTGGGTCATGAGTGGTGATTGAAAAGGGTGTTTATATTACATAGATTTGAAAATTTGTGTGTAAAGACCTTTAAATCTCTGGAATCAGGAGCTGGTTAGCTTAGCTTAGCATAAAGACTTGACACAGAGGGAACCTATTAGCCTGGTTCTGTCCAAAGATAAAATAAAAAAAAAAAAAAATCCCACTGCACCTTTAAATATAACTAACTGACATGTTTGTTGTTTGTTCAGGAGGAGCTGAGTGATGCTGATGTTTCTTAATAAACTTGAAAAAACTCTCTCTTTGTTTTAACATGTCAACATGAAGTTGCATCAGTGAACGTCGAACAGTCGGACGTCAGCTCCTCTCTGATTAACAGCGGCTTGGATCACCTTGACACCGGACGCTAACGAGTGTTATATTGCTCCTTTGTTTACCTGCGGGGAGATCAGCCCGAGACCGAAGGCGATCCTGACTGGATCGGCTCTTCAAAGGACGCAGAGTGAGTTTATATGCAAAACAGACGTCAGCTTGACCTTCATCCTCCTCTCTGTTCCTGCTGACAGGATCATCATCATGAGTCCTCTGACTGAGACACGTCTGGTTTCAGCAGTTTGTTCAAACTGTTTTAAAGATGCATTCATGGATGTGTGGCCTTTAGGAAGCAGAGAAGCAACAAAACAAGCTGAGAGATACATACACATGTTATGATCACTGGTGTTAATAAACTGCACATCTGAGTCTCTGTATCCATGGCAACGATGACAGTGAATGACAGGCAGTTTTCGTCATTTTCTTCTATTAATTCTAATTTAGACTTCAGTCCCTCCAGGAGGTCGTGACCTCGCAGTAACACCGACTCTAGTTTCAGTTTAGTTTTTTGGTGTTTTGTCTCAGGTGTTAAACAGAACACACAGTTTGTTACTGTTGTTGAAATTCATCAACGCTCTGTGCACTTTATGTATTTTATAATTTTTCTGCTTGCTGTTTTGATGAACTTCGAGCCCCACTAAGATTTTACTTCTTGTAGTAATTATGCCTCCAGGTGCACTTCTTCATTTACAAATATTTGCATAATATGACTTTATTTGAATTTTTCTATTCCTGATTTTTTTTTTTTTTTGGTAAGATTACTCAGAGCAGTCAGAACTCGGTGTGTCTTTATTCTCCCTGGAATAAATTTCCTTTTCCTTCCTCAATTTTCACAATTTCAGCTTCCACAATTTCATTGCAAGAAACACCTAAAAAAACATTTTAACGTGCATCACAAGTTTTCAGAAAAGCTGCCATGAAATCAGGCATTTTAAGCCCCAAAAAAAGCCACAAACTGGAGGGACTGTTGCTTCTCTGCTGTGTCTCGATAAACTCTTTTGCTTCTATTATTTCTCAGCTCATTCCAGTTATGTGAAAACGTAGTGTGTGAACCAGACGCACCCAGCATTGATCCAGTGAGGGACAGACCATTTTATTTCTCAGTATTACAGGAGGATGAGGACTAATCTGACTGTTCTCTTCGTCTTTAACAGAAAGACACGGTGCAGTTTCAGCCTGTTAAACCGTGACTGAAGAACAGTCTGCTGTGTTGATCAATACTTATTGATCTGACATTTTCAGCTTCAATCAGTTGCTACAGTCGTGGACACACCGTCTCTGCACGCCGACATGATCTCTAATAAACATCACAAGTAATAAGAGGAAACAATCTTTTGTTTTCTTGTGATAACAGGCTCATTATTTTCTTATCTCGAGATAATCAAGCTCGTTTTACTGAAGAATAAAATAATTAATTTGTGATCTCGAGATAAGTGAATTAAAAAACTGCAGACATTTAGCTCATCTCTTATTTGTCGTCATGTTTCTGGCCTCCTGATCAAATCCAATATTCTCTCTCCTGGTTATTTTTTCATTTTATTAAGAATTTCCCCGCTGACTCCTGAGAAACTTTGAGCAGCTGGAGGCTCCACTTCCTTCACCAGCAGGTCGTCGACTTTGTCTGCAGAGTCTTGCTCAGACTGAAGCTGACAGTAAATACACAGATGAAATAACAACGTGATAGAATAAAAACAAATATTTATGCCCCAAAATTCAAGGTGATTTAAAAAAAAAAAAAAAAAAAAAAAAAGAAGGAATCAGATGTGAAAATGCCCCTTTTTTTAATTTGGTGTTTAGATCTTGGATTATTTCTTTTTGTCTTCAGGTTGTTTTTCTGCACACACTGCCTCCAGTCTTCAGAGTGTGTGTGTGTGTTGTCTGTGCTGTTGTCTGTGTGCTCGACAGGCTACACGTGTCTTTGTGTCTCAAATGGAAGCTTTGAAAAACACAGTAAAGGTGATCAAAGCTGGCGGAGCGAGTGAGTAACCTGGAAAATAGAGCACAACCTTTGAGCCAACATGTTTGGAGCTGGGGGGCTTCTGGCCGTGTGACACAAACAACAAACTGTCTAAATGGGAGGACGCTGTATGGATTTGACCCGATTTAGCCCCAGATTGGACGCTGTGGACTAAATTTAGACTCGGGCTGAGTTTCTGCCACGTCGGTCGTCGTTTGATGTGCAGTTTGAGGTCAGGATGGAGGATTAACTGCCTGAACGATCAGCGATGAGGCTGCTGGATGAAATGTTGCTCAGCGTCTGCAGAGCAGCTCCACAGTCCTGATTTTCCACACAGCTGCTGTCAAAAGACTCTTTATAAACTGCACTGATCTCGTTTTCATATTAATCCTGCAGAAGTTTTACATGTTGTTGATAAAACTGAACTTCTCTGCAGGACAGACTCCATGTCGTCTGCATCTACAGCTTCATGTTATTTTTTCTGACACTGTCTTTGTGTTTCTGTCATCACTGTAGAGGAGGCCGCCATCTTGTTTGGATAAACTTTATTGGCATTGTGAGGAAGGAGTGGAGGACAATCAGACACACCTGTGAGCTGGAGGAACAGAAGCAGCAGGAGGAGGACAGAAATCGGAGTGTTAATGCAGAAGAAGTAGTGGATTACATCGAATAAAACAGAGAAGCTGTTTGTTTGAAGGACCAGATGGATTTCCTGGAGTCGCCTGCGTGCTGCTGATCCCTGGAAAAGGTCTGGATGAAACTTTCTTCTTTTCTTGTCTTTGACCTGCTCACATGTGGCTGTGGACTTCATCTTTCTGAGTGAGTGACTTGTGTTTGATTAACAGCCGTGTTTGCTTTGAATTTATTTTGAGTATTTAGTTTCAATGCATAAAGATTTAGCTGATGAATTATTTGAAACCCAAACAGTCTGAAAAATGTCCAGATCATTTTTCCCAGAGCTCATCATCCCAAAAACAAAAGTCCACTGCTCCAAAGGCTCCTAAACACACCTGCAGCTCTTTGTCCTTAATATATTTGTGTGTTTTTATGTGCTGATTTCATGAACGTGAAAATGTTTGCAGTGGGTGAAAATCTCAAGACTGATCTTTTTCATCTGGTTTTTAGTTGTAAATCAGGAATAAGTGTGAGAGAGTGAGTGTGAGTGAGAGAGAGGCAGGGCTGGGTGTCGATTTAAATTCGATCAATCGATTCGATTAGAGATGTTTCAGCAACAGTACCAGTTTTACTTTGATGTGAAAGAGATGCTCAAAGAAATAATTCTGTATATTGTACGAGAACTAACATCTAACCTGGAGCATTTTTTAAATGTTATTGTTTATGTGAAGAATGAGAGGTGTTAATTATGCACTAATTTATTGAACATGATGAGATCTCACTGCAAAGGGGGTTAAAATGTGGTTAAAACTGCAGGAGAAAAGACACGTATTAAAAGATCGATTTTGGGATTTCATGAATCTATCGGACCGTGCAAAAGAAAATTTATTTCAACTGATTAATGAAAGGAGCTCAAAATAACAGTTGAGTTAAATACTTCATACAATCCCACGTCAAAAACTCTGAACTATCCCTTTAATAGGAAAGGAAATCAGCAGAAAAGTTAGTTTTATTTGCAGTGAACGGTCAGAGTTTGATCATGAGTTTGTTTGCTGCAGTCTGCTCACACTTCCAGTGCTGCTGATAAAACAAAGCGAGCAGCTCTGCAGCTCTTTGATTCGTCCTGTTTTCCCCTCGAGGCTCCTGGAAGTCAGACAGTTTTACTGCTCCGCCCTCCTGCTCTCACTCCTCCACTTCCTGCTCTGCCTCCCCTAAACAAGTCAGACCGTTCAGAAGTTTCTTTACCTCCGTCTGTGAGCAACATTTATTCCGAGAAAATGAGGCACTGAGACGACAGCAGGTGGTGTTTCATTCAGACAAAGAGGAGCAGACGACAGACTGTAAGTACAAATTAAACTCTCTGATCTGAATCTGCTGAAACAAGTTAAAACTCTGTCACACACACTCTGTGCTGCAAGATCAGCTTCACTCACTTTAGACTTTAGACTTGCATCATATTTGTCAGGGCAGCAGGGTGAGATTTTAATGTCATCGCTGGTGTGTGAGACTTTCTTCAGACAGAATCGCTGCAGCGTTTGGTTCAGATTAAACTTCCCAAACTGGAAAATCTGCACCACATGAGAAAATGTGAACGAACAGTAACACCCAGTTTACATGTTACTGCCTGACATGATCAGTACGGAGGCTCCAGTGGGCCAAAGGAATAAATACAGGCTGTAAGAAAAGTTACTATGAATTTATTTTGAGCTGCAACGAGTAATCTTTTAAGTAAAAAAAGTCCAAATTCTCTGATTCCAGCTTCTTAAATGTGAATATTTTCTGTTTCTTTACTCCTCTCTGACTGTAAACTGAATATCTTTGAGTTGTGAGAAAAACAAAACATTTGACAATTTGTCAACATTTTATAGACAGAGAGAATTATTACCTGAATCTGCAGCTCTACAGTGTTTGAGTCTGTTTTAGTTTTAAGGAAACTTCACTGGTTTGTTTATTTCTCGCCGTCCTCAGAGAAAAGTTTTCAGCCTCAGCAGGAATCTGTTTGCAGAGAAGAAAACCTGTTCAGCAGCAAACAGACAGCGTGCATGTTTTCTCAGGAGTTTATTAAATGTCTGTCTACTGTAATATTTTACATAAATATTATAGATATTTAACTCCGCTCAGCAAGTTTTAAATGTTCTTCTCCTCTTCTTCACATGCAGGCAGAACCTCAGCATTCCTGCTTTGGGAATTTCTGGGAATTCACCATCAGTTTGAGGATCTTAAACTGACCGCTCTGAACTCAAAAACACGCAGATGGAGAACTTGTTTGATTTTGAAGGTGGTTTTGTGGACTACAGAGCGTTCTCGTCTTCAGCCGACCCAGAACACGAACTCATCAGAAGTTTGACGTCTTTCATTCGACTCTACGGTCAACGTAAAGATGGTCTTCAGACGGCTTCAGAGAGCTTCACGCTCACAGCCGCTCGCCTTCGTGGAACGTGTGAGGAAGCAGCTGAGAGTTTGACCGTCCGAGCTCTGTTCACCGCGTTCGGAGGAGTCCTCGGTGCAGCGTTTGGCGGCGTTTCTGGTGGAGTGTGCGGGACGCTGGGGGCGATTGGTGCAACGACTTTCTGCAGGTTTTGCGGTAAAATCAGTGCAGTTGGTGCGACCGTTGGTGTTGTCGGCAGCGTGTTGGGTGGTGTAGCCGGGGGAGCGTTTGGCGGCAGCGTCGGCAGTGCAGTCGGCGTTGCAGCTGAAGCGACACGTCGTCCAGTTGATGGTACGGTCAGCGGTGTCGCCTGGTTCACCATCGGCTGTGCAGCCGGTGGTGCAATCGGTGGTATTTATGGAGGGACGGTTGGTGCAGCAGGCGGAGCAACAGGCGGCGCTTTTGGCGCTTTGCTCGCCACAAGGTTTTCAGTTAGTCTAGTTGGAGGCATCGTGGGTTCTTTTTATGGAAGAAAAGATTCAGAAGAACAGAAAATAAAACCAAAGAAGGTGAACATGATGCAAAGAACTGGAGATTTCAGCGCCGCGATCAAACCGCTGGTGGAGGAGCTGAAAACAATCCAAACAATCAGTGACAAAATGGCCTCCAGTGACTTTGTGCAGAGTGTATCAGGACAAACGGCGAAGACTCTGGCTTCTGTGATGACGATGGAGAAAAGTCTCAGCGACTCTCAGAGGGCCACAGATCTGCCACAGTTCATTTCCATAGCTGAAGAAGCAGCGAGACAAATGAGGAGAATCACTGAGGAACTAGAGACGACGAGAAGAGACGTAGAAAAACTTCTGGTTTCATTGAAAACTCAAAAGACCTGATAAGAACTCAGAGCTGGATTAAAAATCAGTTTGGTCTAAAAAAAAATAATGTAGGAACAACACAAATCATTTCATAAAACAACACTCACCTGCTCGTTTGAACAGTTTTCGGTCGCTGTGACTGTTCCTCCACGCCGGCCGGTGAATCAAGTCACACATCAGCTCTCTGCTGGTCTTTACTGACACCAGTGTTCAGTGTTTAAACTCGGCCTAAACACAAACTCTGTCCTCCTTTATTCCTTCGTTCAGAGTCGGGGATGTGATATCAGTTTTGTAGTTTGTCTTGTTTAATTTCATTCCTGTGATATATTCTGCTGTGGTGGCTTCTGGTTTTTGTTAAATATGTATTTGTACATCATGTTTGATGTATTCAGATATTCTCATATCTCACACTGTGATAGAAAGAGAGCTGATTTCTGACCAAATACAGTTTAACTTTTTATATCGCTTCGTCTTGTGTTTGTGTTTTTTTCAAGGTGTCTATTTGAAGCCCAGTGATGACGAGAAAGAAAACGGAGGATTATTAATTAACTGAACTGAATCAAACCCAGATCATAACTCTGCCCCCACAGGCTTGTACTGTAGGCACTAGGCATGATGGGAGCATCACTTCATCCGCCTCTCTTCTTATTATTAACATATTAATCACTGCAGTAATTATCCAATGGGATGCTCTTACCTGTTTGCTGTTTAAATCCAGGCGGCAACTAATTAACCAGTCATTAATGAAAACCGACGCACCACAGTCATCAGTACTGACTGACGTTTCCTCCGTCAGCTGCAGAGTAAACACTTGGCGCTCCGACTGTAAGCGTTGGGATGAACCGGAGTAATTGGCCACATGAGAGGAAGCTTCTTGAGTTTTTTCTCCCGAGAGCGTCTGTCTGTTGTTTTTATCTTTGATCGATTAAAGTTCTGCAGAGAGCAAAGGTCACCAGCAGAGAAACGCTCTGTTTTCCTGCCACAATTTATAAACTCTAAACTCCCCGAAAGAGAAAAAAGTAGAGCAGCGAGGGTTTAAACCTCAACAGCGTTTTCCAAGAAGCGTCTCTCAGATATGAAGCTCCGGCTTCTTCTCTTCTCTGGTTATTTTATTTATTTATTTTTTTATGAGCTTTTCCTCCTGAGATTCCTCCTCGATTCAGCATCTGTTAAACTGCATTTAATCATCTGAAACTTACTGCAGTTATAATGTTGGAAATGTTAAAAGTGCACTTCTCATTATGTGTAACAGTGTTTGTGCTCGACTGCATCTGCTGCCGTCTTTATTTGAGGAGAAAGGTTCTTTTATTCTCTTTATAAAATAACATCATTTCCAATGCAAATAAGTTCTGAAAGTTTGAAGTTTTTCCAGCAGATGGTCGTTAAAAACACAAACGGGATTAAAATGACTCAGGTCAACTTTTTAATTTGTCCAGTACTTTGATTTATGACCAAATATCTGCAAATCTGATGGGATTCTCATCGACCTCAGCTGTGCTTAATGCTAACTGATAAATATCAGCATGCTTAACACGTTTGGATTATTTTAAATGAGGTTATATGAGTTACTTCTCCACGGTCAGTGTTTAACCTCCAGTCTGGAGAAGCAGCAAGAGTCCTGGTGGAGGAAGCTAAACAAAGAACTGTGTGGACGGAGTCAGCAGCAGTGTTGTCAGAAATATTTAGATAAATATTGATACTGGAAAAAAAAAAGATTCTTGGATGCATTGTGATTCTCTCTTGAAAGATTTTTGATCAATGCAGAAAAGTGAAAAATCTGAAATTTAAATTCTCAACTTTATGATCTGACTGATGACCTCTGGCTTCAGATTTTAAGAATCATTTTATAATCACATCTTTACCCTCTGAATCTGAATCAAGAGGTGCAAAGAGATTCCTCCTGCTGTCATCTCGCATGAAATATTCTTAAACTGTGAATTATAAACTTTTTCTCTGGTGAATACTTTTGTAGTCATACATAAACCTGTTCAGCCCTTTCAAGTAAACATATGTACATATTTTCACATATGTACATATGTTTTCGATAACTTATTGTCAGTTTTCAATGTGTGCTTCTTGACTTTCAGTACTTCCTGTTTATCTTTATATTTTCTTCTGTATTTATTGTTATGCACCAAAATCACATCAGTAAATTTAGGGGTCTGCAACCTTATGTGTTTTTTTAATTAACATTTTAATGTTCATTTATCATTATTGCAGGTCTATGAAAAAGTTGAGACAACTCAAAATTTCAAGGCAACGTATCACAATAGATTTGTGAGTTTTGAGTCTTTAGGAACCAAAAACAAACAAACAAACAAAAAAAAAACCATGTAAAAGTGAATGATGGTTAAATATTTTAAACTTTTTTTTAAGCTCCTAAAACTTAAAGATTCAAGTTTATCTAAAGAAGGAAAATACATCATTTCAATTAAAGATTATTGGTTGGCAAAACTTTTTAAAGTTATTTCCAAATATAACAGAGTTTGGCTCAAAACTCAACAATCTATTGCAGCATGTTGCCATGTTGTCTCAACTTTTTTTTTTTTTTAATGTAAAATGATTATTTCATCAGGCAACTGTAAAAATATGTAGCCTGTATACCAAGTTAAAAAAAAAAAAAAACAAACAGTTTTTATAATTCATCACCTAAAACGTCTGCTGCTCTGTGCATTTTCCTCAAAATTTGGACTGTGGCTTGAAGCTCACTATTGATACGAAAAAAGTCTTTTTTTTTTTCCTAATTTTGGCCAAAAATGACTCCCTTGAGCATTAAGGTTGCAGACCTCTGAGCCAAAAATTCCTTGTGAAAGTGTACATGGTAATAAACCTGGTTCTGAAAACACTAAAATCACACAACAACACAAACTGACCGACCGACTGAGGCAGGAAAAAAACCAAACTCCTGAGTCCTGTGAGGAAAAGTTACTTTAAAATCACTTTATTGCTAAAGGAGTCTGGTTGTTGTTTCCTGTTGGACTAAACTGTCTGAAGGCAAAGTAAAGTGGTGAAAATACTCTAAATAGTGTGCATTTAAACTCATATTAATTTTTCTTTTTGTTTTAGGTGTCTAAAATCCATTTTCCTGCTGACTGTCCACACAGTTGATGGTTTAACTTCCTGCACCTGTACTCCTGCTGCTTCTCCAAACTGGAGGCGTGTCGACCTCCATCTACTGCAGGTAACTCACTGACTGTGGGTGAGTACCTCATACAACCACACTTTAAAAATCCTGAACTATCCCTTTAAACACTGAACTTGCTAATCATCTTGTTAGCGTGGCTGCAGACTCCAGAGGCTTCAGTCCTGTCATAAAGAAGAGACACCACATCCTGAACAGTATAAAATGTTTTATTTGTTGAAATGCAGAAGCAGAAAGTAGAAGTTCTTCATTCTTACACTTCAGTATTAAAAATAATTTAAATATATTACAAATCTCCAGTTTAAATTTTTAAGACCTACTCGAGGACAGAAAGCTGCAATTAATCTTCTATTTAAAATGAAACCAATTAAAAAATCATGTCTGGAGCGTTTTTAAGAAAACTATCAAAATGATTTATGAGCGGTCCGTCCATCAAAGTTTATCTTTAATGCCTTTTGAAGAGTCACTTTCAGTTGAGGCTGTAACATCTGAGCAGCATTAATGAAACACTGTGGTTACGAATCGCCTCAGCGGCTCCTTCTTCCATCTAATTGTCTTAATGAGTTCAGAAGACATCCAGTGTCATTAGCATCAAGAGCAGCTAATATTCTCTCTCTTTAACATCTGATTATTCAAATCACAGAACGTTTCTACAATCAAAGTCTTTATTGAGGAAGGCGACTCGCTGTAACACAAAGTTTGAGTACTTCAGCTTATTTTTTTTTTAAAACTCTGATCTTTGTTTCTTCTCTTGGACACATGCACTTTGACCTCTGTGTTCTTTAACATGCATGAGAGAGTCAGATTGTTGCCACGGTGACTTAAATGTCTGTTCTGTAGTGTTTTTTCAGAGCGAGATGTCTGAGGACACGTGCAGCTGTTGTCCCGGTTTCCACTTGGCGCTGCGTCTGCCGCCGTCTGCCCGTCTGTACGGCTGATTCCTTAAATCTGAGGAGGAGGAAGAAGAAACACGCTGAGGAAGAACGACCCGGTAATGTTCAGAGAAAATCACATTAGATAAAATGGTAACTCTGCATGTCATGACACCTGTCATGAACATGAAGGAGTCTTTAAAACTGACGTTATTAAGTGTCATTCTGTCAGTTATGTCATCTGTAATGCTAAATTGACATTGTTTGAGATTTCTTCGTCATGACAACTTGACTACAAAACTTAAAGGGACAGTTCACCCCCTAAATCTTTTTTGTTTTGGTGTGGGTTGCAGAGTTTTGAAGATGTCTGTCTTCTCTCTAATATAACAGAACAATATATCACTCGGTTTGTGGCGCTCAAAGCACCAAAAACAAACGCATCTGAGAAACTCAACAGCAACGTCTCGTTCCAGAAATCATGACCTAGTTGCTCAAACTAAGTTTCATGTACAAACTACTTCCTGTCCGCAGTAGAATCTACTTACTTTCTACATGAAACTGTTCACAACAAGGTATGTTAGTTATCTTGAGTAACCAGGTCATGATTTCTGATAAGAGACACTGGTTTCAACTTGTTAAAATGTATTTTCTGCCGTCTTGTTCCATTATGTTGGAGAGGAGGCCAACATCTCCAAAACTCTGAAACTCACACCAAAACAATCCAGATGGATAAACAGCACTGCAGGCTAGAGAGAAAATGTGTATTTTTGATTTTGGGGTGAACTGTCCCTTTAAAGAAACAGTTTAGCTTTATGTTTTAACACTGTCTGTAATGACACTGTTATAAGTGTGTCATGAATATTTTATTGAATTGCAACTGAAGTGGTCCATTTTGAACTCGTTATAAGGCCAGTTTGGTACCAAGATGATTTATCTGACAGAGTTAGCAGGACAGATAGCATTTAGCTAATTCACTTGTTGCTAAAGTAGGCTAACCACAGTTAGCCGTGGAGCTAGCTGGCTCATTAGCTCACTCAGCCCCGGAGTGTAAAAAACTTAAATTCCCTGTTGTCAAACTGTCCACCGTTTGTCTCAGAGGCTGTTTGTCCTCCAGTCCATGCAGATTCAGCTGGATGCTAACGATGCGAGCATGTTGGGGAACGTGTTGAATGTCGTACTTGCAGACTACAGATCAGCAGAGATGAAACGGAGGCGTTTACTCCTTAGTTACTTCTATCATCAACTCCAGAAAAAAGTGTTTAATTCTGAATGTTTTTCATTAAAACTTATTAAAAAGATGTTTTAACATCTTCTGTGATCAGTTTGAAAAAGTCAAATCAAAACCTTTCTAAATTAAACACATTGTTTTTTGTGGAGCTGATGATGGGAGTCATTAAGGAGTGAACAGTCTTACTTCCTTGCATCGTCAGTGTCCGGCTGAACCAGAGATCCCAGAGCAGGACCGGCCACAGCCTCCGAGGCCGGCGGTGGCCAGTGTGATGACAGAGAATAAAGCACTGTCATGGTTTTCATGCTGGGTTCGGCTCCTGGCACCGGGATGACTCAGCTAATTAGGTGGCTAGCTCCACGGATAACCTCGTTAACATCAGCTACAGATAACAGCAGACAGCTGTTAGCCTTCTTTAGCAACAAATAAACTAGCTAACCACTGCTAACTCACCAACTGAATCATCTCTGTCATCAAACTGGCCTTCTAACATTTAATGACAACTTTATGACAAAATGTACCACAAGGAAAATATCCATGACACTCTTATAATGGTCTTATGACAGCCAGTGTCAAAACCAAACACACATGACAGTTTAATGTCATTTTAAAACATAAACATAAACATCTCAAACAATGCCGACAGGTGTCATGACATGGACTTAAGGACTGATTCTTGTATTTTTTAACCTGGATACTACATTTTTACCGTGTTAAAAATCCTTCTGGCAGCTGTGCAACGTCAAAGTACGTCCACTAAAAGTTCCTGTTTTTGCCCTCAGCTGACTCTCACTGCTTCTGTCAGTGGAGTCTGCTCTCTGTCTCTGTAGGGATCCTTTCCATAACATAGTCAGACACTTTCAGTGGACGTACTTTGACGGTGTACAGTCGTCTATGAGGAAAGCATGCAGTGGTCTGGTGTAATTTGTCAATGGAAGCTGCCGTTTCCTCCAAACGTTCGCTGCAGGTTTCTTTAAATTCAAGCCCCCATCTGTCCCTGAACTTGACCAGATGGTGTCTGAACACAAACTTGAACTGTGTCAGTGTCAAATCAGAAAAAGCTTATATTTCTGTTTAGTTGGAAGGACTTGTTTTGGCTTCAGTAACAGTGAATCAGCTCCTTTCCTCTCTGTTAAAAGCAACAGACAGTTTTTAAATGAGCTGGAAAAGAAGCAGACATCTCTGGAGGAAACTCAGCTGCAGAGCATAAAAACAGAAAACTGCAAGAAAATACTATTTCAAGGCCAGACACCATTACTGTCTGTCTTCTACATGCATATATTTGTTTACTGAAGTGTTTTGGTGACATTAATCTGTTTCTGGGTAAATTTACTGTCTGTAGATGAAAACTGCTCACTGCAGGTCATATCTTATCTTTAGACCACAGTAGCTATTCTTTTCTGCTTCAAATAAATACAGAACATTTAAATCAGGTGTATCAGAATATTTTGGTCTAATGAGCATTATTAATATTAGAACAGGCGTTCTACAGTAAAAGATAAAGATGTAAATATTGTTGAATATGTTAAAGGTGCAGTAAGGAAGAAGCAGCTGGTTATTAAGTCAGAAAACACAGAATCAGCAGAGCGGAGAAGAAACATGGAGAACCGAGGGATTTTAAGAAGTCACCTCGTCGCTGAAGACGGAGTCGCAGAACAGACGAGAGGAACGTTTGGCAGAACGAGCCGTGAAGGGCACAGACTTTAGAGCTGAAGACACCAGAGAGACAGCAGAACAGGAAGAGAGGAGGGACAAACGAGGAGCAGTTAAAGAGAGATAAGTCTCTAGTAAAGAAAGAGAGGAGTGAAGAAAAGCTGAGTAACCTAAAAGAAACACAAGGATGAAATGTTTAGTAATGAGATAAACTGCAGTTTGAAAAAGGAAAAAAAGTCTTAAACAGGTAAGAACTCAGGAAAAGGACACTATAAGGTTCCCTTTAAAGGAAAAGTTCCAACAGTTTTGGAAACTCTCTTTCCGGGAGGGAGATGAGAAATTCAGTAATGAATATCATGTCTATCTATTTCATACAGAGCTGGAGGTCAGGATGTGTTTAAAGTGAAGAAATCCACCAACACCTCTAAAGCTCAGTAAGTAAAATGTTGTATCTCATCTGTTTAATCTAGGGCTGCAGCTATCGAATATTTTAGTAATCGAGTATTCTACTGAAAATTACATCGATTAATCGAGTAATCGGATAAAACATATTTGTTTAGTTTAAGAGCAATTATAAATATACATGAGAAAATAAGACATTTCACCTAATAATGAACCATTGGTTTCCTTTTTTAGACAATCAATGTCTTTATTTTTAGATGCACATCGTTTAAAAACCCTGAACTTACACCAGCTGACCAAATTCACTGCCTTCACTCAAAAAACTAAGGATCTTACCAAGAAATTTTCTTATTTCTAACCTAAAAATGTCATTACACCTGATAACACACATCACTTAAAAGGTTAGGTGTTTTTCCCACGTGTTTCAATTGAACTTTCATTTGTGTCAAGCACATTTTAAGTTCTAGTTAAGTTTTAAGTTAAAGTCTTGATAAGATTTTGAGTTTTTGCAGTGTTCAAAATAAAATTATGATACCTGCTGTATTGGAGCACATTAGGCACCAGTGCTACTTGATGTTTTATCCATCAATGACTACTGAGCTAAAATTGACAACTACCCAGTTAGCTTTATTATGTTTTTATTTTTCACCCTCATCACTCTACAGCGCTGTGTTTTTACAGATGAAATAAAGCCTGTATGAAAGGCACGTTAGCCACGCATCGACAGTAGTCATAATTAATAGAAACCTAGTCCTCCGCAGGGCTAACGTTATGTTAGCAAGGTACAGTAACGTTAATCTCATTAATTAGCGCAACGTGTCCAGCTTGAAATGCTCCCACACTTTTGACATTTTCTGCCTTTTCTTTGTGCCTTTCTATTCGCTTTCGTCGCCTTCTTCGTCGTTACCTCTACATCCATGGTTAAAACCGAACATATCCGCCGCTTCTTTCTTCTTCTTTTACGTGCGTGACGTCAGCGCGTTGTGCCGCATTAAAAGTAGTCCGGGCGAAATACCATGCTTTGAGCTGGCAAAATTAAACGATTCCTCGAGGCAGAGAAAATTCCTCCATCATTTTTTGTAATCGAGTTACTCGAATTATTCGAGGAATCGTTTCAGCCCTAGTTTAATCTAAACACAAACAAATGTTACAGTTTGTGGTTTTAGGAGGAGTTACAAGCTCAACTGTTTCTTGTAAAACAACATGTGGCTGCAGCTTCCTGGAGTCTCTGATTATTAACCAACGTCATCGTTTACATTTCTGCTTTAGACGTGTTCGTCTGTGCGTTTCTTCTCTTTAAACAACCAGGCTAACTGGTCCACCTGCCTCCAGTGTCTATGCTAAGCTAGGCTAACCAGATTTAAGAGAAGCAGAGATAATACTGTAAACAGACAGTGTGTGTGTGTCTTCATACCTGTGATGATGTCCTCGATGGCTCCGTCCTTCCCCTCCCTCACCAGAGGAGACACCTGTCTCTTCTTCAGTTCTGCTATCAGGTCCATCTGAGGCAGTTTGGGCGTCACACAAACCTGAAACATCAAACATAAACCATAAACAGGGTCTCTGAAGGATCGTTCTGATGTCTTACAGCTCTGATCTTATTTCAGTAGTTCTGGTCGTTTCTTCTCATGATTAACAGTCAGGTCAGTTTTATTTGTACAGACCAGAGTTACAGCTCACAGAGCGTTTTACAATCTGAACAGCATGTGACAAACTCTCTCCTGGTTCAGACAGTAATAATAACACTGCAGGGCGAGAAATACGAGCAGTCAGACTATCAGACAGGTTGTAAACAAACCTGCAGCTTAGCCAACATGATTTGTTACGGCCTCCGTCAGTGTGTGTGTGTATTAATACTTCTGTCAGTTTGTTTTACATGTGTACAGAACTAGTTTCTCCTTGTTCATGATTGTTTCAGTCCAGCTCTTCTCTTACAGCCACTTTGGACTGAACCACATTTATTGTGTGAATTTCTACATCCTCAGATTTACTGTACACACAGACTGATCTGCTGTCAGGGACAACATGTGTGTGTGTTCAGTGAACTGGGCGTTTGTTTTATTTTGGATAGGTGAGTGCCGAGCAGCTCAATCAGCTGAGATTTAGTTTTAGACTAAACTCTTGATTAAAACTCTGATGTCGGAGGTATTTTTGTTCTGCATGTGGTCGGTCTCTTTTGTTTATTCTGTTCTTAAATTTTGTTCCAAGTTTTTCAATTTAACATGTCCTTACAATAAACAACAGTATTACTGACTTTACCTGGTTTAATGTTGCTTCTTTTTCCTCAACAAACTCTTTATTTGAAGGGGTGTCATAAGAAGTCTTGAGTTTGAGACATCTCTGATATAACAACTTAACATTAACCAACAGATACAGATGTGCAATTAATCACAATGAAATTGAAATATGGCCAAGTACAATATCTAAACTGCAGAACCAAATCACAAGTTTTTGAAAAAGGAAAAATATGAGAAAACAGCCTTATAATGAGGTGCTGCAGAGATGATTCTGTGATTTTAATATTGAAATTGGCCGTACTGTATTTTTTAGAGGAAACTAAAAGTTACCTTATTCCCGGTGACTTCAGGTTTAGGTGGAGTTGATGGAGCTTCACAGTTCAGTACGAGTTGTTTCTTCCTCTGCTCGTTCTCCTGCTCAGCTTGCTGTCAGAAGAAAAGGCAGTTTAACTTATCTGCATCTGAAGGTCAAACAATCCAGACTGATCGGGCTGAGCGTACAGTAAAATGTGTTTTTCTTTATCAGGGGAGCAGCTATCTGCTCTGTCAGCTCGTTCATGCCGGGGGTCAATAAAACGAGTCTTATCTGACCTTGTAGGCCTTGATGAACCTGACAAACACCGGGAAGAACATGGAGGGCGGGGTGGTTTTAGAGTTCTCTCCGAAATACTCCACAGCAGAGTCGTACACATCCTGGAGGAGAGAAAAAAACAAACAGTTTTTAGATCATGACCCAAATAAATTGTACAAGAGAAGTCAGAAAATATCCTGGTGTATAAATACAGAACATGTCGTGTGATGGAGGTTTATTTTGGTGTAGATTAAAGCCGACCTGGGCAGTTTTTCCATCAGCTGCGAGGGAGCGAAGCAGCTCGGTGTTGCTGCTGAGAAACTTCTGCAGGACAGGATTGTCTTTTTCTACGCTGAACTCCCTCCTGGTCACGTCCATGCCTCGCTCCAGAGCACGCACGTCCTGCAGGATGCTGTCCAGGGACACTACGAGACACAACGCAGTAAGTTAAATTGAGAAAAACATTAATGAAGTTTGGCAGCCAGTCACTGAACTCCAACTGCAACTCAGAGCAACAGGGGACACCATGCAGAAATGTTTTAAATAATTATTTTTCCTGGAAAGGCAGGGTCCGACCCCCCGCTCACCTGCTAATGCAAATCAGATCCAGCTATACACACATATATATGTGTATGTAAACAGGTGTAAACAATAAGTAAAGAGGTGAAGACGCAGCAGCAGAATATGTACGTACAGTTCCAGTACAGAAAGTTGAACTACTGCAGTCGTATAAAGTTTTATAAATTGTGGTCTGTACACTTCTGTTCGTTCATTCTGAGCTCAGAACATTTGACATAAATTTTCTTAATTGTTTCTTTCATTTTTTGGGGTTGAATAAAATCTTGCTTTTAAAAATAATCCCTCTGTGCCTCGTCATGTCTGCCGGCTCACACTGATGCAGTGCAGTCATTATGTTCTGAGGTATTAATGCTGATTTAGGGGTCAAAGAAAAGATAACCTGCAGGAAAGGAAAAGTATAAATAAAGTCATAACTCCTCATTAACATTTGACAAAAACTCATATCTGCACTAGTGTTATTTAATTTACAATCCATAGATCCATTCAATTTGAACTAAAATAATGTTTTATTAAAAATCATCTACAGGGAAGAAATTTGTGTAAATTGTCTTGAAAAGTCATAAAAACACACAACCACTCTGATTTTACACGTTATAAATAAGTTTTGTACTGTAGAAATAAAGGCTGTAGTTTCCGTTGCCATGGCAATTCTGAAGCTGTTACTATTTAGGACTTAACTGCCACACATGACAGAAATTATATCAAATTATAAAGCAGAATATTTATTTTTGCATAAGTATTAAAAAACTGTTTTCTTTCCATTGAACATTTGTATTTTGTGCCAAATTAAAAACTGAGGATATCCTTTAGATATGGCAAAAACAAGAATATTTCAATGTTTACTCTACTTTTTAGATTAAAGTTACATATAAATATATAATGTTGGATATTATTTGCTGAAGAATACTGATGTTACAGAGTGTGACAACATGTATTTTGTTTTTGGTATTTTGGAACAGATTCTTGCATTTTCTTTGGAGTACGACGATGTCTTTTGCATTCGTCTCTGATTTATTTCAGTAAAATCTGTTATGCTGACTTTAAAGGAAGCGTCTGGTGTTTTTCTACAGTCCCATAAAAAAAAACAGAAACAATATTTTCTGACTTTCCTTTCCTGTCTGTGTCTCTCAGCCTCACAGGATCCTACTGAAGATGTGAATCCTTTAAAAAAATAAACCTTTGAGGCTGCTGGTGCAGAGATGAGGACTGATAAGTTTCACAAAAGGAGTGAAGAAGAAAGTCTCAGAAAGTCTGAGGCTAAAGACGAAGCTGTGCAGCTGTAAACATGACGCTGTTACTACAGTCGACTGCTGCTGCATCTCAACTCACCGAGCGCCGCCTTGTCCAAGAAGTGCAGCTCCGTGTAGAAAGACTGGACCTCTGGGTATTTCTCCTGGATGATGCTGACGATGAAGTGCAGCAACGTCTGTTTACGGTCTGTAGATTTAGTGTCCAACAGCTAGAGAGAGAGAGAGAGAGACAGAGCGGAAAACAACAAAAATCAGACTGAAGATTCTCAAAAACGAACTGACATTTAGAGTTGTAACGAGAAGTTAATGAAAAGTCCACTTTTTTGATGATGGATTAATCATTTCAGCAAAAATGTCAATAATTTGTTGGTTCCAGCTTCTTACACTTTTAAAATTCCAGGGGTTTTATCTGGAACACATTCAGGCAGTTCTGCCACAAACCTTTTTATATTCCAATGATTTTATCAAGAACCCACACAGTGTTCTACTGTGAACCCTTTTATATTATGGTACAAAAAGCCCTTTGTGAACTCCAGATGAAAGAGTTCTCCTTGAAGTAAAAAGGGTTCTTAATGGAACCTGTAGTCTTACAAATAATTTTTGACAAAAACTTTCTTCAAAAAAGCTTGTTGCTGTGAGGTGAAAGCGCTGACCACAGTGGAGCCGCCGTGTTTGAACGCCGTGGTTAAAAATACATAAATATATAAATGTTAGTTGCAGCCTGGTGATCTTTGTGTGCTGCAGTTTGCAGTTGTTGTTATTCTAAAGAAAATACTGGGGAAAAAAATGTGCAGTTCTGGTTTGATTTTACTCACCAAATCTAAACTCTGCAGGCGGAAGCCGTACGCTGCTCCTCGTTTGCTGCTGTTCATGTAGTTTCCAAACGCTAAGATGATCTTAAACGAGAGAAACGTCGTCAAAATGAGCAACAGTCAAATCATTTTATAACAGGATGAGAGGAGCGACACTTCAGACTGTAGAGGAGACGATCCTCCTGAAGACATCAGAGGAGAAAAGGAAGAATTTCATTGAGCTTTGATGGAAAACTTAATGTTCAGCTTTATGGAGAGAAATTTGTAGAGATTCATTATCTAAGTCCAGCTGCTGGAGACGCTGCAGTGCAGCTCCTCCAGTGCAAATCACCATCATATATTCTGCTCTTGCCCATTAAGTTCTTTCTGGAAAGACGTTCATTAAGTTTTACAAAGTACTCCAGGTGGACATTTAAAGTGGAGACCTGCGACTTGGATGTCCTGCCTACATCCTAATAAAAAGAGTGATCAAACATTGATCAGAAAAGAACAAAACTATTTAAGAACTTTTCTGTCTCAAAGTACAAAATCTGCCCAAAGGTTCTTATTCTAAAAGTTTTCAAACTCAAGTCAAAGTCAACTTTTTGGTCAATTTTCCCAGAAAACAGAGGATCAAAATACTGTTTCTCTGTGTAAACATACAGTACTGAGACAGAAACAAAACACTAACTAGAAAAACAGTAAAAAATTTGAATATTTACAGGTTAAGCAAGAGTAAAGTACCATGACAAAATGATAAGACAGATCGAAAGTGTAAAAATAACAAGGCACAGATAAAGAGGCCTGTAATCTGTAATGATCATATGAGCTGAAATTAATAATTATAGTGCAAATACAGATTTTCACGAGAAAGGGAGGATATTTTTAAAAAGTGTAGCCATGAAATCATCGTGTGAAGAGCAAACAACAGAAGATTATTTATCTAAATACATGTTGGTTTAATGACATGCCTGATTTTTTTCATTAGAGCTAAAAAAAATTAACATATTTTGCTAAGAAAGTTCTCTAACAACGAATCCCCTTTTAAGCTGTTCCTCAACCAATATGTGATTTTTTTTTTTTTTTACCATTGGATAGATAAACCCTAGAAAAAAAATAAACTGTGGTCTTATTTTTTAAGACCTTTTGTTCTCAGTATTTTCACATTTGGACCACTTTCCTGGAGGTGGTCAATAATGGACTTCAACAGTTCCTGGCCCAAAGCCTGTATGAACTTTTTGCTGTTTTCTGAGGTATATAAAGTGCAGTTTCAGAAATTGTTTTTAAGTATACTTGTTAGTTTGTTCTTTGGTTTGTTTTTCTGTTAGTTTCGTTCACTTGGGCGTATGGGGGTGGAGGGAAGGGGAATATGAGGACACTCAGTTACAAACTTTGAGATCTCAGGAGGATTTCAAGAGATTATAACGACTTTGTTTCCTGCATTCTGGTGACTTTTAAAGAATCAAAAGTACACTGCAACAGCGTTTTTATTGCATACTAATTTTAGTGTTAATTCTCAGGAAAGAATACAGAATAATTCCTCCCTCCAGCATGAATTTAAGTAAATCTTCGTCATAAACTGAGATTTTTATCCCGTGCATCTAAAGGAAAATTGATGTGGCAGATTTTACTAAATGAATTCTGTTTTCCTTTCAAACTTAAGAAACATGAATTCTTCTCAGAATAAAACAGACTTTCAGAGTCATAATGGGACTCAAACTCTCCATACAGTGTCGAAACATGTCGTGATAATGAAAAGGAAAAAAGAGTCTGCTTGGAAAATCAGGAGGGTTGGCAATAAAAAGATGTTAAAATAGAGACCATTAAATGTACATACATACAATCAAGTTATTTTTTAGGAGAGAATGTTTGTAATTTAGGTTTTTAGCAAACAATTTTCCATCCTCCTTATAAAATGAAGAAAAATAACTGATATTATTTAGATATGATTTGAACTGAATGAATCTAATGCTTTCATGGTCATCACTGACTTTAAAAACAGATAAAATAATACTTAGTTTTAAATGAACACTTGAAATGGAACTCTTCACTATAACACAGAGTTCATTTTCCTGCATTCAGATTCCTGTTGAAAGTGTGATTCAACCTCAAGCCTTTACAATTAACATCCAACTGAACAATTTCACAAACGACTCTGAGTCCCACACACGGGCATAAAGTGGAGTCGGAGTCATTTAAAGTGCAAAGTTGGAAATGGGAAACGTTACTCACACATCAGCTGGTGTTCTTCATAAAAAAAGAAAAAAAAAAAGGATTTACCTCGAGGATTTTCTTCAGCTTGGTGGAAGATTTGATCGACATCGAGGCGGCGATCAGGGCGTTGAGTTGCTGCCAGAAAGAGTTGAAACAGTTGAGACTGTAATTTGTTTTTGAACCCACAAAGATCCGAGTCGTGTAAGACAGCAGATTATAACAGGCTGCTGTGATTAACTTACAGTTAGACTCGTCTGTTTACATGTATGAGACATGAAACTGTGAAAATTTGTGCCAAAACAGAAAGAGAACACGAGCCAAATAATTAGTGAGTGTAACACTTCATTACTGCCAAAGTGATATTTTAGCTTTTGTACTTTTAAGGATAATCTGTTTAAGTTCCTTAAATGTTTGTTTTTTATTTGTTCAGCAGTTGGAAGAGGAGGAGAACTGCAGAGTGATTAGAAGCTACACCAAACAACAATAAAAGAACTGATAACGGCGAAGCATTGCAAGGTTTTTATGAGGAAAACTCAGCTTTATACAGACAGTTTTGGTTTTAGCTTGTTTGTAACAATTCACTGTGGTGCACATAATGAAAAGGAGGAGTTTGTAAAAAAAAGACCAGCTTGTAAAAAGTGCACCAGTGCATCTTCCTTTATATGGACATGGTTCAGGTTTAAAAAGACAGACGAGAAGGAAATGATAATCTATAATGTCTCAGACCACAGTTGTTACATGGAGTGGTAATACTTGATAAGCTTGGGTAAAGTTTTTGTATTTTTCTTCTATTATTCCAGTTTTTCACATACATTCTAGTATTAGGTAAATAGTTCAATTAATAAGTTCTTGTATTACAATTAAGACAAGTTTAACATTTAAAAAAAAACTAAAACAGCGCAAGTTACAGTCTGTGCTCTAAATTAAAATTTTTAAGTCGTATCATCCAGCCCTAATCACAACAACAAAGACATTGAAAACACATTGGTTTCCTCTCAGGGTTTCTGTAAAACCCTCTCATAAAAGAGTCTTTTTATATGGGACTATTTCTTGGTGGAGGTGTACGTTTCTTTCACAGTGACAGGGTGCCTCCTACCTGACTTCACTCTCCTCTCTGAGACACAGTTCACGTCATATAATCCCTCAGGTGAACTCACCGGCTGTATTAGCTGGACGCTCTCGGGGAAATTGCCCATGAAGGTGAGGGTACTGATGCGCTGGGAAAGCCGCGGGATCTTGCCGAAGCGCACCATGAAGCGGTCCTCCTCGCTGAGCTCGTCCAGGGGCCTGCCCTCGCACTCGTAGTTGTGGATGAGCTTCATTTCGTACTCTGTGGGGATGAAACGCTCCAGGAGCTCGAGGAAGTCCAGACTCAGAGCTCTCTGGTTGTACCTGTGGGGACGAAGTGAAGTGTAGAATAATGAAATAACAGCCTGTGTGGTAGTTTATTCCTTTTACAGTCATATTGTTTAGATGGTTTTGTTACATACGTCTCTATTGCGCAGCAGATATCAGACGCAGCCATTCCCTCCTTGCGCAGGGTGATAGCCAGGTTTTTGGCCCTGTTGGGCTCCATTAGAGACACTTTACTGGGGGTCTTGTGGGCCAGTTTCATCTTGAGGGTTCCCAGGTCTACAGGGGCCGACTGGGCCTTGGTCTTGAACTGTTCCTCAAAAGCCGCCATGTTAACCTCCTGAGGAAGGTAATAAAAAGAAATTTGATAAAAAAAAAAAAACAATCTAATGCTGCGTTGAAACGCTGAATAAACAGAACACTTAGTTAAAAAAAACAACGTTATATTGAAGATATTCTGACTTCCTTTCTATAGTTCATAATTTAAAACTACTGTAGAAACATCTGTAAACACTTCTCAACATGTTTTACTGTAGTGTAAGTAAGTACAGTTATTCAGGTATTGTACTTAAATACAATTCAAGATACTTGTATTTTATCATTTTATGCTGCTAATACCTCTAGTCACCTCAAAGAGACATATTGTACTTTTTACTTCACTCCATTTGTTTTCTGATGAACTGAAGGATTAAATGTTCCTTTATGGGTTGAGAAAATTCTTCTCCTTCTAAACTCTTTTAAATCCCTCTCGGATTAGCAGGAAAATGCATTGTCACACAGCTTAAGAGGAACAACTGAGGACTTCTATAAGATTATGAGCTTCTTTTCTTACATTTCAAAACAGAAACCTAATTGTGTAAATGTTTATGATCAGACAACAGCTGGTGCTTTTACTTTTATATCAAGGTTGAAAATAAATAGAAAATATTTTATAATCATACAGGGAGGGGAGTTTTTTTTTGGCTGCTTAGTGTTTTTTTTTTTTTTAAATAAAAACCAATAAACATAATCTTAATAAAAAGAAATTAAAGGACCAGTGTGTAGGAGTTAGTGGCATCTAGCAATTCAGTTGCAGATTGCAAACATCTCGTCTCTCTGTATGCTTCCAAGCATAAAGGAGACATCAAACTTGCACAGAGGTCATATCCAGAACTGGTGTTTGTCTGTTCTGGGCTCCTGTAGAAACATGGTGGACTCTGTGGAGGACCTGCGCCCTCTGTAGATATAAATGACCTGTTCTAAGGTAACAAAAACACAATGATTCTTATTTTCAGGTGATTAAACACTAATGAAAATGTACTTAAACATAAACTGGTCAAACCTCTAAGACGTGCTCGTCGTCCAGCTCATTGAAGATGGTTCCTGTCACCTGGTTGGATTTGAGCGCCTGCCAGTTCAACAGCGGCATGCGGTATTTGGTTTGAATGGGTTTCTTCTTTTTACAACCTAGAAGAAAAAATGGGAGGGAAAAAATCATCATCTTTTGAAAGAGCACACAGATCTTTAAAGTTTATTCATACGTGGTATCTATGGTGATACATCGATCACATCAATCAATAAGCTTTACTGTAGATACTGAAAGGAAACTGCCTCGGTCACTACCCTGAAGAAGGTGTGTGTTTGAGCTCACAAAGAAAGAAAATGTTGCTTCTTCTGAAATAAAAAAAATTAAATTATTCTACATAATTATATATACTTTGTACTTTCATCTCTTTAGGCTTCTGAAAAATATTTGTATAAAAGGATGTCAAACAAAAAGGTTAAGAAATCAAAACTAGATGGTTATAAACTGTTGATGTGACAGTGTGAGTTTCAGAATTTTAGTTAAATAAAAGTGTCACTGAACTCACCTGAGCTCCCATCAGTCACGTCTCCTGACGGCTGCGTCGAACCACCTCCAGGAGGCAGCAGGGGTGGAGGAGCGGCTGGTGGTGGTGGAGGAGGAGGAGGAGGAGGAGGGGGAAGAGTTGTAGTTGAGCCTGGAGGTGGTGGAGGAGGAGGAGGAGGAGGAGCTTGTACCGTCGCTGACTGTGGAAGACCCCCAGAGACTTGAGGCTGAGGGTCTGAGGAGGAGGGAGCCACCTCGTGGTTTTTACCTGAATCTGTTTCTTCTTTACCTGACAGAGGAACAAGCTTCTTTAATTTCTCCTAATTTAATTTCTTTCATTTACCCTAAATTCCACTCATTTCCCCCAATGGATGAAAGTTTCCTGGAAAGAACTACGTAAATTGGTGCAGAGTAGAGAAATAGTAACTCCAGTAAATATTTATTTATCATTTAATTATTTTTGGAAACTTGAATTGTGTGTTTATGTAACATATGTCTCTGCATGTTTGAGCTTTAAGCAGTTACTGGCAGTAATGTTACCTTTATTTGATAGTTGTATATAGGTGTTATTTTCATATTTAATAGTTAATGATACTGCTGCAAAGACAATCACTGGGGGAACAAATCAGACCGGGCTTGTATCCCCAAAACCTGTAAATATTAATGTATAGTCTATCTGAGAGAGACACTAACTATATTGACATCCAGAGTGATTATCTATGTGTACTGATCCATCAGTTGAATATTCTTTAATGTTCAGTGCCCTGAACTAACAAAAAACCTCTAGGCTATGTTAACTTAGCAGTTAATTAAAATGATGAATGATCTAATTATCTTTGATTAGAACCAAGTAACATAACTCTGTCCAGAAGAGTTGATTCTCAACTGGCAAAAGTACGTCTCTGTCTTCAATTCATGCCACACAGAGGCGGCAGAGTTTGCATCTGTTCAGTTCCACTCTCACCTCTGCACTGACTCTACCTGCAGTCGCAGCGCCTCTAAAATTGGCTTTGTGTTCAGTCTGAACTCTTCTGAACAAACGAACCGGGCCACGAGCCAAACGCTGCTCATTTTGTCTCACAGGCTGCCTGAGCAGGAATTTAACTTGTGGTCAATAAATTCAATCTGTGCTGCTGGCCGCTTAAATTAGAGATAATATGGGCTCTATTTAAACAATCTAAAGTGCATGGTCTGAAGTGCATGGTGTAAATGTATTTAGGTTGTGTCCAACTCCAACTCTTTGCCATTTAAACGGCACTGGGAGCACAGTGAGGTAGACAAAGGGGTTGTATTTAGTCTCTTCATTAATTCTAGGTGTGTTTAGGGTGTGACATGAGAGAAAACAATAAAAGCATCATCTCCCATTCCCTTTAAAAGCCAAGTGAACCTGCACCTGATGCATTCCCATTTAAATGAAGGATTCAGCAGGTTGGAAACAGATCGGCTCAGATGCTGGAATGACCAGGTTTCCCTCGATGCAAAGGAATGCAGCGCAGCAGTGACTGACAGAAATCTCTAAATCATCTGACAGGAGATTACAGATGTCTGTTGCAGCCTCCAGGATAAGAAAGTTTACAGCAGCATTCGTCTTTGCTGAGGTATTGGTCCTCTGCCTCTGTCGTCTGCCAATCCTCTGTCCCATCAACAACTCCATGTGACTGCAAATTAGCAAATGCACTGATATGTGCTGCTGTGTGTTCCAGTGTGTGTATCAAGCAGAGTGTAAGCGTGCAGTGAACACCTCTATACAGGCGTATTATTGTCCAAATAATAATAGGAGGAAAAATAGCAGGAAAATACTGCGCCTTTGACTTCAGACCAGGTTTTTGTTGGTGGATGGCACAGTCGCTTTCTGCTGCCTCCAGATAGCGATGCACCAGAAATATGCACAGACCTATGAGCACACAGATGGGTGCAAGTACATTTGCTACCTACACAAAGTGGGTGCTGGACGTGCAAATGACAAAGAAAATAGCAATGCCTGGCAGTAGATAAAGCCCTGTGAGTCCATGTAGCCTCTTCATCAAAGTCAGAATGACACCTGGAATTAATTTAATATATTATTATTACTTTTTTTTAACTGATCAGTCACATGTTGCGACAGCAGCAAGATATACTGTAGATCAGAGGCTTTTTTGAGTTTTGAATTTAGCATGAAATCTGATCCATAAATAGATTATTATTGTTTCTCACTTTGGATTTTTCCACTTCGGAGAAATTATAAAATTTTCAAGCGAGGCTGTAAAATCAGAATAATTGGGTTATTATTTCCATGCTGCACTTGACACCAAAGTGTCTCTTTCTAAACTTTAAATAAAGCTTCAAGAGAAATGAAATTCTCATTATTTTTTCACGGGTGTTAATGTGACTGCTTCCTGTCTGATCTGCTGGAGAAAGTTAATTCAGGACTCATCAGACAGGAAGTTTTATGATGAGAGAAGAACAGGTGCTCAGCTTCAGATCGAATTTATTTGAGTTGTTAAAACTGGTCTCACTATGAGAGAACAGCCTGACCAGTGGCCCTGTGGTGTAGAAGTTCCTCATTATGTAACAGCTGATCATTTCAGTGTGGACGTGTGAACAGTTCTGACCTTTCTGTGTCTCGTGCTGGACGACGGGGACCACCTGGATGTCCAGGTGTCCGGAGGAGGAGCGTTCCATTCGTAGCAGCCCCTGCTCCACCAGAGCCTGGACTCTGGACTCCAGCTCCTTCAGGGACTGCGTGGAGCGGTCTTTGTCTCGCTCTCTCTCCCTCTCCCTCTCACGTTCGAGCTCTCTCTCTCGCTCTCGCTGCTGCAGAAGAGTCACCTGAGAGCACGACTCGCGCAGACTCTCCTACAACACACACACACAGAAACATCAGCAGGTCTGTGCATATCGACAACAATATCACAGTGACCAAACTGAGATGGCCGAAAGTATGTGGACACCTGAACATTACAGCCATATGTGATGAGCATTAAATAATAATTAAATTATTTTACTTAAAAAATTAACTGTACTTTAAAATGTAACAATTTAACGGCTGGATTTATGATTTGATGATTTGTTTGGCAAATGTTATAACTTGTTTTTCACTTTGTTTAGAACCGTGGAAAACATCTTGGCATCATCAAGCAATCAGCATTCATCTAAATCCCTGATAAACAAATGAACAGCTGATTACAACATTTCCTGGTGGTTTGTGGCTCCGGTTATATCTTCAACAGACAGTAACACAAACACACACTAATAAGGCAATAAATGTAGAAGATGATGACTTGATTTGACTGAGTCAGACTGTTAAAGCTTCATGTGGACCACTGACACTGGAAGTGCCCTGAGTATTCCTTAATTTGGCTTCAGACACTCCAACAATAACATACATAAGAAGCACCACCCAGAGCAAAAAAGTCAGAAAAGAGCTTGAGTTGACCTGATATACATTTATTTGATGGTGGAGGAAACCAGACCACCAGGAGAGAGAGCATGAAACTCATCACTCAAACAACATTTTGCACCAGGCTTAGGAAAAAGCTAGAAACAGTCCTGCTTAAAAGAAGAACAGTGTACTGTACCTTTAGGAGCTCCACCTCTTTCGTGGTCTGAATGAGCTTCTTCTCCAAGTCTGAAACTTTCTCCATCGCCTCTTTCTCACTCTCCTGAAGCCTGGTGCTCAGCTGGGACACCGAAGAACAACTTTCATTAATATCTGTTATCATCTGTGAGCGTAACTGGACGGTTCGTGTGTGTGTGTGTGTGTGTGTGTGTGTGTGGTGTACGTACCTGTGTGTTGTGTTCCTGCAGCTCCTCCATGTGTTCCAGCAGAGCGTTCTTGGTCTCTGCGTCCTCCAGCAGACCTCCCACATCAAACACGTTGTCCAGATAGGCCTGAATCTGCACCAGCAGACGGTCACTCTCTGTGAACTTCAACTTCTGCAGAGAAACATTAAAAAAAAAAAGATCACCATGTTGAAACTACTAAACAAGTTACAAATGCAAGAAAAATGATATGCATGATAAATAAAACTTCCACAGGTCAAGGTTTTAATTTTATGGGATTATATGAGTCCAGGGTCAAAGGTCAAACCCACCTCGAGGTAGTCATCCAGCCCGTGACGAGTGAACTCGTACTGCAGGTGGACCCTGAAGTTCATGTTTTCTACTGAGTGAACCACGATGTTGATGAACTGCATACAGGCCACCTGGTGGACACACAGAGGAAATACAGCCGCTGTTTGAAGACAGAACGCCTCGTCCACTCAGAGGAACATTCTGCCAAAGTCTGCAACTACAGGTGTGATTATTGTGGTTGGTTATGATGATTATATGAGTCAGATCAGGGTGAGCAGGAAAACAGAGCGGGATGCAGCGGTGAACAGGCAACTGGTTTTTGACTGAGCAAAGTAAACACTGAAAAATGTTAAAATTGGATTGTTGAATAGTTTTTTTCCCATCCAGGTAGAACTTAGCTTAGCTGATTGTCCGGAACTTAAGTGACAATTATTTAATAACTGATTTACTGTTTTAGTAATTTTGGTGCAAAAATGACAAAAAAAAAAAAAGATTTTTAAAATTGAGAACTGGCTTCTTTTCCTTGTCTTAATTCTTATTTTAAACTAAATATATTTTATTTTAAGACTGTTGGTCAGAAAAAACAAAACAGCTGATGTCACCTTGTGCTCTAGAAAATTCTAACAGACATTTTTTATCAATGTTTTGTAGATCAAATGATTATTTCTATGTCATCTGAGCATCTTCAGCCTCTTTTGTAGCTGCAACTTCACGCTGCATTTACATTTTTCATTGTTTGCACTGACATGACAGACTCAAATGCATTTACTCATGTATTTCCACTGGGTTAAATGTAAGATGTGTTAATGATTCTTTCAAAGATCTTTCTATTATAAGGACTAATTACTCTTAATATTTCTTTTACTTATTTACCATAAAAATGTTTGTACTGTATTTCTACCAACAGAACAATGTACATCCAGACAAGAATCAAACACAGGTGGATTATCTGTTAGAGTTAATGTACAACTGGTCAGAAAACTACATAATTTTACATCATTTTCATTTTATTTTACTAACCCTAACCCTAACCCATTTATCACACAGCTCCTCTGGAGACACTAAAGATTTTATAAAACTGTATTCACATAAGTATTATTACTTCTTAACACCAGTTAGACCTCTCATGTTTATTACATTATCAATTTATTGTGCAATATACGGACAAGAGCTCATTCATATTCGCCAGGTGTGTTTACAGGTGTGTTTGTTTACATATCAACGTCACAGACATTTTAGCAAACATGATGCAATATAAGAGCTGGGCGCCTTTGCTGAAACACATTTTGCTGTAATTTCTGGTCACACTGCAAAAAGTGGCAATGCAACTAATCTATGACTTTGTGTGGTTTTATTTCATTATGTTTTATTTATTTAGGGTAATATTTTTAAGAATCTTTGGTTTATAGCTCTTTGAATGAGTGCATTCACATTATGTTATTATATTATGATTACACCATATTAGTGTCATAAAATAGTCTTAAAATGACAATAATACTGATGATTGCAGTTATTACAGGGACAATATCTCATTCAGCAAAAGCAGTTCTCATAACAGGTCTAGTAAACACACTGTGATGAGTTTTCCTTTAATTACAACTTAATTTAACTTGTGAATAACAGCATCAGTATCAGATGACCGGGACCAGGATCAAGTGAAACGCACCATCAAGTTATTAAACTCCTCTCTTCTTTCCTCTGTATAGTATTACTTCACATTAAATCACATGCAGACTTATCGGATGGTTGTTTGATGGTTGTTGTTATTTTTAGGGTTTCAGACATGTGGACACACACAGTCACAGGTTTACCATGAAGTCGATGTTGCTGTCCTCCTTGCAGAAATACTCCATGAGCTTCTCAAATCGACTTTTCTCTCCACACACCTGAAAAACATGAGGAGAAGGAATTTAAATTCACATCATATCACAGCAGATGCCTGGCAGAATCAAACTGCATCTCTTTTATTGATTTCATTGTACTTTGTGATTAATTGCTGATGTGTTAGTCTTTTATGATTCCTCGCATGTGTCGGCCAAAACTGAAGTCACATTATTAAAATATTTGCACAGAGAGCGAAACAGAAGTCTACATGAACCAAACTTGTCAATCATTGTTCAGTGTTTTCTGACAAAATGTTCTCAGTGACCACATTTATAATCCACCACCTGCAACTTGCAACACTTCATATCCATATCGATCCTGACACTGTAACAATATTGAAATATATAGAAAACCTCAGTTACTATCATTATCTAGTGTGTTTTATCCATGTGAAGATGCATTTGATGTATTCTATTTTTCTCTTATCTTATTTTTACATGTGGGTTCATCTTATTTTACATTAATTATTGCATTAGATTCCTATTTTTTGTTTATCTTTTTTAAGTGAAGCACTTGCTGCATATAATTTCTTTGTTGTAAAACACTTTGAGCTGTATTTCTTGTATGAAAGGTGCTGTAAAAATAAAGTTTATCATTATTATCATCATCATATGCTCCCTGTTCTTAGTGTTTACAGGTCAGTGTGTTCTGAGTGACAGTGTGTGTTTTCTGAGTGAGAACTGTTGCTATGTTTTGGTCAGATGAGCTCATTTTGAGACGTGTTTTAAGTGTTTTGTTGGTTTTGGAGGTCAGATTTACTCTTTGGCCTCGATGCAGGTTGGTAACTCAGACTGTATGAAGAGATTTGAAGAAGTGTCCTCAGTACTGACTGAATGAAAACTGTAATAAACCTTTGAATTTATGGCTTCTCCGTGTGTCCACACATGGGGGCAGTGTGCTCACACACAAATAGATGCTACAGTAATGCATTTATTTATCTATCTGCACATAAATCATGCATGTATTTCAGCAAGTGTGATCTAATTAAACAGAGCCGTGTGGACAGAGGAGAATAATCCTGCTGTTGTTTGTGGAGATTCTGCGGTTGTGAACAAAGTTTCAGGCACAAACACAAATATAATGTTAAAAATAAAACCAGTGCAGGATAATTGTTGTGTTACAGTCGAGTGTTCACTTCTTTCTGCAGGCAAACCATTACATAAACAAGGCTTCAGTGCTCGCAGTACACTGAGCAGCAGTTTGGGAGAAAAACAGAAAATGTGGCTAAATGATAATTGTGTTTTCTTAACTAACAGCTCAGCAGATTCCCTGTCTACTCCATTAGCTGCAGAGTGTCTCTGTTTGCGGTCTTTTACTCTGTCTCCCCTCTTTTTGCCCACTCATGTCTGCTAAATAATGCAGCACGCCAACCTGACAGCCTGCACAACCCAAAACAATGCCCACGTTCTGCTGCTGAGGGACACATAAGCCAGCTCCTGGCTCGGCGCCCGCCCTCCTCTACTTTACGGCCACGAGCGATCTATCGCGCTCTCCATCTTTCTCCCGCTGGCTCTCGCCCACACACACACGTCGGCATTACTGCAGCACCAAAACAAGTGCCGCTCAGTGTGATACTCAAGTCACCGCTGTGGTAACTGATGCTGCACTAATCAAGCAGGCGAGGTGAGGCCTGATGTTGCCAGAGGATTTTGGACAAGGCCTTTGTCACTTGATTGTCTTCATCTTTTTTTCTCTATTAAAGGGATACTTCAGGTTATTTGAAGTGGGGTTATATGAGGTACTCACAGTCAGTGTATTACCTGCAGTAAGCTGGAGAAGCAGAGAGGAGCACCAGAATAGAAGCTAAGCAGTGTACTGCTGTGGACGGGGTCAGCAACGAATTTTAGCTTATTTTAACTTGAAAAAGATCTGCCTAAAAATATCAATATTAGTATAAGTGTTCATTGTATTTGAAATATTTTCATCTCTTTTCCTTGCTGTCAGACAGTCTTTTCTGACGGGCAACCACTATTACGTAAGACAAATATCGGTCTCTCTAAACCAACCAAACTCCACTAGCAAAAACAGTAATTTTACATCACAGAACACAGAAGCTGCTGAACTACCGCTGCCTTGATTGGTTGGTTTGCTTGCTTTACTGTGAAGCCCTGGTGTTTTAAAAGGTTAGTTCTGACTCACTGAAGTCACACAGTAACACAAATAAACTAACAGATCAAGGCAGCGGAGACAAACAACTCCTGTGTTCTGTGATGTAAAATTACTGTTTTTGCCAGTGGAGTCTGGTTGAGCAAAAGAAACCGATATTTTACTTATATAACAGCAGTTCCCCATCAGAAAAAATCTGTCTGACAGCAAGATAAAGCAGTGAAAATATTCTAAACATAGCGTACACTTACCCCTTTTTTTGTGTGTACATTGTGTGTAGCATCCATGCTGATATTCATCTCTGCTTCTCCAGACTACATGCATGCTGACTGCCATCTACAGTGCATAATACACAGACTACAGACACCTCATACTACTCCACTTCAAATCATCTGAACTATCCCTTTAAACAATAATGTTAGAGATATTTTATACCTTTTTCTCCATGAAACAAAATAAAATAATGAAACTAACAAAACAACCAATTTTGTTCATTTTAAGTTCAAATTAGGGCACAATTATTATTTTGGACGACAGTTTTGTAAAATCAGTAACATGATATGATAATATCATCATGATACATGTTGATATATGACAGTACTTCAGAATTATCCAGCTCTGCATGTCCTCTATTGATGTTTTTGCACTTTTTGCAGGGTGTTTTAAGAGAACGATTTGGGTAGAAGATATTTAGTCCAACAATAATGTTTTTTTGCCACTGGCTCCTGGTGAAGTTTTACACCTTCTTCTCTGCCATCATGGCTTTCAAGCAACTGTTTATTTCCAATCCTTATCTGTCCTTTAAAAATAGCAGACTTTACTGAAGACACTGAAGACAAGCCTGACGGTACATCAGCTCATCATTCTCAAACCAATCATATGTTTTTCTCCAAGACGCAGTGAATGAATTGTAGTTTTATAGCTGTACTGAATGAATATACTGGTGATGTTCATGCCGATGTGTGGTTGTGGAGACGTGTCTGTTTGACTCTTCAGTGTGATCGAGATGATGTAATGATGCTGCATGTAAATGAATGTTTTTGGATTCTGGTGGTGGCTCTCTGTGTACCGGACAGACTGAGAACAGCTAAGGGCTAAACCTGGCATAAATCATCTCTTCTCATTCGAGATAATTTTTGTGCACGTACATTCTGTTTTAGGATTGACCATCATTTTATCTATGAAACAAAAACGCCTGTCTGTACTTGCTCTGCCACCGTCACTCAAGGACAGACGGACACAGACAGGGAAGAGTAAAGCAAACGCAGTAACATAATTCATGAAGCAAGACCTGGAAAATTATTTTTCCTTTTTCTAGCACTGTCTCAGTTAGGCAACTGCCTGATCTTTATTGTTGGGCTCTATTTAGGTTCAGTGACGATGGTGTAAATGAAGCATTTCACTGCTCCTTTTTAGGATAAACAGGGAAATATAATCAGCAGTCAGTTTTTATGTTCATTAAAATATTTGTTTGTTTGTGTCTTATGGTACCTCACCTGGATAAACTGACATAAACTTACACATACTAAAATTCAAATATTAAAGGCTAAAGTAGAATTGTAGGGAAAAGACCTTTACAGCAGCCCTCCACTCTAATTAAACTGCTCTTTTAAATGTTTTTTTGAAATGGCAGACTGAGACAAAATTATGACATGACTTTACAAAAGTACCAGTGTGCAGCAGACTTCGAACTCCTGCTGTGCAGCTTGTTGCAGGGCAGGTTTCTAACATTGTTGACATTTACTAATAATAGACGCTCCAGGTTCAGGTTTATTCTCCTGTCTGTCTGTGTTGTTGTGACCACGGGAGGCGATCTGTTGGCAACAGTTGCTGCTTTCTCAGGCAAAGATGAGAGAAGGCCAAGGAGAGGTCAGAGGCGACTCAACAAGTGTTTCGCATATTTACGCCTCTTCTGTCAGTTTCGTCTGGTGGTGGGACAACTGGGCAGAGCAGCTGACGGGGGCGGGGGGTCCCCTTAACCTGATTTTCAGAGCATTAAAGAGCTGCTGGTATGTGGCTGCTGAAACACTAACACCATAGTTATGTTGGGCATAAGAGCGGTTTAACATAATGTCTGAGTCCTCCCTGCTGATTCTTGTAGGTCACTGCAGAAAGTAACAGAAGGATAAATGGAGACAGTGAACTTTAAGGACGACGGGGGACAATATGTGCGTGAAATCTTGCAACACAAACAGCCATCTGCACAGACTGGTGTTATTCTGTCTGCTGAGTCTGGGTTGTTTTTGGTATTTATCAGCTCTGTGAAGGGTTTCTTTCAACATGTTAATATCAACACACATCCTCTGCTGCACCTCTGTTTGTTTTTTGTAGCCAAACTGATCAAAACAGCAGAATCAGGTCGGGTTTTTTGTACGGACTGAAATGTGTCTCTTAATGGCTCTTTAGTTCGATAGTGCTTGGATCACAATTTTGCCAGTTTCAGATGTTTCTGTCCACTCAGGGAGCAGCAGAGAAAAGTTGAGAACAACAATAATACCATCATTAACTTTTACGGTGAACTTGTCAGCAGATACTGTAGTTGTTACAGAGCAACATTAACTGTTCATTTGAATTTGTGTTTATGTCCACCTGATGAATGTCAGTCCAATATTCACTCCTCTTTTTGCCCGTTTTTTACCCCCCGGGGAAATATCTGGCTGTGTAGCTGATAAATGCTCCACTACGTTCACCAGCTGGGCTCTAACTGTATCTGTCTGCTGTTTGGTGCTGAAAACAGCTGCCTGGTGCAGCAGAAAAATGACTCTACAAGAGAAAACATCAATTATAGTTGCTTTAAGTTTTTTACGGTTACTTTTGTTCAGACATTTAGCATTTAAGAACTTTTAGAGTGCTTTTATTAAATGGAAAAAAGGTTCTGTAGAGAAACAGGGTTATATTTCTTAACATGTGCGAATGTAGTTCAGTAAAAGTGATAAAACCTCTTTGAAGTTGTCGAAGGCGGAGAGGATGATGTCATGGCCTCCTCTCACCAAACACACGGCAGCCAGCAGCTCCAGCACCAGAGCTTTGGTCCTGAGGAGAATAATTTATATTAAATACGTTTATTCTTGGTATTATTTTTTTATGATTTGTATTTATTCAGATGTATTATGAGGGTCTTTCAGTCTGACAGTCTAATTAAAGTCACATGAGTGCAGATTGTTCTCTTACAGTAAACACATTTACACACATTAAAGTTTATATTTCATACCTGGGGTTTCTGTTGTTCAGGCTCAGTGTGATCTCATTGACACAGCAGGGATGGTTCATCACCAGGTTGAACCCAGTCTGACAACACACACAAACTGTTAACAGTGCCGACAAAAAGCTACACCACCGACTATAATCATATTTTAAATAAACTAGTTGTACATCTTAGGTTTATTTGCTAATTGTCATTTAAAATCTAATTTACCTTCATCAGGTGTTTCATACTTAAAAAGAAAAGATTATTAAATGTTGAAAATGACAAAAAAATAATGAGACAAGGTGTCAAAATTCTAACTCACTGGAATCAAATGTTTAATATCTAGTTTTTCTTTATCATACTTTTAATAAAAGACAGAATAATTAGATATTAAGTCACAGTAATGAGATAAGTCAATAATATTGTTAGAATTATAATTTGATATTATAATTCTGACTTATTATTTTGATCAAGAAAGTCAAAATTCAGACTTTGTGCATCATTATTTTTATTTTAAGTCAGATGTTTGACTTTGTATCTCATAATTTTAACTTGGAATTATGATCCACTATCTCTTAATTTTGCTTTAATTTTTACTTTAAAATTTAGATTTTTGCTTCAGATATCTTAACATTGACTAAGAGAGTCAAAACTTTGGATTTGTCTCATAATTTTTACTCAAACTCAGAACTTTCTATCCCATAAAGACATATTTTTAACTTAGCAATAATTATGACATAGTACTTCCAACATAAGGTGGATTGTTGACTTATTATTGCTTAATTTTTTTAAATTAATAAAGTCAAACTTGACTTGACAAACTGAATATTTTGAGTTTCATTACTATTCTTATGTTTTTCATTCCTAACTTCAGATGTTTTTGTTTTTTCTTTTCCTGGAAGTCAGGAGCTTCCACACATATCTGTGTCTGTCAAACATGACAAACTAATTAAAGGCCAGGACAAAAAACAGACATTTAAAAAACAAACTTGACAATGAGCAGGTGTTTTGAGGTACCTGATAGTTCATGATGGCACGTAAACACATGATGCAGAGGTGAACGTCGTCTGTCTGGCTCACGACACGAGATGTCCTCAGAGCTTTCCTGTTTTGGAGAGAGTTGAATCTGCAGGTGAGAGATGCTGCAGTTATGACTTTGTTGTCCCTACATGTACACTAAAATATGTACAACATACAGTTTGATCTTTTTCTGTCAAACTCTCTGTAACAAAGTTGTGGCTGCATTGATCGTATGAGCTGGGATCCATTTATCAATCATCATTTTCCAGATTACAGTTTTGTAGATGAATGTTGATCAAACTGCAGAAAAACAGGAAAGTCCCACCTGTCTAATGAGAGCCTGGTGTGTGTGCGTGTGTGTGTGTTGTTTCACTCAGACATTTCTCACAGTCACACTGAAATGAGTCACATACACGCAATCTGAACAAGAAGCCACCAAACACAAACACAAACACACACACACACACACACACACACACACACACACACACACACACACACACACACACATCTGCTATGCCAAGAATGCAGTCGCTGCAGATGATGTTTAACTGTGTGTGTGTGTGTGTGTGTGTGTGTGTGTGTGTGTGTGTGTGTGTGTGTGTGTGTGTGTGTGTGTGTGTGTGTGTGTGTTTGTGTTTGTGTTTGGTGGCTTCTTGTTCAGATTGCGTGTGTGTGTTTAAGTGTGACTCATTTCAGTGTGACTCTCCATGACTTTGGTGTGAATGATTATCAGAAGTTATTAAATTATTTTCTGACAGTTCAGACATCAAACCTGTAAAAACACAACAACAACATGACGTGACCATAAATCTATATTATCTAATATATAAAGTATTATTTTTATTAATTTTTTATTGGTCAATTAAATATCAAATAAAAATGTAGTCTGTTATCTCCTTATTTTTATTATTTATAATAACTTGTCCATATTATATAATACTTCTATATCTGCATCGATTATATATATATTTACTTTGATTATTGTTCTTTATCTGTGTTAATTATTTTATGTCCTGCTATTTATGTATTTTAAAAATTATATTCATGTATATAATTTATTATTTTTTGTCTGTTTATATTACTTGATATTATATTATATATTTTTTTATTTATAAATACTATATATTTTCAATCACTGTATGTAGATATATATATATATATTATATATATTATATATATATTTTTTCGGTATCTTAATGTATTGTATTGCTTTTTTTAAGTCCATAATTTATTTATTTGCAATACATATCTAAAAAACAATACAGAACAATAAATATCCTTAATAAATGTTAATAAATTATACATATAAATATTCTTAAGCACTCCCCAGTGGGAATGAAATCTTATGCGATGGCCAAATATGTTTAAAAATTGTAACTCAAAGAGCAAAATAAAGCTCAGTTCAACCTATTTAACATAAAAGCTTATAAATAAAGTTATACAGCTTTACATCCAGACGGAGAATCTAGAATCTAGTTCGTTCTGCTGTCGTGTGTGTGTGTGTGTGTGTGTGTGTGTGTGTGTGTGTGAGTGATGTGAGCCGGTATTTTGTTTGTGTGTTTTCTGTATTTTCTGTATTGATCCGACTGTATTTAGACATAAAATACGACGTGTTCTCTGTCGAAGAAGATCAAGAGCAGTTTGTAAGAAACAGTTTGTTTGAACTCATTTTAATCTGCAGCAGATGAAGGATTTATTTGTGTAAAATTCAGTTTGTGTTCATGTTTATAAAAATCTGTCTGAGTGAAATGAATCTGCACAAACTGTTTGTATTTACAGGAGATGATTATGGCTCCATCTTCTAATAAGATATCATTTTTAAGAGCATTTACAAATGATCTTTTTAGCCACACTATATGATCAAAAGTATGTGGACATCCCCTGTTCACACACTGGGTCTGATTTTAGTGGTTTGGGCTCAACTCCTTAGTTTTAATTAAAGAAAACCTCTTTTAGACAGTAATGAAATTGCTTTTTTTCGCCCAGTTTTGAGTAGAAGAACTTGACTGTCCTTCAACCCCATCAACTCAAATCAACGGCAGGATATCATTTGTTTATTCATTTATAATAAACCCAAACAAACCCTCATGATCCGTTATTACACAGACAAACATCATCTCCTTCACATGTGACTGTCACACGTCCCTCACTGACCTGACGGTGAAGGTCTTACTGGCCTTTGAGGCACTGTGAGTAGGTGAGTTACTGGCACTTCTGCTCAGATCCTCCGCTGACTTGTCCATTGTTTTGCTTTTGTCTGTGGGCACCGTGCCGTTGTCCAAAGTGTCCACATCATACCTGTGAGTCACACAGTCAGAGTTTACCTCCGGTGGCATTCATGGGATTGTTTGATACGGTGATGGAAAGCGGACGTGTGAAGGAGATAAGACATAGTTAAGAGTTGACTGTTCCAAGGATGAAAAAAGAAAAAAGAAAATGATACCTACGTGACAGCACTATGAGCAAAGGACAGATAGTCCACAAGAACATCTAAGCCTTGATTTTCCTCATTTAGGAACTCCTGCGCCCAGCTGCAACAAGAAAACACATTTTAATTTAGTGACACAGCTGGAAACAAAAAGAAACTGCACAACTTTGATATTTTAAGATTTCAAAATTACACTTATTTAACAAACTAAAGCGAGAACATGAACATTCAGACACAAAAACCACATCTTCTTGTCTGAATTTGTTCAATGGACTCAGGTATCACCTGCACATTTTTTGTTTAATGTGTTAAAAAACAATTACAGAAGCAAAATTAAGTTTTAGTTAAGCTTGACACTATATATATGTAAGTGCTATTAGGGCTGCAAATAATGATTACTGTCATTATTGACTAATCTGCAGATTATTTTTTCAACTAATTGATTAGTTGTTTGGTCCATAAAATGTCAGGAAATGATGAAAAATGTTCAATAAAAGTCCAAGATGACGTCCTTAAATGTCTTTTTTTGTCCACAACTCAAAAATGATGGTAGAAGATGGAAAGAAACCAGAAAATATTCACATTTAAGAACCCGAAATCAGAGAGTTCTGACTGTTTTTAATCAAAGAACGATGAATTAATTATCAAAACAGTTGGTGAATAATTTAATAGTTAATTAATAAATCAACTAATTAACTGATTAATCATTGCAGCCCTAACCTTTATAAATTTACGTGTCCCTCAGAGTCTCAAATGCTTCAGTTAAACATCACTGTTTTGTGAACATCACACCTCAGACTCTCAAGTGATTATCGACAATTTAAGTTGTTTTTTTGGGGCTCAATTTTAATTTGCCTCTTTTCCTTCAGCAACAGTTTGAACCTAACACAGTCCTTTTTTATTCGTAAAGGGAATTGGAGTGAGACTCACCCTATATAATTGGTCCTGAGGGAAATCTCCAGCTCTCTCAGGATCTGAGTGGATTCCTGGACTCGTCTCTTAAACTGTCAGAACACAAACAGGGAAGTTAAGTTCAGCAAATGCTTAATTAGTCAGAAAATATGCAAGATGCAAAGGCTGTTTGGTGTATTGATTTGTGTACTGCCAGTGCAAAACAATAAATACTATATATTAAAGAAGTACTGATGTCTTTCATGACCATTTAACAGAATAACACAGTCCACTGACTGATACTATCTGATCATCTGATTCCAATCAGTCACATTCATGAAGGGATTAAATGAAGGGAAGGAAAATAAACCTTTTGGCCAGGATGTAAATGCACACTTTTTTTAAGTGTCTGGTCCAATTGGAACATTTTTACTGCATAGTTTTATGTCTGCAAAGTAGCTTTTAAAAATTACTACACTGATTTGAACCCTGGAGTGACGCAAGAGAGAGACTGAAAGTGACTACAGTCTGAAAGAAGGAACAATCCAAGTCTGCAACAGACTGCAGACCAGACACCTGAATGATTCACATATTTTCTGATTTATGTACAGATGCTTTGATCAAACCAGTTGAACACAGGTACCCATTCAGGATGGCAGCCCACATACTAGTTCTGGGACATCTACCTTGGGAATAGAACGTTTTGTTAAAAAAGATTTTGGACAGAAAGAAATGTAAAAGTTAAAAAAGAGCAACATCACACATACAAACAAAAACAATCCTGCATAGTAAGAAAGCAGAGAGCAGTCGCACAGAAAACATAGTTGTAATTGTGCATGAAAATGAGTACTGCAGTCCAAACAGCCTGTTGGAGCCATGAACTGAATATTAAATAGGCTGAAATCCTGTTCAATATACAATCTATGAAGATAGTTGTTTTTTTCCCCGCCTCTTCCTCCCCAGACCTGAGTAACCTCTGCAGATATGCAGCAGGAGTGTGAGACAGGCACAAAATTATAAATCATCAATAACAAGTGACAAATAAGTTATCGACTGTCAGCTGATCAGATGTTGATAACTGTCTATTGTCTGTCGATGTCAAGTTAAGTCTGTTATCCTGAAAACACGGTGGAATTTGAGTTCAGTGACTGTCTTACTGTCTGCCAAACTCCATTAACATTTTGCTCAATTTAACGGTTATAAACATCCACTCCTTCTAAAAGATTATTAGTGATTTCTTATGACTCATGAACAGACACTCATTCAGCAAACATTCAGCATTAATTTGATTAACATGAAACTAAAACAGTTATTGTGGCCCAGAATAGAGATTTCAAAGGAAGACACTTTATCATAAATACATGACAGATTTCACTTTTAAATTGCCAGATTTGTCAGATATGGTGTAAAGCCTTTATTTTATGCCTTTTCACACTAATAACTTTATTCTCCCAATTGATTATTATAGATCATACAGTAAATATTACCTAAAAAATGCAGATACATCATTTCAGGTCCAGTAGTACGAAGCTAAAATAGCAGCTAATGCTACTCTGCTAAGCTAGCAGCACTAGTTTAGCTTTTTTCTTATGATGATTAGACTATTCAAAGTATATACATGTAAAAACAGTATAAACCTGTATAAGAGTCTGTGCAGAAAAAAGACAAAGAATATGCTGATATTATTCTATAGTGTTTTTACAGGTTTGATGAGGCACACAGCAGTTCAACTTGTTCACCTCAGTCATCTTTTGCTCTCTCTCTCTCTTTTATTCTGTTAACTTCACATACTGTTTATTCTGTGTTGCACACACTGTTTTTATTCTGGTTTATACTGAATATACTGTTCTTATATTGTTTACCACCTCGTCTGCCTCAGTTATTGTGCTCCTGTTTCTTCTTTTCTTTATTTCTTGTCCTGTTTTATATTACCAGGTAGAGACATAGTGAACTAAGAATCTCATTGCACTGATTATGTGTTTATTTTTTGTATGAATCCTTTGCAGATTTACCCACTGCCTAATTTATGTGAAATAACAAACTCAACTGCAGAGATTTTGCTTTAACATTAAGATTTTTCAGTTGCAGATTACAGCTGGGGGAAAGGGATATGTAAATGCATCTTTAACTAAGGCCAGTGTGGCTTTCTCACCAGTTAACTTCAAATTAAAGCTGCCCCCGAGGCGTTTTCTTGTAACCAAACAAAAGTTGGGTTTACATTCAGTGTTGCTCACTAAATACATCCTGTGTTTGATTCTTTTCTTATAAAACATTTGTAAATTTGATTTGCAGAGCTTTTAAATCCAGCCTGCAGCTTCATCTTCCCCGCCTTCGTTGGCTCATCGCAACGTGTCGTGGCTTGTTAACACCCTCGGTGGTCAGTGGAATCGTAGGAAGCTGCTGACAGGACTGTGTATTGGGGACTAACTCATAGAAAAACAGCTCCATAGTGATACTGGAGGTCTAAAACCCCACAGGGAGCCCTTAACACAGCTCTCTTACTATACCTCTCTGGTTGGCTGCACGTGTTTAGTTTCTGCAGATATGATATGCTGTTGTTTTAACTTAAACACTTCTGTGGCATAGCTCTTCTAACACAGGACTCTCCTCAGTTTTGACAAAAAAGTTACTGCAGTTTGACTTTGTAGGGCACCACATAATCCTCCTCCACTGTATCTGGTGTGATGGAAATTTTTGACAAAAAATGTCTCAGGTTTTTAATCTAGTTTGCAGCTTGCTGGTCTGGGGCCTCATTACAGACTCCTCCAAAGTCTGAAATCCTGTCTTATCTCAGTTTCAGATGACATTTAGGATTTGTGGTTTCACAGAAGCCTGTTTTCTAAATGCATTTAGGAAAATGTTCTGTCTTATCTTAAGAAATTCCTCAGTTAGTAAGTTATGACGGCATACACACTGTCCCAAGTAAGGGATAATAAAGGCATCCACTTTCTGTCAGGTGTTTCTTCACCTCCATGTTGTGCCGTCAAACCATTTAACACACACCTACAAGTGGATTATCCCTCTTATACCATGGTCATTTGCCAACAATAAAGCATAAGAGCATTTGCAGATTTTTTGGTGAGAGTTTTGCATACAAAATCAAACGTTATGAAGCAAGAGCTGACTGTTGTCATGACAAGAAATAATTCTAGTCCCTTTTACAACCAAACTCAGCAGGATTGCTGTGGTTGATAAAGAGTAAACACCACTTTCTAACTAGAAGTGATACGAGCCTTGTTTCTATATAGTTGCAGGAAAGTTGCAAAGGTTCAAACCCCGTCCTTTGAAGGATATTCCTATAAAAAGGCTGCCGTGGGTCATATAAAAGGTGCCGCTTCTTCTCAGCCATATTAATTAGTCCAGTGTTACAGTGTTAGCACAAACCTGCCAGCCAATCAGAAAAGAGTATTCAGCCAGACCATGGCATTAATTCAAAATAACTGGCAGAAAAGCCAGCACCACTGTTATGAAGCCTGTATGGAAATGACAATAAAGATGGAGAGCAGCACAAAATATTACAACTGAAAGACTACTCAGATCAACACGATCAATTCTGAATTTGATCAACTTGCTTTGTCCGTTCAAATCTTTATCATGGGTCGTCGTGTTTCATCTCCTCAAAGACACAATCTGACTTGAAGCTTAAACTGAACACCCATCTTTCATCTTTTCTCATCCATTCAGAAGCTTATCCAGAGACAAGTGAAGTGACACAGCCGTTGTCATGGATACAGGCAGTCTTGTGTACAATATAAACACAGATCCAGGCCTGACAGGTTGAGTGCGGACTGAAGGATCAAGTTTACAGCTCTAGTTAGGATTTCCTAAGCTAAGATAAGATACGAGGTCTGAGATAAGACAGGACCAGAGATGAGTTCAGGAACCGCTTCTGTAATAGGAAGAAAGGACTTTTTCCTGTCCTACCCTATTGGAAACGTAAGTTAAGATCAACACTTCAGAAATGATTCTGTAGTGAATGTATCGTCATAAGAACAGCAACCAATACTAAATACTTTTTTGAAACCACGTGTTGAAAAAAATCTCTGTTAAATATATATTTGACCGTATCAGAAGTACTGCAGCTGCAGTTCAGTCTGTATTTTCCTTGACTTGGAGCAAAGAAGAGCTCAGTGAAAAAAAATATCTTGTTTGGCTAGGACTGTTTTCTTTTTGCCATTTCATCAAAAGAGGTATTGAGTTTTCTTACCAATATTGTGCTGAAGTTTAAAATTCTTGTGTCCTGGCAACATTAACGGTAAATGTCAAAGATCGTATCAGAGAAACAATTTAGTGTTCAGTGAAAATACTTGTGGTGGTGACTATCTCAACTCTCTGCTACAAAAAGATAAAGAATTTCATCTTTATCTGTTATCAGGAAATCCGGTAATAAAAAGTGTTTAAAAACTATTTTTCAGGTCAAACAGAAACTCGGCTTCAAACTGAGATGAGAGTTTGTACCTTTCTGACTCCTCCATGATCCAGATAACTCTTCAGCTTCTCCAGGTAAGCGGACGGTGGATTCTTCACTTGAAATCTCTCCTGAAACAGAAAATCACACACACACACACACACACACACACACACACACACACACACACACACACACACACACACACACACCTCTAATTATATTTGATTGCTGTGCAGCAGTGAGGGCTGAGTGGGGCCCAGAGGGCAGTGCTCAGCTGAGGTTTCACACAGGCAGTTTGATTACACAGCGACTCTGATGCAAATGATTTGATCTTAACAAGTTTCCAGAAATGATTCGACTGTGCTGCAGCAGTTATATTCACACACAGTCACACCCTCAGCTGTGAACTGAACACTGACATTTGTTGAGTAAAAAAAAAACAAAACAAAACAAAACAAAACACAGTAATGGCTCACAAAGCAAAATTGTTTGGCTTCAACTTTGGTGCAATTATAATTATTTTTCAATAAGGAACAGCTGAGTGCGGCGCAGTGTGATGGTGACAGGTGTCCTCTGTCACTCTGTCATCATGACTCACGTTGTTATGGACCTCCTGGTGGTTACTACGGTGATGTACAATATTAATGAGCTTCCTCGTGTGTGTGTGAGAAGATTTAGGTGGTTGCTACACTGCAAGGGTTAATTTAATCTAAGATTAGTTTTACTCAGTGTTAAAAAAAAAAAAGAGGCGGGTTTAAAATTAGTTAAGCCAGGTTTAAAATCAATATGAGCTCTGTAGCACCATCAAAAATTAATCCCTGTTAAATTAATCTGAGTTTAATTGTGTAAACCGAGTTTAATCAACAGGGCTGAATATTGATTCGGGTTCCCGAAATTGATTTGATTCAACTCACGATTTGATTCAATTTGGTTGGGGATATTTCAGTTACAATATCAATTATTCTTGAATATTAAAGATATTCTCAGAGAACTCATGTTGTAAATTGTACAAGGAACCCTCTAACCCAGTGTATTATTAAAAATATTAATGATTATATTAAGAATTGATCTCAAAGTAGTTACATTAATCATGCACTTCTTATTAAACATGACCAGACCAATACACTAAAATTAGCAAAACCTCCCTTAAATCTTATTAAACGTTAACGTTACATTGTTTGCTAGCAAGCTAAAATGTTAGTTTAATTTATTCACAATGACTGAGCAGAGAAGCTCTTAATTTCTCCTCCTTTGCAGGTAATATGACCAAATAATAGACGATAATACAACGGACAGCAGGACAGTAAAGAAGAAAGACTGCTGGGCAGCATCTCACACAATGTTCACTTCCTGTTCAGCTTCAGAACTGTTTCCAGGGTGAACCAGTATCTTAACAAAAATACAGCACCATCAGAAAATTCATTTAGATTGACTCTATTTCTTAACTTTCTTTGAGAAACCTTATCATTTTGCTGAATTAACTTCAAAAAGGCAGCAATTTTAGTTCAAAGTTTAAAGTTAATACTTGAGCACAGTTTAAAAATCTGGTGCAACAAAATTACAATTAAAAGACAGGTTTAAATTGGAAATGTCTTAACTATAAACTAGCTTTAAAGTTTGGTGGAACACAATTTGAACTTAAACCTTGATTTAAGCTGTTTCAAAATCAAACCTCATTGGTGTAACCCAGCCTGTATGTCCACAGCTCATAAAACACGTGTCATTGATTGGTTTGTTTGCCTCTGACCTCAATAAAGGGGCCAGTGTTGTCAGAGATGGTGGAAAAAACAATGAAAATGTAGAGAGCAGCAGACCCACCTGGTCACAGATCAGGTCCCACTTCTTCTCGTTGTCGTACTGACTGAGGATCTTCACTTTGTCTGGAGGAAGATTCATCGTGTTCTGAAAACAGAGACAAAGAGAAAATAAGGCTTCTGTCATATGGAGAATGGATCTTCTGCATGACAGCAAAGGATTAAGATATGTGGTCATTATTTCTCAAATCTTTAAGGGCAAGCCTCAAGACTTTAATAAAAACAGTTTAAAGTCCAGTTGAAATCACTTTAAGTTCCTTTTTGTAGTCAAACATACATTTGAAATGCATTGTAATATTTCTATTACTGAAAGGAACATCAGAAACACTCCTTTAGCCTCTGAGTGGGTGCAATGATGGACGAGTCTGATTGACCACTGACACACGTCTTGTTAGCAGTGGTATTGAAAATGAAGGACAAACAATTAAAATAAATGACACTGACATTTTGTGGTTAATGTTTTATTGTTCACTGTGCTACTGTCAGCTATGTTGCTAATTAGCCATCTGACCTGCAAGCTGACATCAGCAGCGCATTTTCTCCTGGTGGATGTTTGTTTGGTGGCTCATTCAACAACTCAGGGCAACAAAAGACACAGCAGTTTAAAGTCTGAGCCTCTTGTTGTGCTGTGTCCATTGACCACATGGCCCAGTGTGTGGACGGGACCTCGATACTGCTGCTCCAAACCCGATCACTACTGCGCAGACCCTCGCTCCTAATGATGTCACCAGCACAAGATGGTAGCATCTGCACTACCAAGACACAACCCAGTCCCATAAAGATTATGAAATACAGGGATTTGTCCTTCTTCAATAATGCATGAATGATTTCACTGTCACTCAGAGGGACATTATCGTCCTCTTTGACTCACTTGTCCACCTCTGAGTCACTCTAAGTCAGAGGTCTTTGTCTCTGTGTTGTGGAAGAATCAGCGCTCATTATCAGCAGTATGTTAACCTCAGCGACATAATAATAACTTTGTTGATACCAGTCATCCCCCTCTCATAAACAACTTCTAATACAGTTGCTCGTGTGTTTTATGTCTAAATGCAAAGTCAGAATTTGTTTTGAAAAGCACTAACTGATCCTGCACTTCGACAAGAACACACGCTACAAACCAATCAACCTGAGACTCTCGGAATCAGCTGATGTGATCAGCGACAAATTTGTGTATGAGGACGATAACAAACAGCTGAATGCAAATCTGCCTGCTGCCCTCGATAGGCTTCAGAAAGTTTCTGAGAAGTCCGGATGAAATATCCTCACCACACGGACTTTCACAGTGCTGGGGGTGTCCCATATAATAAACAGATTCCACAGATACATCACCTGTACGAATTATAACACACAAACACACACACGAAACTGGGCTAGTCGACCGGAGACACACAGTCACTTTGTTTCAATGCTACATTATCCTCCTCATATCTAATCCGGTCCTCTTTTCTATCCGCCCTCACGCCTCCTCCTCTCTTAGCTGCTGAAATAGAGCGACTTGACGCGTCCGTCTCGAGGTCAGTGAGAGTGTGGAGTCATCAACACTGATGCAGTCTGCTGAGGAATGTCAAGCAGTTGTTACTTAGTGGTGATTTGCTGCATGCTTTACCTCAGGCCCTCGCAGATAAGCCCTGCTTGAACCACATAACCAGTTTTTAAATGGAGTTTCTTCTGCTGTTAAATGAAATATAACTAGATGACGCCAAGACACATTGTGGACGTGTTCTAACAGCGTGTCTTCGTAGTAAAAGAGTTCAGGTACTAGACTGACCTGCCTGCAGTCCAGACCTGTCTCCCAGTGAAAATGTGTGGTGCATTATGAAGCACAAAATACGACAACAGAGACTGTGGACTGTTGAGCAGCTGAAGTCGTATATCAAGCAAGAATGAGAAAGAATTTCACATAAAACCAAAAACAGGTGATATATCACAATTATAAACACGACCCTGTCCCAAAACTTTTGGAACATGCTGCTTGCATCAAATTTAAAAAGACTTGAAATTAACAAAAAGGTTTATCAGTTAGAACATTATCTTGTTTTTCAACTGTACTCAACTGAATATAGGTCAAAAAGTTTCTACAAATTATTTCATTCTGTTTTTAATTAGCTACATTTAATTTAATGTCCCAACTTTTGTGGATTTTGCGTTGGCAGCAAAACCCTTAAATCATTACACAATTTTGGACATATATAGGCCCCCATTTTATTCATTCCTGAGATAAAAGCTGAGGCACAGCACACTGAAAGCTGCTGTGTAGTCATCATGCGTGCTGTCCTGAAAAAACAGGGGCACAGTAAATTCCAAACAGCACAGTAAATCAATGTTGCTGTGCGGCTGGATGTGAATCTGATAAATCAGTCTGATGAATGGAGCTGCTGGGTCAATACGTGCTGGTTATATTTGACCTGATGGATCTATTAACCTGCACAAACTGAAAGAGAAAAACAACCCTGGTTCTCTCGTCCAGAGAAAAAGGTTTAAAGCCCTGAAAACCTGCCTTCAAATCTTCTATCTAAGATTTAACTGCAATGACTACAAAACGGACAATCTTCATCTGAAAGCATTATATATTTATTATTAAAGGTGCACTATGTTCCTTTTTTAATAAAAAAATTGGTTATATAGTCCTGTATTCTTGAACTGTAGGGCTTCTGGATGTGCAATGTGCTCTTTTTGTTCTCAACCCAAATTAACTCAAAATATAAACCTCTTTTTCTCCAACTTTTACAGATAAATATATGAACATATGGCTTTAAAGTAAATCTAAAACACTGTTATTTGTTATATTAAGAGCTCTTTCTCTGTTTATAGGCCTGTAAAAAAAATTGCATAGTGCACCTTTAACAGCCATAAACTCAGCTGATCAGCTTCATCAGGCCTGTATGGGTGTGGTTAGGTAAGATTTGACTGTCAAACCACCAAACCACACACCAACTGTCATCAGTCCGATTCAAATCTTGTTAAATTTTGATTGGTGCCCTGAAGGATGAGTACAGCCCACTTAAAAGCAGTGAGCCTAAAAAAAAAATAAACAGTGAAATAACTGAGAATGTTCTGACAGAAAGTAAAAGTTTTCATGTGGGATCCTCTTATAGCCAGATGATGAAGATCTAGTTAGTTAATTACTTGATAATAACATAAAAAAACAAAGCTTTTTTAAACCGGTACTGTCGGACTTTTCTGTATAAATAAACGTCTGTTACATTCAAGTCTTTGCCAATTAAGTTCACACAAAAAATCTCTCTGTATTTCTCAATCTAGTGGAGTTTGCCTGGTGTCAGTGGCGCACTGGCAGTGATACGATTTGTGTCAAGTCAAGCAGCTATAACTGGTTTGCCAGAGCTGAAGGGGGAGGGGGAGGGGGCAACCATAGTGACGGAGCAGGCTTCAGCAGCTAGGAGTACGGCAGAGTCTAGAACACAGGAAGCGTCCAAAAAAGCTTCTGATCCTCCAGATAACAAAAGAACCTTAGTTTTCAGACAGATTACAGTCAAAAAAAAAGAAAGTGAAAGAAGAGAAGGCAGACATGGATGTTGGAGGAGGAGTAGGAGGAAGTTATATATTTACTCTAACTAAAAAATGGACTGTTGTCTCAGAACTGTGGAAATTTGCATGTGTGGACAGTGTTTCTGTAAATACTCTCACTGCCAGAAGGTGGAGACAGAAGTTCCCCACTGGTACAAGTTTAAAGGAACAATATGTGCAGCCAAAAATGAGTACAGCAGTCCAAGTAGCGAGTTGGTTGAAATAGGTTGAAATCCAATTGAATATACAGTCTATGGTTGAAGTGAGTCGTTTCCCAACCACACCCTCCTCCCCAGACTCAACGGCAGTCCTCCACTGTCAGCTGATCACCTGTTAACAACTGTCAACTGTCAATTTAAATCTAAATTTAACTGACTTAATGCCTGCCAGACTCCATTAACATTTTGCTCATTTTTACCGTTATAAACATTTACCTCTTCTAAAAGACTATTACTGATTTCTTACAACTTATAAACACACATTTAACTCATTCAGCAAACATTCGGCATGAATTTGAACTCTAATAAACGTGAAACGGGCAAACAATAATACAGGTTACAGGCTGGAATAGAAATATCACAGAACAGTGCAGCTGTAGTGTTTCACATTAGCATGTTTCTTTAATCTCTGATGCTAATTTTTGTGATTTATTACAGGAAATAAATTACAGATTTCTCCTTTAAGACGGTGCTACAATAACACAACTTTTGCCTTTACTCCTGTTTTAGGAATTTGAACACACAACCTCTGTTTGTTGTTTTGAACAATACCAAAAGGACAATTTTGCTCCATGCTCCCTGCAGAATTTCACAGCTCTGGTAATTTTGTACAGCTGTTTGCCAGAAGATAAAATCTTAAAGGTTTCTCAGCTTGTCCCATTAAAGTCATAACAACAGATGTACAAGTGAGAACATTGCTGCATGTGTTGCACTTAATTTGTTTTTACATGAACAAACTCTAATCTAATCATGTAATCACATCAGTCACTGGTGCATCATGGAGACGTGGTGGGTCAGCAGGGAGTTGTCTTTGCTGTGAGGGAACAAATTGTAACGACTTTAATTTTGTCTCTATCTTGGCTGCTGGTGTCTGTGTGTCCTTTGTGGATCATTTTATACTCACTATGTTAAGTGTGAAAGCATGCGGCCGTTTTGTCACACTCAAATTGCCACCCTCTCCATGACAACCTGCGCAGTAATTGTCTCAGTCTCCTCTAGACTTACGAATCCATCTAACTGTGCTGATTTAAGTGGCATTAAAAAGTAAAATGAGTGACCTCTACACATGCCATTAACAAGTGTGCTAAGTGACTGAACCGCAGCCAGACCCGAGGTTCAATTAAACAGCACAGAATTAATGTGATGCAGCTCTAATCCGTGTAAAACAACCCTGGAAACAGCTGTGAGTTCAAGGATATGAGACTCAAACTGGCAGCAGGAGGAGGACGACGGTGTGTTGAATTCAGCAGACAGAAGTGGGACATTTCTGTGTCTCTGAATGATGCATGGTGATGCATTCCTGAATGTGCTGACTGTCTCAAAAAGATGGATCAATGGAATTATCATAGAAAGAAGCTGTGTTTGCAGCAGTGGCTGAATAATTACTGCTAAATCTGTGTCCTTGTTCCCTGTTTCTCCTGTTTACACAAACAAGGTTGTGTCTGTTTTGCATGTGATCTATTTCCCGTGTGTTGCATGTAATCACATTAAAATCTAATGTAAAATATGTAATTGAAATTCAGGATCAATACATTTATTTGACAGGAAACAATCACTGTGATTGTGATTTACAATCAAAGCTAAATGCAGTGTAAATGCCTGGATATTTAGAATGAATAATGAGCAAGACAATCTCAACACTGTCCAACTAAAAGGAAGCAAATACACTATATGGACATGAGTATGAGGACACTTGGGTTAGGGCTGCACAATTTGGTAAAAAAGTCATATTGCGATTATTTTGACTGAAATTGTGATATGTGATATGAATAATGGAAATGATCAGTTTTGCAGGACAATTTCATGCTCATTCAAAGAAATAACTGCTGAAATCGTGATGGTGTGATATTTACTGAGGTCTGAACCAAACAGACACGTTTTCTTTTATCTGGAGAACAGAAGATTTTAGGTCAACACATCTCTGCAGCTCTACAGTATCTCATTATAATGCTGTTTTCTAACACGTTTTACCTTTTTCGCAATAAACGAGCACAGAGTTAAGCACAGAAAACTGGAAAGGAGGAAGCTGGCTCAACTGTTAGTGGAGCACTGAGCAAAAAGGGGCGGGACTTAGGAAGGTCCTGGCACATTCCAAAGTGGACTAATTCTGACTTTAACCTGGGGTTTGCTGACTCTGCTCCCCAAATTTGCACAATTATACACTAAAAATCAACTAAACACAGGGTTAAAAGGTGCCAGAATGAAACAGGGGTAAAAAGTAGTCATGCGTCATTCTATAAAGTAAACATCAGTCTGTGTTCTGGTGGACATTTAACCTGCAGGGCTAGTAAAAGTGCAGTGTGTATCATATTGCCCTGGGCTGTAGCTTAACCTGAGTTAACAACACGTGTGTGAAAAGGGGCTCAGTTAGCCAAGGCATAAGGATATGCAGTACTAAAAGCCAATTGTGGACTTAGATACAGTGATGTCTACATACTGCAGGGGTAATAGTAAGAGGTACTGATGTGTATGTATATGTGTATGGCAGGCAACAGAAGAATAACAAAAACAAATTCACTTTGGACAGAAGACACATTTCATTTTCTGGTGTAAATGTAACCCTGTTAAATCGTCAGATCGTGTCCATAATAATTTGTTGACAGAGAATTGGCTAAAGTCAGTTTGACAATCAAACTATAATTTAAGAAAAACTTGCAGAACAACTAACAAGTGAGTAAATGTTCTGTTTTTGTTCCTCTTTCTGTCTGTGTCTCAGGCTGTAAATACAATACACAAATCCACAGATGTGCATTTACAATTTCACCCACTGCCGCATTCCCTGTTGGAAAATATGCAAAGTGTTATGTAAAACATTGAGGAAAAAGTGCTGCACATAAATTTAGATGTGACTGAAGCATTTGAACACTGGCATCATCACAGTCACACGCTGTAACTGCGCAGATTTCTGCTGCTTTGATATTGATCCTCTCAGTCTGAAAACACTGCAGTGCCATCAGACACCAGCGTCAGAATATGAATAAAAGCATCAATAAAAACCCACTGGCACCAATACTGCAGGCTCACATGCAAATGTGTACATGTGAGCGTACGCACACACACACACACACACACTTGGCATTACTCTCCAACCTCCTAATCCACACCTCTGAGTCTGACACTTTCTGTCCCTCTTGTCCCTTTGAGCCTCTGCAGAATGAAACCGGTGACAGTTTGTAGCATCCCTCACTTCTACCTCCTCTCTCTCTCTCTCTCTCTCACTCTCTCTCTCTCTCTCACACACACACACACACAGGCAGGCAGCCCATAGCCAGCTGGTTTGTATGCAGACGGAGTATCTTCTCCACTTAGCACAGAAGATTTGCTCTGCAGACTCAGCAGAAGACGGAGTTGGTGGAGGAGATGATCTATATTTGGTGGGATACAGTGATGATGTAGCTGTTAACACCCGGGGGAAGTGTTCAGGGTGGGGTGGGGAGGAAAGAGGAGTTTAGATGCAGCAGAGAGTTAAACTGCTGCAGAGTGACGCCTGTTTTTTTCTTTTGTTTTGTTTTTTTGAACATGAGAGACAACATGTTCCTGCACATTTATACAAACACACACACAACTGCAGCTGCACACACACGCTCAGGAGGAAAAACCTGCAGCAGTTGGCACAAGACGTTTGCTGTTGGCACATTAACTCATTGCAGTGGTCGTCCTACGACCCCAACACATCCTCTACTGTAGCCTTTATGAATCATTCCACTGCAACACAGATTGAATTTACAGTGCACACTATGAACATGCACTGTAACACTGCACAAACATATGCAAACACCCTGCTCCATGCCAAACAGACTACAGTAGAAGCATTATCTGTGTTACATGAGGAGATATCATGTGCAATTCCATTTATAGACAGAAACAAGAACTAGCAAATATAAAATGGTTTATGGCATTTTTTTTTCTGGCAATTCTGCAACTCTATTTTCCTGTGAAACTCCAGCAGTGTTTTGTGGACTAAAAAAACACTAAACCCGACCTTATTATCAAAATTACAAAGGCAAGGGCAACATTCAAATCACAGAAGTGGCAGTTTCTTGAAGAATGAAACACTGCAGAGCTGCAGAGACGTCCTGACCTACAGATCCTGATCTTCAGACGTAAGAACACGTTTGTTTGGTAGAGACCCCAACAAATGTCACATTAACATGTTTTTAATAGCTTTTATGCCGTGAAAATGAAATTTTGTTGCAAAAATTGATATCATTTTGCAACAAAATAATTGATGATTCCCACTAATTGCGAATCATATCATAATCACAATATCTGTTAAAATGATCACAATATAAACATAACTTTTGTTTTGTAGAAAACTTTGCAGTGCAACTTTCTTTTGTGTCTTCACAATGTTAGGAAACAAAGAGGACCTTTTCAAAATAACAGTTTAATCTGATGCATAACTTTTCAGAATGAAAGTGGATAAAATGTGACTAAATGTGTTCTGGATGATCATCTGTAGAGAAAAGCAAAAGTCATCTAAAGGTAACTGGGAGATTAAACAAAAATCAGTATGTTCAGCTCTTTGCTGTGTGTTAATACAACACTGTAAAGTCTCACACTTGGAGGTCTGAGCCTCTTTCAACATTCAGATAATCTCCAACTCAGCACTGCAGCCTTCATTAACAAAACACTCAGGTCATGTCCTCACTGTGGCTCTGCTACTTTGGGGGGGTTTAACAACCTGAGGAGTAGTTTACAGTTTACAGTTATACACAAATTACACACAATAGTTTTAAGGCCATTTCTGATACTTCAATGACTATTTTAAAATGTTTTAGAAGAAAAAAAATACATTTTCAAGACCCCATGTTACCATGGTAACAATCAGTGCCATCAACTGATCAGTTGCATCCAACAACAAAAAAAAGGAAAATATGGCTCATAATTTGTGGTTTGCTAACATTGTTATGAAGACAGCAAAATATTTCTTTGTATCTTGTACCACATTTTTATATCTTTTTGAACATCTGATGTTCCTCTCAGTGGTGAGATTAACACAATTTTTTGTCACTGCTGTGAACTCTCCACTGAACTTTCCCAATAAAATGTCCTGTTGAATTCCTCAAAAAGACACACACCGGAGTAAACTAAACTGTGCGGCTGGATGTGGTCACTCGATCTGCCATTTTTTAATTTTGAAAAAGGTCTTAATTTACCCAGAATTCATTGTGCCATAGTCCTACTTCAGATAGTCAAGAACTGCTTTTGCAACAGGTGAATTTAGACATCTGTCTGAAGTCTGACTAAATTAAACTAAAGTCTCTCTTTGTGAAACTGGACCCAGCAGGGCCAAGAACCTGTGACTCAAGAGTTAAATGATGAATAAATATTGGTAATTTGCAAATAATACTATTTTGTGAAATGAACAGTATTTCAAATAAAATCAGTTTCATTCATCCATTTCAAATAAAGCCATCCTTAACCTTTCAGTTATATTCATATTTTCTGTGGTCTTGCTGCCCTGGCATCTGGCCTTTGTGCTCTCAAAAACACCAAAGGCAAAGTGGTCTTGCCCCCAAAATCATGAAATTCCAAGGCTTGTAGGGAGATAAAAAATGACTGAAAATACAGCCTTATTTAACTGCTGACTGAAATAATAATTTAATGTGAAACATTTCTACAATCCCTTCTCCAATTTGCTGTTAAACTGACATTATTCCCATCACCTACATTTTTAAGGTGAATTGATTTGAACATCCAGTTTCATCGTTATGGCTAAAATGATCTGATTCTGCAGATTTAATGAGCTGATCTTTGGTGTTATCTATCCTCCAAATATCTAAGAAATCAGCTGAAATGTTTCAGACGTATCCTAATGACAGAAAAAAACATTAGCTCTCGAGCAGAGGTAATTAGAGGGAGTGTTTTATGCTCACACACATCGACTGAACTGCCTCAGTGGAAGGGAGCGGCATTTATCAGGGCTTTAATTGATTACCATTCACCGTCAGGAGGCTAAGACGGAGCCCGTTTCTGTAAGTCTGCTCACTGACAAGAAGCTCAGGATCTGTTTCTGTTTCATGTTATCAAATTACAGATCAGCGTGACATGATGTCACATATCATTATGTGCCTCAGACACTCTGATGATAAGACTCAGAGGGAAGAATGATGACAGGAATGCAGTTCATCATACAGCAGGTGATCGGTTCACATATTGAACATAGCTGCGTTGTCAGACTCAAATCTGTCTCTGCATTGTTTTTTCCTCCTGCCTGTCACCACGAAGGCATGAGTTCAGTCTGTCACAGACCATGTTGTTGTCAACAGGAGACAACTAGCAGCTCAGTGAAGGAGGTAATGAAGAGAAAATCAAGTTAGGCTCGAGGAATGCTGCTCGCTGTAAAGGATTTTGTCATCATGGCTTGGAGTCGCAGTAAAAATACAGAAACCTGAGAAAACCACAAGGACAATCACAGTACACTGCTGCTGACCACGAGGCCACTCAGCTAAAGAAAATAGTGTCTTCAGTTACACGACATGGCTGAAAGTATGTGAAGTTAACACCCACACAGGATTGTTGGACATCTTAGTCTAAAATCATGGGTATTAATCTGCTCCTATAACAGGATCCACTCTTCTCTTTTTAGTCATTCTACCAGATGTTGAACGTGGCAGCAGGGATTTATTCCCATTCAGACAGGAGAGCATCAGTGAGATCACACATGAGACTGTCCCATCCAGGAACCAACGAAGGAAGTGGTGCTAAAAGTAGTTCAAAGATTAGATATACTTAATTGATTCCCATGCAGGGAAATTTGAATAAATATTAAATGTATTGCGCTCTTATATAATGTTTTCTACTTTAACAGACACACATTCACAGCTGCGCATTTGGGGGTTCAGCGTCTTGTCAAAGGACATTTCAACATAATATCTAACAGTCACGTTTCCACCCAAAGTACCCAGAACTTTTGGTCCCAGATACTATTTTTCAAGGAACTAAAATGTTCCTTCAGGCTTTATTGTCTGCCTTTCCACATTGATGTAAACTGGCTACACCATTGGCTACCAGTTAAGAACAGGACAGAATTTAAGGTTCTTTCATCTGTTTTTAAAGCTCTGCACAGCCTGGCGCCCAAACACATATCTGAGCTCCTATGCCCCTTGTCCAATTCCCGATCACTCAGATCTTCGGACCGGCTACTCTTAGCTGTCCCGCGATCAAGGCTGAAGTGGAATGGTGATCGGGCGTTTGCTGTAGCTACCTCAAAACTGTGGAACAGAAGTGTTCCCCTTCTGCTGACATTTTTAAGGCAAAGACCCATGTTTTCTCAGACTTTTGAGAGTCTTTAACGTTGTATTCTCTCGTGTTTTATATTTTTATCTGTTCCTCTATTTATTTACTTGTGCATGGAATGGTATTTTTATGTTGTCTCTGCTGCTATTTTGCCATTTACCATGTTATACTTCTTAACTGTTGTTATTTTATTGTACAGCACTTTGGTCAACTCTGGTTGTTTTTAAATGTGCTTTATAAATACACTTGACTTGACTAAAGACCCACAAAAATACGCAAATTAGTGAAAAAGAAATGGCTGTTTTTTCACCTAATTTTGGCACATGACTTTACAAGGCTGTACTATAATAAGTCCTGGACTTCAGCGCCAGTCCATCTGTCGTATGCTTTCTTCTCTGTCTTTTGTTTTTCTTAGTCTCATGAACTCACACTGTTCCACTGATCTACAGGCGGCTGCAATGTACCAAGAAAAACAGTGAAGAAGAGTTTTGATGAGTAACACTGAATGTAAACATAACCTTTGTTTGTTTACAGGAAATTCCACACGGCACTTTTCAGTACTAAACTCAAGCAACACTAAACAATAAAAACTGTACTGTACTGTACTTATGCCAGTGTACACAGTATTTTGCACCTATAAACAGCGTTCAAAATTAGCACCAGCCACCAGACAAAGACAAAGATTTGCTTCAGTCACCAGCCAAAACAACACAACAGCAATTTATTCAGTAGTAAAATCTGAACATTCACTGAACACTTGGCTGGTGGACCACAAAGTTAACCCTGGATCAGGGATGTAGGATCAAGACACTAACAATAAATAAATAAGACACTGAAAAATCATGTTGTCCTGCCCACAGGGGCATCAGGGCACTGATCCTGAGGATTCACATTCAGTTCTCCAATTCATCCCAAACTTGTTGTATAAGGTTGAAATCAGGGCTCTGTGCAGGCCAGTCAACGCTCTTCCACACCAAACTGGGAAAACTATTTCTTTATGACGTTCGCTTTGCAAAAAACAGATTAGAGACAAAGACACTGTTGGAAGCACAAAAATATCATTATCTGTTGTTGCATTAAATACAGAGTATGTAAGTTCTGCCACTAGCAATCTTTCACTCATTAAAAACAGACAGACAAGACAGACTCTGATGAAGTTGTGGAGTAGCGCGGGATCATGGGAGTTGTTGTCTTCATTGTTAAACAACCACATCGTTCATGAGAATCTATCTGATGTGACTCATGTTCATGGCTGAAGTGATGTATTTAAGTTTGTCACGACCCATTATGTTGAATGAAATTACAGAATTCTCTGGTTGTTTGAAGACTGCTGAAGACATTTGGGATGATTTTGTCAAAAGCTTGAGACCCAGTGACTCCAAATCACCAAACATTACTACACTACTGCACTCCTATCATATAATATTTTCATCAAACTAGAGCTACCTGCTGGTACCTGTTTACTGGTCACACTGAAAAAGTTATTTTCTTTCATCATATCATTATCAACGTGTTTTTATGTTGATTCCTTTTTGATAGATTTTTTTGTTCCATCTTTGTACAAAATTTAAATCTCTTTGGACACTTCATGATTTTGTCACGTAAGCTTGCTGTGTTCACCATGCATGCCAGCTTTGTCTCAAAAACATCCAGGGAAAACCCTGATATAACACAGATATGGTTGTTTTGTGACATTCTAATATGGAAAGGTTATATATTATGCCTTTAAGGTTTTCTCCTGATTGGGACCAAGTAGTGAAATGATGGAAAGTAGGTGTCCACACACTTTTGGCCACATATCAAGTAAGCTTTAACTTTCTCAAAAAAAAAAAAAAAAAAAGTAATCTCATTAGGGCTGCAACTAATCAATTAATTGGTTGATTATTTTCTTGATTAATCACTTAATAACTGTTTGCCTATAAAATTTCAGAAAATGTTGAAAAATAATAATCAGTTTCCAAAGGCTTAAGATGACGTCCTCAAATATCCACAACCCAAAGAGTATTGAAAAAAAAAAAGAAAAGAGAATTTGACTTTTTTCTTTAAAAAATTACTCAAGTCAATTAACTGATTGCCAAAACAGTTGGTGATTAATTCTATAATCAATCAGTCAATCAACTGTTGCACCTTTAAACTAACGAAATATGAACAGTGATTCTTTATGAACAAGGTGTTCTAGGATGAATTTGAAGTTGCTCTGATGAATAGTAAAGTTTAGTTGCACCTTGTCTTAAACTGTAAACAGATCTGACCCCCCCGCCCCCATCATTCTTCCTCCAGCAGACCATGCAGTGAGCCTAATGCTGCAGTAAGCTCTCAGCATAAAGGACCTCTTATGTATCTTTCCACGGTGGTATTGTGTACCTGGTACCGCGATAAGCTTGTCCTGAGGACGTGCACATTTCCAACATATTCAAGATTCTTGGTTTCTTTTCTACTGTTTGTCTTGTGCTTGTTTCTTCTGTGTGAAAGTTGACAGTTGTGCCCTAACCTGCTGCACCGAGTCTCAAACTCACCAGCACAGCACTGAAGCGCTGCTCCAGCTCCTCTTCAGGTGGCATTGGGAGTTTCAGCCCCTTGGTTTGTTTCTGGGAGCCTGTGCTGCCCTGCGTCTCCTTCCCCTGAGGTACCTCCATGCCTCCTGCTGCATTCCCCATCTTTGTGTATCCGATAGATCCAAGAAATACACATACAAAAAAAAAAAAACTCCCAAAAATCTGCCTCAGATAAAAACAGCGGTAAAAAGGTCAATAATTTCTTACTTTCTATCTAGTTATTCAAAGTTAATATCAAGGCTCTGTGAGGCACTGGCCTGTGACCTTTGGTTGTTTCCATGACCCCAGGTTGTTGATTCATGCTGAAGTGGCACTCATGACTTGTCCATACTCTCAAATAAGGAGAAAGCAAAGGGATGAAATCCACCCCTGCCTCTGAATGAGCTCCTGAAGCATTATGAAACCCTAGAAAGAGGGAAGGGGATATCCTGAGAGTGACAGACAGAATGACAGCTGAACGAGTGAAAGAGAAAAGGGGAGGAGATAGAGTTCAGAGCCTGTCGCTCTGCTGCGCACAGGACGAGGCTGCAACAGAGAAAGAAATATTAAAGGTGAGCTGATTAACAAAGAAAGGTTTCACTTCTGTTTTCCCTCTGCACAGGTGGTGAGGAAACTCTGGAGGAAACTACTCCAAAAGCTGCAGTGCTCTCGGGTAATGAGACTTAGTTGAGCTTGCAGGTAGTCTGTGGAAGCCCTCCATCTGCTGTTGGATGCTGGGTGTCTCTGGGCCTTTGATCTCCATATCCAGAGGAAAAAAACAGAGGAAAAGAGGGAAAGGCAGGGATCCAGCAGGCAGCCACTCTGTCTGTCTATCCGAAACAGGGACAGAGAGAGACAGAAGGCAGCAGAGACACCGGCTCCAACAGAGAGAGCACACAGGCAGCAGAGCTCCCTGGGTCCTAATGCCTCCATGTACAAGAAGGCACATATTTCATCAGTAACCCACAGAAAGCTTCAGCGTCAAACTCAAACTGAGTCATACGTTCAACTGCTCAGTGATTAGATGAATATTAAATGAGTTCAAAACAAAAACAGAATTAAAAATAATTTAATTCTATGTGCAACATGAGTGTTCCCTCTGTGAAGGGGTGTCAATCTTTATACTGTATATACTGTTCCTTTTGTTCATTTTTTGTATTTCCTATATTTCCTCTTTTTTTTTCCTTTTTACAAATTGGTTCTTCTTTATATTTTTGCGAGCCACTTTGCTGCTGTAGCACTGTAAATTTTCCAAGACTGTGGGACTATTTTGATAACTGATTATATTATTTTTCAAGAAAAAATGTCAAATATTTGCTGGTTACAGCTTCTTAAATGTGAGGATTTGGTGCTTTTCTTTGCCATTTATGACAGTGAATGAGGAGTTTTGTAGAAAGAACTACACTACACACACTTGAGCTTTTCCTACAAAGACGAAAATGTCTGCTATGAAGAAAGTCTATTATATTTATGTGCCGACAGAACTAAACTTTATTTGACCATAAAATATTCCACATCTTTAATACATTATTTATTCAATGCAGTTTAATATCAGCCTTTCAACATCCAGCATTAACACCACAATTTCTTCAGAAATTGACTACATTTTCATCCACAAAATATTAAATGTTTTGCACTTCATTCTAAAAAGACAACATTCATAATTAGCTGTTCAAATGGTTAATGAAAATGAAACAGTCCACTAACATCCCTGTTTACACGCAACTGTGTATAAACCAATTAAAGTAATGACATGTTTTCAAGTAGGTGTGTTTCTCTTTCCAACCAGAAATGTGGTTTTTTCTTTTCAGTATTAGTACCACAACCATGCAAACTGTTGACAACACACAGAGCTGACTGCAAACAGTCAAGAGGCCGCGTGCCACAAACTGCAGCAAAAACCCCAGAGTGAAATGCATATTTTGAATGTGCTGTATGCATGTCCAAAGAATTCTCCTCAAACCCAAATAACATCAGCATATCCCACATCAGGACTCAACAACTAGGCTTGCCCAGGGCAAGTAAAATGCTGTGTTGGGCAAGTAAATCTGGCAACTAAGTGGCAAAAAAAACTATATATAATCAATCGTTTAAGTAATTTTTTAATGCAAAATTGGCAGAAAATGCTGTTTTAAGCCTCAAATATGGAGATCTCGCAATATTAAATAGCATCTCTTTGGATAAAATGAAACATTTAAAGACATCATCTTGGGCTCTGAAACCCTGAGATGGACATTTTACATTCTTTTCTGACATTATATAGACATTGCAGCCCAAGGTTAAACATGAAATTGAAGTTCAGTCTTTGTTGTTTGATAACTGCTAATAAATAAAACAATTTAGGGCAAGTTAAAAAACAAACCCAACACATTAATGCTGAACCCTGCACATGTCCTAATCAGAAAATGGTACCTATGGAATAAGGTCTAATTTAGAAATATGCTGCTTACATGACCTCTGTTAAACATGGAATATTGTCATATTCAGAATAAGAGTGAACAACAGTGTACATGAAGTTCCTGTAATATTTAAGTCAATAAACTAACAAAGTAAAGTGTCCCTGGGTTACATGAAAGCTCATGCTTCAAATTGGATTCAGCATATTCAATCTACAGAATATATTACAGTACAGAACATGAGTTTTCATTTAGATTAATTATGAATAGAAAACAAGCTGGAGCTAAAAAAAAACTGTGAATGAAAGTTTGAGTACGTGCAAAACAAAACAAACAAGTAACAAACAGCCAAATGTCCCCCTGCGGTCAAAGCCTCTTTCATACAAACATGTTGCTTCATCACAAACCCTCATAATACCCTGTGTCCCAACAGTTGTACAGTAACGTGGCAGCTAAAGAGGATCACACACTTAATCAGAATCATAAGTTGTGTAGCAGCGATGATGTAACTCTGTTAGTAAGCAGCCTGTTGGCTACAGGATGACTGGAGTGTTACTGGAAGGTGGAGGCAGCTGTTAATAAATCATGAGTGTCACACTGATACCTGTACGTCTGACCACACCTGGTCAGCAGCACACAAGGCCTAATGAAGTGTGACACATAGTAGTGAGTAAGTCAGAACTGACATAAATGTGATGAAGAGATCTGTGTTGTTAGGTTTCAAACTGATTGGTATCCCTTTTTCTGAGTTTGTTACAGAGGTGTGTTCAGTTTGAAAGTGGATTTAAGTCTAATCCTGCATTAATGTCATGTCAGAATAATCGGAAAAATCAGTTCCCGACTGGAAATATTCACGTGAACTTCACCAAAAATTAAACAACATTCAATTCAACATAATTCCAATACAGGGAATAAAACTGACATGTTGCGCACAGACTTTATAGCTATTGTTTATTTTCAAATCTTGCCTCTAGTTGGGCTTTTCCATGTAAGCCTACAGCGTAATTAAATTTAACTTTGCAAATTTTGCACATTTTCCCTCATTTCTAGACTATCAATTAATTATCAACAAACACATTTTTAAAAGTTAAATTCTTAACTTCAATTAATGATTAATCATGAACAGGGCCAATCAAAATATTCAGCTACAAATATAAATACAGAACACACTATCTATCAACTATCTATATCAATATCTACACAATAGATACTGAAAATACAATAAAATATGTATACCACAACACACCACTAGACTTAATTTCAAGCACAATTTTTTTTAAAAATGAGCACAGCTCTAGAAGTAAAGTTTCAGTTGATAACTTTTTATTAATTCACAAACTGCATGTTATTTTTTGCTCATTTTATATTATGGTATTAGGGTGTAACTTTAAGTTGGTGTCCACATAGAGTGACCTAGATAAGATAGAAAAGTTATTTATTAACATTAACCCTGATAAAAATTCATATAAAACAATAAATATGAAAAAATCCAAGGGACACATGGATGCAGCAATAGAGCGTCCCTTCCAAATCTACTGTAGTCTAATGAAAGACCGTGCAAAAAAGAACCCAGGAAAAAGATCAAAACACAAAGTCAAACATTTATCATCTAGCCTTTCAGTCTTGAACATCTTTGCCAGAGGCAGACGGTCACACTGTCATGAAGCTGACTCAAAACCTGAAGGCTACTTAAAGAGCTGAAACAATCAATTAATCAATGAGTTGCTCAACAGAAAACTAATCAGCAACTTTTTAGGAAATTGATTAATCATTTTTAAAGCAAAAATTCTTGTCAACTGTTGGGTTTTTCTGTTTTTCTTTGTCTTATGTGACATTAAGCTGAATATCTTTGGGCTTTGGTTTGCTGGTCAGACAAAACAAATGACTTGAATACATCACTAAGAGCTCTGGAAAACTGTGATGAGCTATTTTCAGCATTTTCTGTTTACTGGTTGTGTGTGTGTAGATGTGGATTCTGCCATTCCTCTTTAATAACTGTAATTAATTAAAAGTATCTGGTAGTAAAGATTATATTAGAAATTCTCAACTTTGCTGTGAAAACATACTTTCATACTGTTTCTGTCTACATCATATTGTGGTGTTTTGTTTTAAGGACAGAATAGGAACACAGTGCCTCTACATGAGGCTGACACCTAGTGGTCAAAACATCACATTACAGCAGGAGAACTCTGCACCTCTTTCTGCCACAGCCTCTTCTTTCACACTCAATCTCCCTCCAAAGTTTGGGCTTCCTTAAAAACTAGATATAAATATGGAGATGAAGTTGACTTGATGAGACTGAGAGCACTATTTACAGATTATTTTAAGACATTTTATCATTATGATAATAAAGGTCTAAAATCTAAGGTCACGGCACAGCAGCTGGGTACATAAAGCACCAGCCCAGTTTCTGCATAATATCAGTATAAACAGTATGCTGATGCATACAGAGACTGAGACTCACATCTTAAAGTGACGAGGGTCATAACTTTTGGTAGATGGCTGCTTTTGACCCACATGGATCCATAAAAAGTGCAGCAGTTCTATTACAACACAACAGCACAAATTTAGGCACAACATACAAAGCTTTCATCGGGGGTTAAGACTAGCAAGATGCTGGTGTACAGTTTCAGCGACATGTACAACTTTGATGACTGCAAGTGGTGTGTGTGCGTGTGTGTGGTAGCAGTGGGTGTATGAAATTCATTGTGGTTACCATTTCAAGAATCACACAATAATAGAAAATGCAAATCATCAAAGAGAAGACAGATTAAAAACCTCTGAGTAAATATTTTATCTGTGTAGTTCATGTATTACTGGTATTTCTGGTAAGAGGTGAGAGGAAAGATGAGACTTTCTGTTGCTAAATTCATCAAACTTTAATCGTACAAACAAGTGAACGGTGAAAACAAACACTAATGATACAGTCTTTGATAAAACAATACATTATTAAACAAAAACAGTCAACAATTCACTATAATAGTAATAATAATAATAATAATAATAATAATAAGAAGAATAAGAATCTATTTTGCTTCAAGAGTTACAGAGGTGAAAAAAGTCTAGCTTTGCTTCTAGGTCAGTGTGCAGATTTTGTTAAAAATAAGGTCAGGTTAGGGTTTATTTAAAATTTAAATATAGTTAATAGAAACTAATGCTTAAGGACACTGACACTGAACTAGACTAGCAACTAGACTCCCTGGAAAGACAGAAATACAATATATACATGCGTACATATTAATCTGGACATGAGAGTAACATCAGAGCAGATGAAAATCAGTTTAGTTACACTTTATTTGTGGGGGCCAACTGTAATCAAAAGGCTTTAATTTGACAGTAAAAAGTCTCCCGGACATCAAACTCTACAGAAAACAGTGTGAAAGCACTGTAATACAGGATTACAGTTCCTTGATATAAAAATATGACACTGCTGTTTTCATGACTGTGGTTTGAGTTACGAAAATGTGTGACTCTGACCAGCTTCTTCTTGTCACCTGATGGTAAAAAACAACTGTGGAACAAACAAATACAGTGTGACCATTCAATATTGTCTCTGTGACTATTTCTGGTCATAATGTCAGTGTGACTCATCATGACTGCAGTTTGGTATCAAGACTTTTTGAGAAACATATGACATGTTTCAACAGCAACAAGTATTTCAACCTCATGACAGCTCCAGTGATTGTATTGTGTCACCAACATTTCAACCCAAACATTAAGAAATATACATATAATATATTTTGATCACAAGACATTACATGAAACCAATAGACATTCATGTCTATTTAAAGCTAGCTGGTGAGACAACCAAGGCTAACTTTGACTAAAGCTAAATACACTTAACTCTTACACAACCTGTCTTTATTTAAAGTGTCCAAAGATTGACAGCCTCATGTACATTTTGGTAATTTAGCTTGTGATGCCACATAAATAAGGAAGCAGCTAAATCAAAACTATTCCTGCTCAAAGTTAGTTTAGATTAGCAGAGAAAAAACAACTGCCATCTCACCCTCTGACTGCGGGATAATTAATATGATTAGGGTTGGTTTAACTGTCACAATTAAGAAAAAAAAAGGCATTTCAAGAGTATCTAGCTTCCGTATCATGAAGAATTTCAGAGTGAAACAAGATAATGAAATAAGAAAACATAATATTTGGAGGAATTTTATGTGTATTCTATGTGTTATAGCAAACAGAGAATGTAACATGCTGTTACTTGCTAGCTAACGAATGAATCTTAGTTCTGTGCTGCTAAAAGTTGAAGATTTATTGATGGGTAAATGTCATGATATTGCTGGATAATGTTTGTTCAAGCCTAGGTAAACACACCACTATTTGTTTTACAGAAAGAAAACAAGGTGCACAGAATAGGTGCACAATTTGACAGTGGATCAGGGTGTAAGAATCACAATATTATATTTTAGGATACTGTATCGATTCTCAAAAACACTATTGTGATACATGCAAAGATTTGCAGTGGTAGTTCATTATGTGTTGTGTTTAAAACCCTCACCACTAGATGGCAGAGATGTTATCTATCTTCACTGATCTGTTTGCATTAAAAAGTTAACTTTTAAACAAATTTTTTATGCATATGGTGGGGTGTTCTCTATACTATGACAGTCACTAAAATTAGATTTTAAAAATATCAATATATAACCTCACAATATTGAAATATACTGAATCATGACACTGAAACATGATACACATTGCCAGATTCTTTCCAGTACACACCCCTGCCCATGATGTGATCTAAAACGGTTAAAAAGGCATTTTTCATTTCATTTTATTTACTAAAATTGCTTTATGAAATGAAGGTGATACAATAGAAACGTATACTGTGCAGCATGACTGAAAGCTGTTCAAATGTCTCAATAATCCCATGTAAAGTAAGATACAAGTGGACCTTTAAGATAAATACAAAGTTAAACATCCTGGCTTAAAAATTAATGTTTAAAATAACATAGAAAATAAACAGGTCTATAAGTCCATCTATCTCTATATACATACCCTTTTAGAAACAATTTTTTTTTGAGTTTTGTTTTGTTTTTTTAACCTTCATTTATTCAGGGTAGTTTCAATGTGACAACGCGACGGTTTTCACAAAAGCCTTGATCAAAATTGGTGCAGTTACACCCATTCACACCCAGAAACTGCCCACTACAACCACAGTTTGATCTGCCCACTACTGAGCAGCGCCACTAGAGCAGGTGGTGTTGGGGCACCTCAGGGGTGGTACTGATGGAGGGGCGAGTGCTGACTTTCATTTTCCCCACCCAGGTTTGTCCTTGAATTGAACTGATGACCCCCCAGTCAAAAGTTTCCTTCTCTATACTTTATGGCACCACGTCCCAAGTATATACCACATGTAAGTTTAAATTTAGCCAAAGTATTGAAGTTTTGCATTGAAAATTTTCAAATGACACCCAGCCCTCATCGTTAACGACATATCTTTACTCCTTTTAATATGTTAGTTCTTAAACTTCTGTAACTGCACATCATGTGCATACTGTTTAGAAATATGTATAGAAACAAAGCCGACTGGACAGCAGGTTTATAGTCCATTCTAATATTAAATATTATTTGGTTACTAGAAACTGAAACTTGGTGGAAGGAGTTGTCTCGCTGCTGAAGGTACTGCGCTCAGGAGATGTTGGAGAGCAGGCTGAGAGCACGGTGAGAGCAGGTGATGAGGGGGAGATGGAGCTCACTGAGTGAGGCACCAGGTGGACTCCACAGGGGCAGCCTGAATCATGGATGAGCTTCAGCACGTCGTTACGGAAGCGCACACCTACCAGGGCGTACAGGATAGGGTTGAGGCAACAGCGGGTGTACGCCAAAGTGCAGGTGATGTACTCCAGCAGGAGACCGCAGAACTGCCCCGCCATTTTACGTGACAGCACCACAGTGTACGGCAGCTGGAACGCCAGAAACACCAGCACGAGCACCACCATCAGCTTCAAGGTTCGCTGCCGATGCCACTGCTTCCCCCGTCGATGTCCCTGCCCCCCCCACAGCACTAGGCCTATCAAAGAGTAGCAGGTCACCATAACGAGGAGGGACAGGCAGAAGACAGCGATGATGGCTCCATTGGTGGCCATTTTGACTTTCCCACTGGTCTGCATGCCACAGTATGCATCATTGCCAGACCCTGAGACCCCAGAGAAGATGATTTCAGGCAGGCTGAGGAGCACCGCAACAAGCCACACGCCGACAGCAGCGACTGTCCCGCAGAAAAATATGCGATTGCGCAGCCTGAGCATATCTTGGGCTCGTGCCACCACCAGGTAGCGGTCAACACTGATGCAGGCCAGCAGCAGGAGCCCACTGTATGTGTTGATAGCGTAGCATGCGCGCATGACCTTGCACAGGTGAACGGGGAGGACCCAACCCAGGTGAGTTTCAACGGCCTGCAACGGCAGCGTGAGGAGCAGGAGAAGGTCAGCCAGCGCCAGGTGGAACAGGAAGACATCAGTCATGGAGCGAAGCCGGTGGCTGCCGTAGAGAGTGAAGGTGGCGATGACCAGGCAGTTACCGGTCACGCCCAGCAGAAAGATCAGGCAGAAAACACAAGTCTGGAACATCTTGATGGTGAACTCCTGTTCACCAGCCTCACACCAGTCAGAGTACAGGCCGTAATCATTGGGGTCTGTGGTGTTACTGATATTCCAGAGCGAGTAGTTTAAATAGTCAACGTCTGTCGCATAATCATAGAGGCCAATATCACCATGGTTGTTGAAATCCATTGCTGCAGGGAAAATGAAAAATCATTTATCATTTATCTTGAAATGAGAAGTATGAGAAAGTATCCCATGATTAAAACGTATAAAGTATACCCATCTCTGCAACTCCTAAGTCAAGATTAACTCAAAATAATATAAACATTTTTGTTTTAGCTCCCATTTTTCATGAGTAAAAGATCTCAGACTTATTCTGTGCACACAAAAGGTTTATTTCTCTAAAATTTTGCTCACAGATTTGTGAACAAAATCTGTACTAGTGAGCACCTCACCTTTGCCAAGATAATTCTTCTACCTGGCAGGTGTGACATATAGAGATGCCAATTAAACAGCATGATTACTACACAGTAGTGTCCTGCGTTTTGTGTGCACAGAAGAACTCTTAGATCTTTTACCTCAACTCAAGAAAAATGCAAGCAAAAACAAAAGTGTTGCACTTTTTTTAGTGCAATACATTTGCTGTTATTGTTTATGCATTATTTTAACCACACTGTGGTCATTCAGCGAAGTGTGCAGACGTTTGTGGGCCTGGTGGCCGATGACAGGATTCAGCAAGAACTGAATGGAACAACTTGAAATGAGAAGCTGTACCAAGAAGTTTCCCAGCTGTTATGTGCATATTAGCATACTGATATTAGCATTTAGCGCAAAGAACACCTGTGCCTAAGTACAAACTCAAAAGTTGCTAGCATGGCTGTAGATCCTTATTCTCATTAATAAAATGCTATGCTATATGTGTGGGATACAATTAGTTGCAAAAAGGAATCCTGATAGTTTTAAATCCAGTAACAGGAGAGACAGAGAGAACACTACATTACAGTGGTGTTAACATCGTACTATGACTCATGTGTAAATGAGATACTGTGGCCTGAATGATAATCCATGAACAAACTGTTTAAAAAGCAATTTTGCAGTAAGATGATCTGCTGCTCTGTTTCATATGAAGAGTGCTGTGGTTTTGATCAGTGTGGAGGAACAGTGATGCTACCTGCCACCTGCTCTCACAGTGACATGACGTCTCTGTGGGTCAGACTTGTGGCTCTGTACTCTGCTTCAGACACGTTTTGCTTTGCAGTGTTTCTCATATTTCTTATAAAACCCAAACTTACTCCACACTTGTGCATTATGAAAGTTTGGCAGTGTGATGTCAGTTCTTTCACTGTCTGTTCTGAGGAAATGAAGAGGAGAGACAGGAGAGGGAGAGGGGAGCGCTTGTTTTGTGTGAGCGAGGCAGCAGGCGTCCAGCGAGAGCGGTACAGGCAGACGCAGGGGGATAGAGAAAATGGAGCAAAGTTACAGCAGCAGTTCTTTGATGCCAAAAATGAAACATATGCAAGTCCTAATGAGACGTATCGATGCACTAATGCTGCATTACTTTTTTCCCTGATTCACGTTCAGCTTTTTACGGATACAGGCCGTCTGAACCGATGCACTTGCATCTTACACATTAAAGCCTGATGCATCAGATGCATGAGTGAATCGTTACACCTATACTGAGTGGTGTTAAAAGGACACTTAGGTGTAGCAATGAAATTAAATGCCATGTATTGTTCTCTTCTAATTTGAGGAGTGTTATATCTGAACTGCCACTTAACATGACTTTAACCCACAAGTGTGAGCTGTCAGATTAGTTTCAAACTTTTGAGGACATTTAAGCAACAGTCTGCATGTAATCCAGTGTAACTGAGACATACAGCTGAAGATTAAAACTCCTAAGCAACTGCACAAGGACTTCAATTCATTTACAACTTGGATAGCACAATAAAAACGTTCTGTAGCATGTCTGTAATGAATATTATGAGTCATTCTGGGCCTCAACTTGCATGGAGACTAATTACTGTTCCAAAACATGTATCATTCTTGTAGATACCAGCCTGGGCTGATTTTGAGCAGAATACTGTACTACATGTCCCGATATCAGGAAACAGTAACTCCTCTACACAGGTTGAAAGTGAGAGACCTGCAGCTCTGTTCCTCAGTTTGAGTAAGCAGCTGTGATATTTTAGTCATTTTGCACCAGGTTGCGTGACACTGGCATCAGGTCGTTGGCACAGGGGAAATCGTGGGTAGCTTGAAGGTCTACAGATCAGTCAGTGTCGCGTGCTAACAGCCTTTATAGGCAGTTTCCACAATCACTTTTTAACATTTCATCTTTCACTCAGTGAATGGTACTGCTGAGGCTCCTCACAATATAAAATTGTGCTCTTTTCTTTTAAAATCTTTCTTTCTAACTTCTTTATTTGATAGAAGAGACACATTGAGGAGTTTCTCTTAAAGGTAAGAGGAACAACAGGAAAGAGAAAAACATTTTGTAGACAGAGCAGCACCGAGTGTCTGAAAATATTAGATTTGAGATTTATTATGTTTTAGCCAGCAACCTCACATTTTGGAAATACGTGTTCTTGACAAACACTGAAGTGTGAGGCTAAATGTGATTTAGTGCGATTGTTACTTTCAACCTGATAATGAACAGAGAAATAATTTAATTTGCAGTTAAATTTCAATTTTACTGAGAATGTCTTTTAGGTTGTGGCAACTTGAGAATATTTGTCGGTATATTGCTCAGGAAGCTGAAGAAAAAGGGAAATGTCTCCTTTCTGAGAGTAGAAATTTGAGTCATACGAGGGAGTTTTTACTGACAAGCTGCATCCCAAGCTGTCGGACAGCTTTGAGTCATATTGTGATTAACAATGGATAAAGTGACAAGCATGAGCAGCTAAACAGGAACAATATTTTTACAGTGCAATTTTACCAAACACTCCGAGAATCATAATTCACAATGCTGAACCTTTCTTTACTGGTATTTATTCCTGTGGTCGGGGTTTCCTCTCTGTGTTGCAGCTGCAGTTTATATTATGTTCCTTAAAAAAAATGTCAACAATCTCTTTACTGAGTGGATTTGAAAGCATGGAACATAAAAACTTCTGCAATCTGCAGTCTATAAGCATAGATGATGGTTTAGAGTAAATCAATGAAGGAGTGCCAGTACGATCAATTCTCAAACCGCTATTATTAACAATACATATAAATAACAGAATTACTGTATTTTAACGCCAGTTATTATGCAGATGACAAAATGTTTTTGGCTGGTTCTACTCTGACTCATCAGTCTTGTTACTCTGCCTTTGATGTTTTCCACATTATCTCTTCTCAAATATATGTGCGCATCCTGCATACAGAAGGACAAAATATACGGTGTTTTCCACATCTACCTGCAGCTGCAGCTGTCCTGAAATTCAAACTTTGAGTCATAAAACAAGAAAAAAAAATACATAAGGATCTGAAGGTCTTGTACAGCCCTAGACTGCTATTAAAATTCATCTAATCCAGTGCAATGTAATTATAGTTTGTAAAACTACTGTTAATTTCTGTATTGAATATGGAGATAACCATTATTAAAAGAACATAGAAATCACCATGTTTTATAATAATAAAAAAATTACTATGAAAGTTCCCAACTACCTCACATTTCTTCTCTCATTTAAACATCAAAATTACAACTACACAATCTAGTGATAATTTGACAATGAATTATCCTTTTTTAAGCCAAATTATCAGATATTCTTTACAACTTTTTAACCATTTGTATTCATTCTTTTTTTTAAAGGAGTAAATCCTTATTTGCATATGTATGAAAAAAAATATCCATTACCAACAAATAAATGTAGTGTTCTGCATACACAATGTGTATAGCCTGTATTATTTGATTTTTTGGAGCAACTTTTTAAATTTTATTTTGCTGTTTGTTTTCATGATCGCATGACGGCAGCAGCAGATTCTCGTTCAGCGCGCTGAGTAGCACAAAGAGGAGCAACGACAGAGACGGCGAGAAAAGCAGCTCATAGAGCAAGAATATTTTCATATCTAACATGGTGAAAGGGTTTATTTCAGAGTTGGTGATTGTTGGAGCAGTTTGAAGACCGGTGAGTTTTATTTTCTTTCTGGAGAGTTTAATTTAAGATATGATGAGCTCGGTTCAGTAAAAGAGACAAAGGTGCACTGATAAACTGTGCACTGATGCATTTTTACAGTTTAGTGAGTAAAGTAGGTGGAAGAAAACTTCCTTTCTTGACATTTTGTGAGTTCCTCGTTTATTTATTAACAAAAACAAAAACATAGCAAACTCACAACTCACACACCCGACAACAGACCCTAACTGTCCAACCTCCCCGTGGCCGAATCTCTCTTAACAAAGCCGTTAGCCACCCACGCCCGGGGACCCCATTAGACTGCATGTCTATCAGAACAGTGATCCTCTGGTGACTCATAAAGCTTAATTTTTTTTATTTGTGCTGTTGCGTGTGACCACAAGATCATGAAGCAGTAGCCATCTTTGTGCTGAAAGCTTTGGACAGCTGTAAGACAATCTGTCTTGCAATGTGATATTTCTAAGATTTTACTTAAACCTTTAAGATCAAAGTCTGACCTCCAATTTCTTGTTGACATGCAATCAGTCATCTGTCTCTTTTCTTATGCTGGCTTTTAAGGCTACGGTACATTTTAAGGATTTTAAGATTTAAAAGAAGTAGTCCTTGAAAATCAGACCTTGTTTTCAATGAGACCTGATCTATTTGCTCAAATAATTATTGCAGAATTTATACCTGAAAACATTTGTTTGCAGTTGCAAGTAGCACCGTATGTGCTTTACTGTAAATACTGTCTATAGTCCTCCAGTTTTCCCTTATTCTGACTCATTTATCAGACTATTACATATTATTTAAATCAGAATAGGCCTACCTTTTACAATTAGGTTGAAAGTGAGATCATCGCTAGCAACCATGTATGTTGTTACAGAGTTTGAGTGGGCAGCAGTTATATATTTCTGTCATTTTTGACCTCAGTGTGGGATGCAGTTGTTGTCAGGCTGATGGTGTGCAGGAACTCATGAGCAGCAGATCACCAGCGTCACATGCCAGTTCAGCCAGTTTCATTTCTCATTGCACTTGAATGACCGGACAAAATATTATTTTTTTTCTTTTAACACGCATTGCCTTTTACCAGGGGAGACTGGAAAACACCTTTAATAATATTCAGGTAAATAGTTGTGTGAAAATTTTAGTTCTATTCTCTGCTAAGGTTAAAAAAGACTGAATTATTTTATTTTCTATTGACATTCAAACTGCAAATCCCAGGTTGCTTACAGTTATTACTTGACAGTATAATTGAAATTAAAAGAATCTGACATTTTAACAACCTTGTATAGAAATTGTAGATAGTGCTCAGGCAGCTGGAAGGATTTTCATATAAATACAACATAAATCACATGAATGAGTCATATGTGGGTTTCCGATTGTAGTGCAAGATAGTTTAGTCTCTTGGATTGATCTGCTGTCACAAAGGACACATTTCATGATTGAATATCAGAGTGATGTTATAAAAAAAATAAGTCAGTGTGCAAATGCATATCAATGTTAAAACATAAGCTCAGTCATGTTAAGAAATGTATTTATTGAAAAGAACCGGAATTTTTGAATCTATAGAAAAATATTTTCAAATCCTACATATATGAATTTTGCTCCAACTGTAAAAATCTATTTCTGTTCTACTTAATTTCTGCCCAGATTTTCTTAAGTGATCATACCTGTGCTGTCTGAAGTGTTAAGCATGTCCCTGGTCCTCCTCCTGTGTCTGTGGTTGAGATCTGAGAGGCTGCCACTCTTAAAGGGTGTTTTGCTGACCTTGCTGTACCCCTGCGCTGGTTGTTTGTATCACCAGGAGGCACTGACAGATATGAGCTGTCATATGCCTGAGACTGAATTTGTGGGTTGTTTTATGACCTGTCTTTTGTATTAAAGTGGATCAAGAAAGGTTTCAACTGAAACCTGATCTGTAAAATTTTGTTCCCAGTCAACTGATTTTAATCATCCTCGCTGCAGTCGTACCACATTTATTTGACAAGTTTGCACATGGAGTTTTCACAATCTTATTTTTAATGTACTGTACATTACACAATGATATTCTTTGACAAATCCAAACTACGTCCTAATGAGAAAAGACAAAACATAGAGAAAAGCACAGAACGTGCTCACAGCATCGAGCTTCAGGTTCAACAGGGGGACAAACATGCAGAAACACATCTGGGTGTGACTGCTGACTGGTACCAAACACACTCACAACCTTTCTATGACTTCTTTTGAGGTTATATGATCGTTTGTGGGTCTCATCTTGCCACATAAGAGTCTTAAAGAGTCAAACCGCCTAGCTGGGGCAGCACACATGACCAAAGAGCCTTTCAGTGCCTTTTTGTATCTTAAACAAAGCTGAACTTGTATTTTACATTTAGTTAAGCTTTATTTATTTATCTTTAAAAGACAGACTGATGCAAAGTGAAAACATAAATCTATATCATCATCTATGAGATATGCCTTTATTTTGAAATTCAATGGCACATCTGTCATCTTTTCTGAGAAACCTCCTCCTTCTCCTTGCAACAGTTTTATGTTTGTTAGTGGAGTAAACTCTACTGCACTTAACCAGGTACAATTATCTACAATTATTTGTGTGTTGTTTTTATCTTTTTTTGCTAAAAGCAGAAAAAAGGGGTGGCAGCTTCTTCTGTAACTGATTCTTTGCTTGTTATGATTCTTGATTCAATCATCCCTCAGGGACAAATAGACTTGACCTTTTTTTAAAGATTATTTTTTGGGCTTTTACATTTATTTCAATAGCAACAGCTGAAGAGATGACAGGAAAGGGGGTAGAGACAGAGGGAATGACATGCAGCAAATGGGCTGCAGGTGGGAGTTGAGCCAGCGGCCGCTGCAGAGGGCTGACAGCCTCAGTACATGGGGTGCGCGCTCTACAAACTGAGCTATAGGGGCGTCCCAGATTTGACATTTAACAATTATTTTCATTGTTGGCTAATCTGCAGATTATTTTATCAAATTATAAATTTGCTCTCTGGTCTTTTTTTCTGGTCTGTGTCTGTCCAGACTCATAATATGTGTTGTGAAGATTTAGATGGAATTGAACAAAATGCAAGTAGTGGCTTTATTTGCCTCACTGATAAATGGTTTTGCAAAGCCTGCACAGCTGTTTAGTCCCAATCATTTTGAGTTTCCTTCACATTGGGTGTGTGGAAATGCTCTTATTTTCACTATTAAACATAGCCATGAGTTCTACTATTGATTTTTTTACAATATGATTTCACCAAATATTTAAGTCATCTCCAATCACAATTGTTTACGATTTTTTTCCGACCACATTTCTTCCTTGAAGCTGATGGTTCATCATTATCCTTCCAGGTTTCAATAATGTGTTGGATAGTTCTTAACCCAGTTTTAGTAGTTTCGTCAATCTTTTCTAACATCTTTTCCACAACCACAGGATATGTCTTCTGACATGATTGTTTAACCCTTATGTACTCCTCGGGCATTTTTGTACATTTTTCTAAACTTTTTTTTAATTTGGTGATCATTTTGGCTGTGTTAGAGCTTGTGGCATGAACTTTTGTAAGAACTTTTCTTTTTTGTCTTTTACTCTTACATGTCCTTCATACTCACGTGATGCATTTTGCACCCTCTGAACACCTTCCTGGCAAAAATGGAAACGCACAGAAAAACTGCTATTAAATCATCATACATCAATATTTTTTTTTTTATAATAAAAAGTAGGGGGATGGGGCTTTGGCGGTGATTGCCCCTGGTGCTCTGGTCACCGGTGCAGAGGCACAAAAAAGTCCAATGTGTCATCTTCAATCAGATGTAAACTCAACAACATTCACTTTGCAATGGTGTGAAACGTAGAAAAACTGAAAATAATAATTACATTATTACAACATCAGAAGATGAATCAGCCACACAAAGCAGTCATCACATGCAGATTATTACAATTAAGAATGATTTAAAATATATCCCTCACTTTGTTTTGCAGTTTATTTCATTCGCAGTAAAGTGCATGATACCGGAAACCAGTCGGAACTCAGTTCATCATATGTGGGACTTTTAAATCTAATCTATTATGTCATCTGGTGTTGTGGCTGCTCATTTTGAACCCAACTAAGGATGTGAAACATCTCAACCTCTAACATGGCCTAATTAATGAAAATGTGAAACTGATAACTATGGCAGAATCTAATCAAGTGTGATTTTATGATGTTTTTTAAACAAGCTCTGTTCTAGTATAACTTGTGTTCTTGATTGTATCAAGAAGTCTGTCCTGGCAGATCAATTCTCACATCCCTGCCAGGCAAGCGCCCTACATACATCCCTGTGAGGGTGTTCATCTCTGCACCACATGTTCATAACTTAGCTGTGTTCAGCCCCTGATGACTGAAACAAAGTTAGCTGGCTGGCTGTACCAAGGAAGCTAAGCTAAGAAAACAAAAGAGCAAACAACAGCACAATTCAACGAAACACAATAACTAGCTCAAATACAGAAGGCTTCTAAATCACGATGGTTGAGGGCTCAATGGTTGATGATTGTCCAACACTTGGCATGGACAGCGGCATCGTCTATCAGCCCAACTCTAAGTCACAATCACATTCACACCTACGAGCAGTCTACAAGACCAGAACCTTCTTGTTGTGAGGCAGATCAACAAGAGTGCTTTGTACAAAAGAAATTCTGAGAAATTACATAAACACATTTTTTCTCAAATTGTTAATAGCTTATTAAAACTACAGTAAGATGGTTGATATGATATTTTTTCTGGTTCCAGTCTGTGTGGGAAGTGAACCCGTGGGTTTGAGTTTGCCCAAGTGCCTGATTAACCCCGCTGCACTAATTCACCCTGCAAAGATGTAGTCTGATCACTGCAGAGATGCTAACATTGATGAGCAACAAAACCACAATGTGTGCACCAGACAATGAGAAAAATGTGTGATGGGTTGAGGTGAATTGCTTCTGCGTATGGGAACTGTTGTACGACTTTCACAGCTGGGCCGAGATGTTGACGATCCTCGATCCACAATGTGGTTTTTGCAACCTTTGAATTTTACCCTCCTTGCTTGTTTATGAGTGTGGTTGTTGTTAAGTGATGTGAAACTGTTGACCTACTATTCAACCTGTGAACACAACATTCAATGGTGACTGGCTCCTTGGCATGAGGGTGCTAAACTGCTCACATTGAGATCATATTGTTACTTGGAACTATTTTGCTGAAAAATCCATCACTAAAAACACATCTGATTTTGCAATTATGAATTGCAACAATTGATTGTTCACTTGAGCTTCAGCAACAACAACTTCTATAGATTTCAAGTGACTCCTTATGGCCTCTAAATATAATTTTTCTTTTCTTTTGCTGACATCAAAATGTTTATTCATGCCCTAAGACAAAATTTGTAAATGGTTTATGAGCTTTATATAATGACACAAGTCAACACAAATCATTTATCAGAAGTTTTCTTCTATTATTAGGTGACTAATATGACATTAATGAGAGCAACCTCTGGATTATAATAAGCCATATGAGGTGACTGTAAGTCATTAATTAAAGGGACCGTGCATTATGTGTAGAGAGTATGGCTGCACCTAAAAAGCAGTAAATTGTCACAAAGGAGAAGCTAGAAGTAGAGAAGTTTTAGCATTTTTGCTTGAGAAATCACTAAAAGAAATAATTATCAAACTAGACGCAGGTTATTTTTCTCTTGATCAATGAACCGTTTCAGCTTTAACTCAGAGGTTTATATATTAAAACACGTGTTGTAAGTTTTTAATTAGACCGTACAGAGGTGAGAATACACCACTACACAAATCACTTCCATGGTTCAAAGTATGATGCAAATTCTACTTACGGTTCTGCTTTATACTCTCTCCATACCCAGAGTAAGATCCAGATCTGGTAAAGGCACTTTTGGGTGCTTTATCATGATTATGTTCATTCTCAAAAGAAAACTGAAATAATTTTTATTTCTCAGGTTTATGATTAGTTACTATGTCTAAGTGAGATCAATTCAAACGGTTTGTCAATTTCTTTCAGAGGGTCTGTGTTTGTTTCTTTTGTGTCTTTCTTGTACTGTTTTCCTTTCTTATTCTTTTGTTGCTGTTTGACTTGACTTGTATTTTATTTTACTTGCATTAATAAACTGAGCTATTCACTCAGTAACAATTTATTTAGGTTCATATGTACAATCTAATGTGACTGTTCTGCCATAAAATCTACTTTTATGACATCTAATGTTCAGTTTTGAGTGTTCTGACATTGTCATAGAGGTTTTAATTAAATTATATGTTTTAGGACTGAGGTCATAGTTAGATGTGATGTTGTGCTGCACTAGACCTTTTTTAAATCAGCATCATTGTGTAAATATAAATAAAACAGTACATGTGGGACTTTTTGATTTTTTGAAAAAGGTAAAAATGAAGTTTGACTATTAATCCATTTCTTGCATATTGCAGAAATATAAAGAAAAGAGTATACAGGTTGTTGGACACGGCAAGTTCCATGTCTGCTGATGGGAATTGGCAAAAGTGAATAAAAACCAGCCAAGTGGATCTTTTCTGAGCACGGGAAGGCTGATGTTTAGAGTCATTTAGATAAAGAGATGCAGTTATAAATAGATTATTGTTAAATCACTTTCATTTTATTTATTTCAGGAGCAATTTTTCTTCATGACACCTACTTCTGTGCACATCAAGTATTAAATCTGGAGACTGAACGACAGAGAGGTAAGACTGCAGGTTGTACAATCTGCACTCTTCATTAAAAAGCAGCTTTGCAGTGAGTTTAAGCTTCATACTGTGTGAATTTCTCATTCTGAAACAAGGAAAGAAGATGTGAAGAGAAGAGGGGGAAGTGGGTTTTGGGTATATATGTTGAGAAAATAAAATGAGTTTCAGAGCAAATGAGTGGGCAACTATATTTTGAACAAAATGAAAACTACTAATAATGACCAGCTGCTTATTTTAACCACCGGAGGGCGAATTGAAACCAGTTTTAATTCATTTCAGCACCAGAACAATTCAAACACTGACAGTACATCCATTTCTATTGTGGGCTGGAGATGTTCATTACTAACTAAACATTAATTTACACCACAAAAAGTGTTGTAGTGTGGAGCTGCTCTTTAGTTATACTGTCTCTGGGCTGAGCTGTTATAAGCTTCACAAGACTGCTGAGTCACTCGTATTAGTCTCAGTTTAGAGAAGTACTCTGAAGAAATATGTTTTTTCTAAAAAAAAAGTGGCTGAGTAGTTGGCAGGGCTGGGCATCATTTGAAAATCATTTGATATATAAGTTTCAGTACCAGAGTTTCTACCAGTATACTGCAAGCCCAGTGGCCCAAAATTTCGTTTTTTGTTATTGTTCTTTTTTTTAATATACTTTCTTACCATAAACCGTCCAGCATTAGAATTTCCAAAAGTTCAATACTTGTTGTGGGGCAATTTTTGTGCAAGTGTAATTTTTTTGTGTTTCAGCTCAGCCTCTAACTGAACTCCACACTGAGACACTCAACTTCTTTCTGCTATTTCTCTCCAGTCTCTCTTCTTTTCCTTCTCCTCTCTGTATGTTTGTGCTTTCATAAAGTAAGGTACATCATATCAGAAGAGAATCAAATGTGGCTCACAGTGCAAAAAGGTAAAAATGAAGTTAGACTTCTTAACCACGTCTTGAATATACACACCAGGTTGCAGGTCTGCGGATGGACATTTGGGAACATAAATACTCATCTATAATTCTCATCATGCCCCGTGGAGACTAGAAATCTGAGCTGAAATAGGCTGTAGGTCTTCCTTAACCCTAACAACATCACTGTGACATCACTGGAGGCAGGAGCAGATATTTGCTCAATACTGACTGGACATCCACATGATGTCCCTTTAAGAAATATAAACCTTTCTTTCATTTAACAAAATAAGCCAAACTTCACAAGTATTTAATGTTGCATGAACACAAGTACCTATACAATAGCTTCGCCTAAATAAAAACAGTCCAAAGCTGGCAAAAACATGATGTAAACCGGAATGATCAGATCAAAGAATGAGACAATAAAATGATCAATTTTTTCCAGATATGGAATGGCAATTTTCTGAGCTTGACAGTTTTGTCTGCATAATACGCAGCCCAAGTAACTGGACTTCAGTACTATTACAGAATGCTGTAGTGATAATATGTAATTCATATTTAGTCATATTTTATATGTCAGTCACAATTTATTTTCCTGCTCAGTGCAGTTTCAGGTGATTACTTTCTCAGTATGGCACACATTGGTTAATTTGATGTGTGGTGTGTGTGAAGTTGTTGTTTTTGTACCCTCACTCGTGTGAGTCATTCTGTTTGTCATCACATTCTTTCCCAAACAGGACCAGTAGAGGAAATGTGTTTTTAAGGTGTTAACTGATAAGAAATTGGACTCTAACAAAATGTGATTCAGATTTGAAGATGCATGTTAAAAGTATGTCAATATACACAGAAAATATCACTAATAAAGAACAATATATTAAACCTTCATACGAAGAATTTGTATTGTCCTGATGTTGCACACCACCGTAAAACACAAATTACACAACATTTACAGCTGGAGATGAAAAGGTATGAAAATTTCATATCACAATTACAGTGACCAAAATTGTCATGTCATTACCACTATCATCATATTGTTGAAAAACTTAAAAAAAAAAATACACTAATGCACGCACTGAAATCATTTCAACATGTTTTTTTTTCCAGTAAAAAACTGAAAATTGTAATGCAAAATTGATCATTCTCACAACTTATTTTTTTTTACCATATTATGCAGCCCTAGTTATAATGATAATTAAAATTTGAAATGGAAGCACTAAGCCAGGAATTTTAATCACAACTTACTGTGAAACCAAAACGCTATTTGCAGCTCCTATCAAGAAAAAAAATTCACTGTTGACTTGGTATCCCAATTAGAGCCTGTCAGGTCTTACCTATGTAAAAACAGATAACCAAAAAAGCAAATTACTGGATGAACTCACTCTGGTAGTTCAGCCCTATAATCAACTATATCAAAAACAGCAGTCAGTCTCAGAGGTGAAAAAAGTACTCAGATCTTTCACTTAAAGTCAAACTAGTAATACTAGAAATACTGTTAAAAGTAAAAGTCCTGCATTAAATAATTCACTTACATAAAAGTGCCAATGTATTTACATCAAAATATACTTGAAGAACCAAAAGTAAGAGTACTCATTATGCAGAATGGTCCACTGCAGAATTACCTTATGTTATCATTGTAGAATTATTACCTTACAGAATTAAAATTACTGATGAATTAATATAGAAATCATTTTAATGTTGCAGCTGTTAGAAGTGGGTCTTATTTTTACTATATATTCCATATGTGAATTTCCACAGGAGGTCTTTTTCCATGATAAATCATGAATATAGTTTGTAGTATTAATCTGAATCTGCAAAGTAACTACTAAGGCTGTCAGCACCATATTTCCCTCTGAACTGTAGTAGAGTAGAACTAGTAGTGTGAAATATAAATACTCATGTAAAGTACCTCAAAATTGTACTTAAGAACAGTACTTGAGTAAATGTACTTAGTTAGTTTCCACCCCTGGAGACAGCATCATGGCTATCATATCATGTGGTTGACACACATCCTTGATGTGCTTTTCTGAATTCCAAAAATGTCCCTGAACGTCTTTCAACATGCAGCGAACCCCTGAATGCCAGGACAGTTTCCTGTCTGACCGAGCCGAGGTGTAGACAGAGGCCGTTACAAAAAGCTCTTACATCCTGCGCATTGAAAATGACAAAGTACAGGAAGTTGTTGCCTTTTACACTTGGTGTGCTGGAGGCACACGCACACTCCTGAATTTAATCCTATCACATTTTTTTGAGAAGATATATAACGCTGATTTTTGCACAAATACAGGAAACTTGTCCACTGTTTTTGTCTATAGTCACTATTTCTTCCACGCAGACCTTTGCAAGCATGTCAGAGCTGTCTGTGAGCCAATGGTGTTATTGTTTATGTTTTAAAAGCTTTGTCTATCTGTCATGCTGCACCAGCTTCCTGATTCCAGACTGTCTCTGTCCGGGCAGTCACCTTCCCTGCCGCTAAATGAAGGAGGAAATCCCTTAACAGTGTTTTCACCAACTATGTGAGGGAGAGCAGGAAACTGGGCCGTGCTGCCTCCACATGACCGCCAACATCAGGACAGTCCCACTCCAATTAGCAGATATATCACTGTAGTATCATGTGTTTATGCCAGTAGACCCACAGGACTAAGTGAAGACATACCAGCACTTCCATTATTTAGTCCTTATAGATGGAATCTCCTTTAGCCAATAAACAGAATTGCATTTGTAAGAAAATGGTCTATGCTAAACTTAATACAAATAGGTGTGTGATGTACAAAGAAACCAAAGGATAAGGCTGTTTCTCTTCTGTATTTTTCTTGCTGTCAACAAATCACAGGAAAATATGAGGAACAATATGTTAATCCAACTACTTTCAATCTTCTCTTCCTTGTCTGTGGCTCTCAAACCCAAACCCTATGGTTCCTACTGAAGACATAAATCTTTAAAAACTGCTCATAAATCCACAATATGGTTTCATTAAAAAAGGAACTTCTCAAAATAGCTGATCACTTTGGTTTTTAAATGTTACTCAAACAGGAGGAAATTGTGCATTTGTTGAGGACTTTTTTCATCATTGTTGTTGAGTAATGAATCATCCCTTAATTTGTCAAGATATAAAACGACAGCTTTTTTTTCTGACCTGACTGCAACCTAGAACTCCTTTTAAGTAGAAATAGCTAAGGAATAAATTTCTAGGCAGGCTGATTGCATCTGCAGATGCAAGGATGAGAATATGATGATACTGCCCATCAATCACAAGACACCGAAAATAACACTCGTAAACATGTACAAGAACTATTTGAAAAAATGGCTGAGTCACGTCAATGTTTTCACTTACGCTGATAAACCCACAGAAAACCTGACTCTACAGGTTTCTTCAGCTCTTATGGGCTTAATTCTCAGTTTCAGATCACTGTTTTGATCTTATGGCTCGCAACTTTACTTTTCAATGCGCTCATAGCGACACATCCAGCTACAGCAGCAGATGTTTTCAGAGATAAAGCTTTAGCAGCTAAAGCGACAGCGATAGTTTTATTGGCCTTACATCCATCAGGTGGGCAGACACACAACTCCAAACGAGTTCTGTTGTTGCTTCATCTCTTCTGGATGCGTAAATAAGGCAGATGCTTGCTCAAATGTTTGCAAAATCAACTACACAAAGTAATAAATAAAAAAAATAATAAAAGTAATAATGAAACTCAAACCGATTAATTTATCAAAAGAGTTGCCAATTAATTTAATAATTGATTATTCAATTAATCGTTGCAGCTCTAATGAGTTGTAATTTAAAAGTGAAATAGGACTGCAGGTTCTGATTATATTAGATAACCTGTTAGTAGTGCTGTCAGATTGTATTCAGCTTTTCTTTTTTTTTTTTTTATCCCTCTAGTCTGTTAATCAGGCTTACTTAAGCATCTCCGGAACACTCACACACGCAGGTACATACGCACAATTAGTCAGCCATGCTAAGATAAAGAGGGCTGGGCTTGTTCTTATTCCACTCAGCTCTCAGACCTCAGGTCAGTGACCGGCCTCAGAGGTTACTGCTGGTCCCCTCATCGCTCTCCACCATGATCTTGAATCTGCTCTTCCCTCTTCTTCTCCTCCTCGGTATGTATCCGACCTCACAAACATACATGACTTTACACGCGGGTTTTAGGTTAATGATGTTTTACTCTCTTAATATTTCCTGTTTTTTGGGTTTGCTGCGTATTTCCATGAGTGTCCATTGTTTTCCCTGTGAGTGGGATTGATGAAGGAAAAAGGGGGAGGCATTTTAGTTTTAGGAGCAGCAAATGAGGCTGGTGTCTGGAGTCTTTGATAATGTGTTGGACTTGTTAATGTGATTTTAAATTGCTGAATTAAATCTGTGTCCACAGGTGTTGTGGAATCACAAACAGCCAACAAGACAGAGGAAGAGTTGACCAAAGTTGAGGTGAACCAAACACTCAGCAAGTTTACCTCTGACAACAGTAAGACTTTTTACTTTTCATTTTGATTAGATTTTCATATGTTGATTATTTTTTCAATTAACTGAGGTTGTTTGGTCCACAAAATGTCAGAAAATTGTGAAAAATGGTGATCAAAGCTCAAGTGACGTCCTTTAATGTCTTGTTTAGTGCACAACCAAAGATAATCAGTTTACTGCCACAGAGAAGTAAAGAAATCAGAAAATATTCACATTGAAATTAGAGAATTTGATGAATTTGAGAATTTCAAAATGATTAATCAATTGTCAGAATAGTTGCTGATTTATTTAATAGTTGATTAATAATTGTTAATCATCTGGTCTATGAAATACCAGATAGTTCCCCTGAGCTTGAGGCAACATCTTCAAATAACTTGTTCTGTTTAACCAACGATCCAAAATATTACATCTATCTAGGGCTGGGCGGTATGACGAAATTTTCATATCACGTTTTTTTTAAAAATCATATCGGTTTCACGGTATTTGACGGTATTTTTTTTTTCATGCAACAGTGTTCTTACCCACAATTTCTTCTACTGAGAACAGAATTACTGCAGTTGATTGTCTTCAAATAGCCCATTTTACTGTCACAAGGACTGTATCATGTTTTTTTTTTTATGTCCAGAAAGGTAAAAGCATGACCCCTTCAAAGTATGGTTACCATCACATGGACGACTATACAATTAAACGTCCCCACCCACGCTAGTCGGAACCAGAAATACTAGTCATTTAAAATATTTAAAAATTAAATATTTGTCAATATTTCATTCATGCATGATGCCAGTTATCTGTTGCCGCACGCCACTAGTCGGGGCTGCGTCTCTGTCAGATGGAAGCCCCTCTCACCCTGCTTGTATGAACCGATCGCCATGGCAACACTGGATGTCTACATCAGCGAAGTCGGACGGATGATTGTAGACTGTGACAGAATAAGCTGATACATATTCACTCGACTGGAGAAATGTGACCGCATTAAGCACACACACAGACATAAACCTGCAGGCGGAGCTGCTGCTGCTGCTGCTACTACTAGCTGCTAACGTTAGCCACACTGTGTGTCAGGCTGGAAGCTAATGTTAGCCACACTGTGTGTCAGGCTGGAAGCTAAGGTTAGCCACACTGTGTGTCAGGATGGCAGCTAACGTTAGCCACACTGTGTGTCAGGCTGGAAGCTAACGTTAGCTCTGGGTCCTTTACCTGCAGACACTGTGACCCTCTTCGGTCTAAAAAGGTGAAGCATAAGCATGTAAGGTTTGTACTGCACAGCGCGAAGTAGCGCGCATTTCAGCAGCATTTAAAGTACGATTTGGCGATTGTAGACTGTGATTCACCGGTATGGCGGTATATGAAAAATTCATATCATAACGAAAATAAAGACTGGTTTTCAGTACGAACCGGTATACCGCCCAGCCCTACATCTGTCATCACTGCAGACAAAAAAAACCCAGACAACATTTTTACAAACTACTGTTCAAACCAGAACAGAAGCTGTAACCACAGAATTTAAGCCATTTTTACATTCATCATCTACTAATTTTCTGTCAATTGATCGGTCAACTTATCGTATTGTAAGACAATCAGTTTACTATGACAATAAAAGCAGAAAATCAGTGTTTTCCTTTTCCCTGATTGTCATTGGTTGTTTTAACTGCACACTGTATAACTGTATATCTTAATTAAACTTTTAAAAGTAAACAATTTAGTTTTCTTCGCAGAAAATAATTACATTCTGAGATACAGGGCTGCTGTGTGTTTTGGTTTTTTTTTGCAACCATTACACCTAGAGCTGCAAACTGTTAGCACTTTCCTTAATTGATCATTGGTAACACTAATGATCAATTAACTTTGGCATGACTTTCTAGATTTTTTCTTCTTTGACACTAAATGCATTTTTCCCCTTCAGTCAAAGCTTTATTTCCATGCATATTCTCTAAGAGCCTTGCATTGCCTATGAAATGTAGAGAAAGACGTAAACATACAGAGCGCGCTCTAACCTCATCTGACATATTTGAAATCTCTTACAGTAGATGGAGTTAAAAGTTTAAATGAAAACTTGATCAATCAAATTCTTATTTACAGGTTAATCAATCATTGATTACTTGTTATCATCCCTATTTACATCCCTTAAAGGACCATTGTGTAGGATTTAGTGGCATCTAGCAGGGAGCTTGCAGATTGCAAACACCTTGTCTGACTGATCATTTCAGCTCCATGTAATCAAATCATTCCTATTGGTATTCATGTAAGATTTGACATAGGATTATACAGTCATTGTGCGTACTTGACACCTTTTATTCATCAAACATATGGAAATATTGCTGAAATAAAATGAATAAATATTTGCCTTTAGGTTCAATAACACCCGTCAACGGGACATCCAGTTCATACAAAGACAAGAGGAGTCAAATTGAGGATGAACTACAAAATAATAAGACATCTACTGTTATCACAGAGGATGATGGTGAGTTTTTCTACTGATTCTGCATGAGGAAAGGAAACTACCGTCCTTATCAGTGCCTCCTGTGCTTCCTATACAGATGACCTACTATCTAACTACATGGTATCAGCAATCAAGTTTCAGTTTCAGGCAAAAGGCAAGATAAAGAAAACATGCGTTAGTGGGTTCCTGAGTGAACTCATAACTTAAGGAGACGTCTGTACAGTGTCTAAACCAACATATCACAGGAAATCCCACAAATATTTCATCCATTGTACACAGCAAGACAATCTGAACAATGTAACTGAATGATATAAACTTGAGTGTTGTTTGATACCTATGTGTCGCTGTTAGTTTGTCTATGTCAGACTTATTCTTGCCCTTTCTTTGCAGAAAATTTTCAGAACCAGGAGAATGAGTTTCCAGCCAGACATTGTAATCAGGACCTGCTTGTCACATACAGTTACAGCCTATGTGGTACAGACTTTGACACAGAAATGAGGTCAATCAACACAGAAAAATGGTGTGTCCTGGAAAATATCATCAGGTAGGCATGCCAAGTATCCAAAGAATTAAGTTTATGCATGTTTTACTTTTTTATACTATTACTTGTTTTACTTTTTTCTTGTTTTGTTTGTCTATTTTCAATTTATTTGTGATCAAAGAAACCGAAAACGGATTTTGGAATGATTATACATTTGCAGTAAAATCAAAATCTTGGTGTCAAAATTTAGAATAATACAAACTTCATTTAAATGCCTTCCAGCATAAACTATGTTTAATCAAAAGACAACTTTTTAACATCATCTTAAAAAAGTACAAGGATCTGTCAGCAGTGTTTCTTAAGTTAACTGTTCATTTTAAGTCATAAATAAACAAAATAGCTGCAGAAGTTTCATAAAGTAAATTACCTGTGACATGTAACTAATCAGATAGTGCTGTGGGTGGGACATTGACTACATGAGGGTGACTACAGGAATAGATGCAGCTGCATCAGTATTGTAAAATATATTCATAAATGTATCTGGTCGATAGATTTTCCCTTGCAATAATTAGAAAAGTGCTGAATGATGGATCAGGTACTTGACCAGTCAACCCCTACTTTACATGAATTCTGTATTCAAAAAATTCTTATTACCTCATGTTTTTCTTTTAGGAACTTAAGTACAATTTTTTAAAAGGACTACATAAGTTAAGCTTTAATTTTTATTATCATAACTTGTTGTAGAAATAGTAATAGTTGTAGTAGTAGTACTGAGAAATGAGTAATTACCTCTGAAAACATCCTATCTCATATAAAAGAAAACTGAAATTTTCTGGGGGGTTTTGCCTCAGTTTCAACGCACATCATCACTGAAACAAATTAGTAGCAGGTAATTTCTATCCTGAGGCAAGTCAATCCAGGTCAGTTGTATTTATAAATCCAAGCCTAAAATTAAAAATTAACCAAAATATTTAACTCAGAGGAATTCAAACAGCTCAGCCTTATAATGTAAAGCACACTGCACTGAACATTTTTCTGGAGGTGCACATCTGTAGTTTTATTAATAAATGTGTTGGTTTCTCGAAAAAAGTGAGGTTAAAATCAGACCCCAGTGAAATGCAGTGATAAATCAGTTTATAAATCAAAGAATGTGAATCTCTATAAGGTAATTCCAGTAGGTGGCTCAGTCAATATGATCAGAGCTGCTGTTGATTTTTTTTTTTTTTTTTTTGGTCACTATCTTCCAAATCTAATTATGAGAGTTTCTGTTCTGACACCCCCACTGGCAGGACAAGATCATTTGTCAGAGCCTTCAATTTGTCTAACTTTGCAAATAACTCAAAAACAAAATAGTTTTTGAGGTTAAAAGGTGAATCTGGGTCATTTGTGCCACAGAGACCAGATTGGGTCCAACTATTAGAGAAACTAGGTGTTCATTTTATTGGTGGAGTGGCTCAGAAAGGTCATTAAAAATAGTCTAAAGTAGGGTAATGTGATTTTTTTTAACATGTGGTGGAACACAATAAACTTGATGAAAGGATGACATTTTGGCCCCATTTTCAACTCAACAGTAAGGATTGTCCACTTTCCCAGGGCAAGTAAAATAACATGTTGGGCAAGTAAATCTGGCAACTCGCATCCCTGACCAGACCAGTGGTTAAAAAAAAAAAAAAAAAAAAAAAAAAAAAAAAGAATTTAACAATTAAACTATTTTGATCATCTATAAATTGTTAAAGTAATACTTCAAGCACAAATGGCAAAAAAATGCTGTTTTAATCCTCTCAAATATGGAGATTTCCTAATTTTCTATTAAACTGAATATCTTTGGATTTTAAACTGACAGAATGACAGTGAGATTGTCCTTAAATTGCATTTTCCTCTGATGCCCCTGTCACACATTCAGGTGAGTAGAGATGTATTCCAATAAACTGGCAAAACAAGACATTTAAAATATATCACCTTGGACTTCAAAAACCGTGGATGGACCATTTTCATTATTTCTGATATTTTATAGCTATTGTTGCTGACTTAGATTAAGCATTACAGTTATCTCTTGTATTTGTTGGAGATTAAAGTGAGTACCCACTTAAATAAGGGGAAGAATTTATGGTGGTAACCTACTTCTAGTAGGTTATTTCTTAGGGTAAAATATTTGAAAGAATACATCTTTCAAAAAGAATCTGTTGTATTCAAACAACAAAAATCTTTTGGAATCTCCACTTCCTGTTTGTGTGAATCGCTAATAAAGAAAAAAAGACTTTACATATTTATGCTGTATGATCAAAATAAAAAATACTGTGATTTTTTTGTAGTGCTCATCAGAAGTGTAATATATGGGTGTTTTTTTTTTTTGGTTTTTTTTTAATACCACGCAGTGTTTTGTCCCTGAATTTTACCATTATAGGTAAATAAAGCCAATGAAGGATTTGTTGCCCGGTATGCAACATTAATGTCCTTTGCGAACCACATGCCTGTTTAAGTGATGAACTGCACCACTTGTGGTGGTAACATGTTTCATACTTGTGCTCCATTTTTTGGCCTGTCCTACAAAACTTAAAACCACTGTAGCATAAGTGGTATATGCAAAAACAAGTATAGAGCCCAGAATGGGGTCTTCAACAGCACAAATTCTGTATGTTTTAGACGTGCATTGATCACTTTTCAAGCAAAAATGCCTCCTTGGTTTCAGCTTCTCAAATTAGAGTTTATTTTTGCTTTGCTCACTTTATTCATTTTTCACAATTTTCTGAATGATTAGCCAATTGAGAAAATGATCAGCAGATTAATCAATATTGTTAATAAACATTATCTACAGCCCTATCATGTCTGCATCAAAAATAACCCATGCACATATTATGTGCTCTACACACATTTCTTTTCTTCTTAGCATTCAAGAATATGTTCAGTACTGAAAAGCTCATTCTGATACATGTGCAGATCAGTAAATCACTAAACAACAGATTTAGATGTTTATGTTCACATCAAAAAACATCAACGCATGTACCACAAACATGACTTACAGAGTCTTAAATGTATCCTTAGCAGTCAAAAAGAATCTGCAGCGCCTCCCAGTGGTGGAAGAAGTACTCAGCTCTTTGACTGAGGTAAAAGTACCAACACTTCAGTCTAGAAAACAACTAAAAGCCATAAAATTAAACACTTTCAAATTATACTTAAAGTACTAATTTTGCAGAATTTCCATACACACACACACACACACACACACACACACACACACATATTTTATCACTGAACTATAAATACTGGTGCATTAATCTGTTGATCAGTGTTTTTTATTAGTACCCTTCAGGGGTACTGCAGGGAGTACTTGAGATTTTTTAGAAATGTTCATTAAAAAAAATATTGCTGATGACATTTAAGTTTGATTAACTGCCCAAAATTGTCAACAGCTGTAAAACTTGACAGGAGGAGGAGGAAGCAGCAAATGTGTTATGTTCACTGACAGCAAGAAACCAGTTTCAGTCTTGAATGACAGACGAAATCAAGAAAACAGATTTGTGGTTGAAACATCACAGTAAAACAGCTGAATACTCAGAGAAAAAGAGAGCCAACAAAATACAGTATCAGTATCAATCAATATATCTCACTTCATATACTCGTGGGGTATGTTGTGAATTTTCCTTAAAGGATCAATAAAGTCTTTTTGATATTAGGCATGTCACAATATATTGAATATCACAATATCCTCAAATAAAAATGAATGCTATACTGGGCAGTGACGATCTCTACTATTATATTACATTATATTATGTACGTCAAAGCTGTACTTGAGTACAGTCCAACACTGATACCTACAGTATTCCAGTTAGTTATTAGTCTACTAATCATCATACAGCACAGCTTAAAAACAAATGCACAAATTACTGACATCCACAGGTGACTACATCTCTAATACATTGAATTGAAAAAAGCCGTCTCTCCAATATAGCCAGTAGCAGGAATATAACAGCTTCACTACATAATACAGCCACCATAACACCCAGAAGAAATCAGCAAGCAGTTAAATAACCGTCAACGTTACAGACTGGATGGCCATTTAATCAATTATCAGCAAAGAAACCAGCCAACAAATACAGAGATTAACAGAGACAGACATCAACTGTATTTTACTCACATTTTGATGTAGTAGTCCATTTTCTTTTTCGTTCTCACTGAGGTGAAATTATCAATATCCAACATCCAGTGTTTATTGTCAGGATTCCTCCTTCCGCCCTCCATGTCTGATAGCTAACGTTAGCTCGTTAGCTATCATTAGCAACAGTGTAAAACTAGCGGTAGCTAGCTAATTCTCGGGGTTGTTTCATAAAACTTAATGCAGCTATCTTTTTATTTTTCGTTGTAAGGCTACAGTACAGTTGGCATACTTGACGGTTCGCTTCAGGGTTTCTTCTTCCACCGGTTTGTCCGTTCATAGTCTTGCTTGTAACTTTAAACGCTAATCAACTTCACCTGTCCGTCAGTTAACTGACGGGAACATCTCGACTCTAAGACTGCAATACCGTTTTTGACCGCACAGACTGACGTTTATCAGCCGCTACAACACAGGGGAGGCGCTGTTGCAGTCACTTGTGAAAATTTAATGGTAAAATCTAAAGATGAATGCACCAAAGAAGAAACAATGACAGCTTGATTTGCATATCGCTTTTTAAAACCAGTGTACCACGTTTTATTTATTGTAAAAATATATCAGGAAATAATAAATATAAAAAAAAAATTATACTGCTAGTACTGCTACTACTAACGCTCTACTGATGATAATAATAATAATAATAATAATAATAATAATAATTATTATTATTATTATTATTATTATTATTATTATTATCTCAAAAATAGATTAAATAAAATAATTAAACTACGACTACTACTGATCCTAACAACAACAATGACAACAAGAATAATAACAACAACAGCAACAATAATAACAACAACAATAATAATAATAGAGTTGGGGTGGGTAAATAATAATAAAAAAGAAAAATATATATTTATAATAGGAACTTAATCAAAAGCCACACAGAAGTTTTGTTGTTGTCATCGTTGTTGTTGTTGTTTTGAATCTTTCAATAACCTTCAGACTGGTTGTTTGTAATGTGAAAAAGACAAAAAAAACCAACAACATTAAAATAGTGAAGCTCCAACATCCAACTCAAGTGACAATAAGACCTGGGACCACTGATGTTATTGCCATCTCACAGGGGGGCCACTTCAATGCTCAATATTTCTGAAATCTGACTTTTTTTCTTTCTATTACTAACACAGTTTTGTCACAGCAGTTTCTATACATTTTATGTAAATTAGTCAACCATGGATTTGACACAAACTCAGCAGCTCTTCTTTATGATCATTAATACCAGTATTACAGTGTTATGGGTAATAAGTATGTAACTAACAACAATAGCGGTTTGAGACCACTGCAATAAAAACACATTTTTGAGTGGAGGGGACTATAAAGTATTTTTAAACTTAAAATGACACTAGTCTATGTTGAATCCTGAGGCAACCCTGGCTTGCTGGCTATGAAAAAAATCTATGTTTTAGGAGGTGAAAAACTTCACAGGGGAAGTGAAACATGGTCTTATTACCATGAACACACACTGTGGTTTATTTTGACCCAATCCCACGTGCACACACACACCGTCCTGCTGCCACAAATACTCACTAGAGCACCACAGCTGCAAATGGTCCCAGCATATGCACTCTTTACGCCTGTTTGAGTAGTGTTTATTTCATGAAATACCTTAAATATTATAGAATAATTCCACATTTATCTTTAAGTAAAGGTACACTGGAAAACATGATGTCATGATTGCAAATGGCTTTGGGAAATATCCTTTATCAAGGCTGGGTCAAGTAAACATCTGTACCCTGAGTGAGTCTCTCTCCCACTGCACAGTAAATGATCTGTTTATGTTCTGACAGGAAATACTTTGACCACAACAGTCTCAGTTTTAGTCAGAGGTACGTATATGTGCCACACTTTTTTGTCCAACTGAAGAGTTTCATGTCTAATCCAGTATCCAGTTTCACAAAAACATGTGGTCTTAAGAAATGTTTCTTTCTATTTTTCAACCTGGACCCTATTTTTCTATTTTTGTGTCTAAGGGACAACAGCTTTTGAAACTGGTGCAGTATTGAGCAAGATGCTGAAACAAGCTGCAAAGTAATCTTAAAAGTCTGTGCCAACTAAAAGTGTTTGTTTTTGCCACTGACAGGCTCAGAGTGTTATTCTACATGTCTGAAAACATTATGAGAGGATCCCTGCAGAGATGGACCTTTTTTAAAGAGTAAAATCCTTTTTGTATAACCAGAAACAACAAATATATCGCCCTGTTCAAAGCAACCAGACTCCATTAACAAAAACAGTAATTTTAGCATTCTGGTCTACCACTGAGCCGACTGGTGAGGTTATTTGGGTGACTGAGTGAAATTGGTGTTTTTCTTTGTTTCTGTTATAGTTTGAGTTGTGTGTTCTTGTTTGTTTGTGGTATTGTGCGACTTCTTGTGTTTTAAAGGATTAAAAACTGATTGAAGATGCAACAGATAAAATTAGTGTTTTTGTCAATGGAGTCTGGTTGCTTTGATCAGAGTGTTGTAGTGGCTGTTTCTGGTTAAACAAAAGAATCTTACTATTTAAAAAGTATTTATCTCCTTTCCATCATATTGTCAGACATTTAGAATAGCAGTCTGAGCCTGTCAGTGGCAAAAACAAGCACTTTTAGTGGACATACTTTGATAGTATGCAGTTGCCTGGTGGTAATTATGTTGCAGCTCAGTTTTCTGCAGCGGTTTCGCTCAATACTGAACCAATTTCAAAACCTGCTGTGCACATTAGTCACACATGTTGACTATCTAACAAAACCAAGAAAAGTTTAAATTTAAATGACTAAAACAGGTAAACCACAGAGCAGCTTTTAGGACTGCAATTAATTATTATTTTCATGATCAATCAGTCATTTCTTTCTTGACTAATTGATGAGTCATTTGGTCTATGAAACGTCAGAAACTAGAGAAAAATGCAGAGCACATTTCTCAGAGCTCATCATCAATTTGCTTGTTTTGTACGACCAATGGTGCAAAACCCACAGACATAAACATGTTAAAACAACAACAACAACAACAACAACAACAACACAAATAATAGTAGTAATAATACATTGCATGCTCCAAGTAGTTTACATAAAAAGACATAGAAAAAAAATAGGAATAAAATATCATAATTAGTGTAGAATAATATGAAAAATAAAAACAGAAGAAAAAAGAGAGAGTACACAGAATTCATCTTCAAAAAGATAAAACACTGAAAAACATAAGGTTAAAAAAATATAATAATAATAACAGTTAAAGGAAAATACATTTTCAAAGAAATGCAGATGTTCAAGGCAAAAGGCCTGTATAAAGTATATGAAAAACATGTTTACTGTTTACTGTTTTCTGACATTTCCTTATTGATTTTATGTCATATCTGTTTTACTAAATGAACTGTATTTCTGTCAAATTGAATTGAGTTAAAAAATATAAGATAGAACCAGAGAATGACTCAAACTATGATCATATGTGTTCATCATTAATTCATGGGTTTCTTGTATCTGTTACAGGCCGTACAACTACCTAACGTTATGCTTGGAGCTGGTGTCTAATACTGTTGGCTGTTATTACCCAAACTCCGACACTCAGGACTTCTTCCTCCAAATTCACTCCCACTACTTCCACAACTGTTCGAAGGAGGAGCTGCTGCTGGAGGACGCTCCTCACAGCCTGGTGATTGTCCTCACGCTCGTCCCTGTGAGCCTCATCCCCGTCCTGGTCTATCTGGTGGTCTGGAAGAGTGAAGTCCACAAGTGAGTGAGTCACGTCAGACCTGCACGCCATCATGCAACGATGAACTCACATTACACGTTATATATGTGAGAATATGCCAAAGAATCTGCTGCATATTTTTAATAAAGAAAAAAATGTTTAAGCAGCTGAAAGCATTAAGATTTCTCAGGATGTGAACACACTCCATCACTGAAAATCACATCTTTAAGCTCATTGACACAAGTTAATCACCTCACCAATTTAAATGCATAATATTGTGAATTGTTATTTTCAATAAATAATTTTTGGAATATGTTGTGTGTGGTGTTGATTTCACAGTAGATGTTTGGCAGGCTGATATTAACTACACAGTCTGCATGAATATGACTTTAGGAGAGGAGCTAAAGGTAGAATATGCAGGATTTGTCAGTTGCAAGCTAAGCAATGTGCTGCTGTCAGCAGAAATATTTTAGCCATCTGAGATAAATCAATATTAGTTTAAGTCTACGCTATATTTTACTTTGCTGTCAGACCCCCTTTTCAGACAGGTAACTGCTGTTAAGCCAAAAATCAAAAACCACCAGCCTCCTTTTGCAAAAACAGTAATTTTACTGCAGAACATGTTTTAGGCAGGTGATCTGGTCCTCCAGGAAATTTTGAGCATGAAGCATTTTATTTCCTGCATTCTGGTGAATTTTTATGCACCAATTTGTGCCTTTTCTGCATCAGTTTATGGTGAAAAGCACAAGTTCAGGCACCTGGTGACAATTCAGAATATAACTTAACCGACTGAAATGTGCCAGGAGACCATGTTGAAGCCACTGAATAATTCTGAAAAACAAAAGCCTTCGTTTCCAAGGTTTTGATGCTGCCTTCAAATGTAACTTGTGAACTTGTGGTTACGACGTGAGAAGTCCTGTACACAACTTGCGAACTTGGAGCTTTAAGAAAATTTCCCCTTATAAGATTGTGAATACCACAAGAAGGGTGCGACTTCACGTGAACAACGTAAACATGACCCCATTTGAAGACGGCACAAATTCACACATAAGCCAAGACGATCGAAATCACAAGACTGCATATTGCAACCATTGCTTCTGAGGTTGCCACCACCTACTTTGGAGGTATTGCTGCGTCTATAAGTTACATTTTAGAGGTTTATCGAAATAAAAGTCTACTGCTACTTTAATACTTTTATCAGAGGAGGGGAGGGAGGTGCACATGTTCTAAATATTGAGTTATTGCATCCTTAGGAAGTTCCAATCATATATCATATATATTTATCATTTATTTTGTGTTATTTGTGCAAACAAATGAACTAAATGCATGCAAAGCTGCACACATGTTAAGTAAGAAATGCACACACACACACACACACACAAAAAAAAAAAAAAAAAAAAAAAAAAGCATTTTGGAATCTGTGTTCCTGAGATGACTCAGTTTGAAATTTCTATGAAAAGATGTCTGCTGTGGTTCCTGGTAGTGCTGTGTGGATTTGCATGTGTGTGTGTGTGTGCTATCTGTGTGACTTGTCAGTCCTCCTCACATCTTCAAAGAGCTGTTTTGGGGGTTAAGACTTGGTGTGAAGGTTGGTGTAGGAGTTTAGAGAATACATCATGTCAGAGACAGTCTTAGCATGTGTATATAAGTGCAGACTAAATCTGCTGTGATAAAGATCCTGTGATGTTGTTGGTTCATGATGGACTGATAAGAAGAATCATTAGCACAGAGTCTCACTAACACTGTCCCTGCTGGTCCTCTGTATGCACTGGAGTGAGTCGTGAAAACGCACACACACCCAGATGGAGGTCATTTGCTTCAGCACGGTCAACGCCACCGTTTCCCTGACTTCACACCTACACCACCCAGAGCCACACGCTCCATTGGCTCTGCAGTCTCCAGTCAACCAAACGTGATTCATTTCATCCTGTGTGAAACTTTACAGCGAAGGTACACAGCTGACCATCAACAGGAAGTTCACTTCAAAAGGGCCGGTTTTAATTTTGAATATTTTCATCCCTTCATCTCACCATCAGATCAGTTTTTCTGGCAGGAAACTGCCGTTGTACGAGCCAGACATTGCTCTGTAAATGAACCAAACTCCATGGGAAATATTTTCCTCACAGGACACGGGAGCCGCTGGTCTCCCGTTGCCACGATTGGTTGGCTTGTTTGTGTTTTTGTGTGACTTCAGTGTTTTAAAGGTTTAGCTGGGATTCACCAGAGTCACACAATAACACAAACTAACTAACCGACCAAGGCAGCAGTAGACCAACAACTCACATGTAAAATTCTTGTTTTTTCAAGGGAATTTGGTTCCTTTAGGGGTTGACTTACCTGACTTATATAACAGAGGTTTCTCGTCAGAAAAGGATGTCTGACAGCAAAGTAAAGCGGTAAAAATATTCTAAATATAGCCTGCACTTAAACTGATATTGTGGCTAAACCACATTTTGTTGCTGACCCACCATCTAACATAACTAATACACAGACTTCATAAAACCCGACTTAAAAAAAAAGATCCTTTTATATGTCCTGTTCACATATTGTGGCTCAGAACAAAGAAAATGGGGCACGAACTGACACATAAGTCCAGATTTAATTTAAAACTTTGTGTTTTTCTGCAGACAGGAGACAGAGGCTGTTAAAACAATGGCGTGATCTGCTGTATTTCCTCTTTCGCACATATCAGAGGCTCTGTGTTTGTTTAGAGCAGATCTCTGCAGCTCCTCAGAGGTGATTCAGAGACACCATTGTCTCTCTTATCCCACAGCCTCTGTTGTAACCAGACGTCCTGCTGGTCGGCATTTATCTGTGTCACAAAACCACACCGTTAAATGCAAGAATACATAATAATGCTATCTCCTATTGCTCCTAATTGTAGCACTTTGAGCAGTTAAGCTTATTTGATGTACTTGATTTTTGCAGTTATTGTGTTGTGCAATTTTTTATAATAAACATCCAAATTTGTCTTGTTTCAGGCACATTTTACATGTGTTTTGTTTACAGCTATTTTTTTCAAATAAATGAAATACAATCACAAGATTTTATTATCTATTATTAAATATATGTCTAATGAGATTATTCAGATATGAATACACCACATGTCCAAAACTATGTGGACACTAAAACATTACTTTCAATATTAATCTGCTGCTATAACAGCCTCCACTGGTTTCAGACTTTCCACCACATCTTTCAGTTCTGTGGAAAGAAAGAAAGATTGAAACCTCTTCGGCTTTTGGCCCCTCAAAATGCAGCAGTGTCCTCCTGCGACCCCCCCCCACCCCCACCCCCCCATGTACATATCTAACAAGTCTGACCAGTTCAGCTAAAGACTTATTTATATTTTCTTGCTTAAAGTGAATAATTTTTAGAGACCCAAGAGGAAAAATATCCATTTATTCACAAGAAAAATGTGCATCTTACAGCCACATCTGGGGGTCCAGACCCACAGGTTGCAAACGGCCGGCCTTGTGTACTGTTACATTAAAATTTTATCTTCCTACTTCTGAAAACAGTCTAAAAAATCAGCCTCAGACCAAAAGAGGCCGTGTCCACTGCAACACACTTTATTGTGCAAAAGGACACACTGCCACCTACTGGTTCAAACAAATCAAAGAAAATTATTGCTGACTACAGAAATAAATTATGTTTTTATACTCATTTAAGAGCTGAATTCTTGTCCAAAGTTAAACAACAACAAATAAATCATTGATTTACAAAGGCCAAACAGAGACACACAGCCGTGGCCTCAGTGACCATTGTTAAATGTGAGATAAGGTCACATCAAACAGAGCATCTCCACCTATTGGAGGTGAAGCAGCAGGAGGTGAGAGGCCTATAAATGAGCCGCAGGGTCACAGACGCTGTCAGCTGCTCCTGATGCACCGACAGTCAGGACAGGCTGTTCATGTCAGAGACCACAGACGGAGGAACAATAACTGAGGTGAGTCACGACGTGTGAACATCTGATCTCAGCAGTTTGTCACGCTGGAGGAAGTAAAGTACAAATATAACCATGTAAACATACTCAATTACAAATACAAGTACTGCATGCAAACTTACTTTATATACTGAAAGCATAAAAATATATTATTTTCAGCAAAATGTGCTTTAAAAGTAAAAGTATTCATTATGCAAGTTATTTTCAGTGGTGAAAGAAGTACTGAGAACTTCTGTTTCTAAAGCAGCAATGCAATATAATACTGCATTCCCAGAAAGATAATAATAAATGTATTTAAATACAAGAACACTTTAAGTATCAAAAGTAAAAATAGTCATCAGTAGACAGAATATGAATGTAAAATTATTCGATTACTATTACAAATACGTTAAGGTGTGTAAGCCCGTCATATGTATGTGTGTTAACTTTATTTCTCTAAATTCTACAGTACATAAATGTAGTAAAGTAAACAGCACAGTATTTCTCTGTGACCTGTGGTGGAAATAAAGTGGTAAAACATGAAAGTACTTGAGTAAAATTAAATCACTGTACTTGAATACAACTCTTTCTATCAGTGAGTAAACTGACTGGTTTTTATTTTAGCATTTTATTATTCATAAACACCACAGTTGGCTTTATTTTCTCTTTAGCTGTGAACTTTTCTGATGCAGGACGAGGATGTTCAGCAGAGACTGAAGCCTCTGTGAATCCAGCTTCTCTTCTTAAAGTAAAATTTAATTTAGTTTTCATCACAGATATGAGATATAAGCCTACTGTATATTTCCTTCTATTTTTTTTACACCCCTTGGAAATATAACATGCCTCACAGTGAAGCTTTGGCGACCTCTGTTGGGGGGGTTGGGACCCCGGGTTGGGAACCAGTGCTACAGGATTATTATTACAACATTATTGCAATATTACAAAATGTCAGCTGCATTTTAATGTTGAATTTGGTGGATTAATTTAACAGTATTTTATGTTGAAGTGGAGTAAAAGTAGGTTATAAAGAAGCATAAATATTACTTCAAAACTGAACTTATGTAACATGTTTCTATCATTATGTGAATGTAAATCAGAACATTTCTTTTCAAACTCTATTTGAATCATCTTTGTGTGCATATACAGAATGTATAGAGAGTGGTGTAGAAGATATTCTCTTTGATGATACATAACAGGAAAACCACAGAAACACCGTGAAAGCTGTGTTCACAAGATTTTTTTTGGTCTGTTTGTTGTCTAGACGCACGAAACACAGTCTGTCTGTCTGATTTAGATAAAGTAGAGCATTTATGTTTCCTCGTTTGTCCTGACTTCAGACAAACAAAACCTCCACACCTGTGATTTAAATGTAACACAATGCATCCTTTTTTTCCACAACTCTTCTTAGTAGCCGTCCAATCAGGAGGCTTCTTCTGAGATGCTGTATTGTTGCAGCTCTGCTCCTCTGAACGCTGTGATCCTGTTCAGGTGAGATGGTCGGTCATCAGTGGCTCCCCTGGATTAATAATCCGACCTCCGGCTCAGTCTCAGTGACTTCAGCCAAGCAGGAACAGGAGACATGTGAGTACAACAACAACTTCTGAACGGCAACACTTTACTTACTCATAAACTCCATATCAACATTTAATAAATGGTCCGTAACACACTATTACTGCACGTGTACATGACTCTTTTTCTGTGAACTAACTCAACCTAAACCCAACCTTCAACTGGCATGATGGTGAGTAAAAAATGACTGAATTTTCACTTTTGGGTGAACTATCCTTATAATGGGACACATAATTTAATCCTAACAATTTATATTTTCGTGTGCATTAATAATATTTCAATCTGTTTCAAACAGGAATCGCTTTATTTCAAGGACTCTGGAGAAACTCTGTATTTTGAAACAGGAGAGAATTTTGCATGGCACTGCACATACAAAAAATTAAACTTTATTTTAGAAAATACCTGGAAAAACAGGCTGATTTGTGTTGGAGACAAGTAAAGAGATTTTTTTTTACTTGTTTTAAAAAAGTTAAATTTTTAAGGCCAATATAAAAACAAATCTGAACATTTTCAGCAAGATAATAACCCAGTATATAATTTCATAAACCTAACCCCTGTGATACAACAACTGATAATAATAATAATAATAATAATAATAATAATAATAATAATAATAATAATAATAATAATACTGAATGTGTTTGTTGTTTGTTTTAGCGTCAGGTTGCCTCTGCACCAGAACAAACATGAGCTGTCACCGCCTCTGTCCGCTCGTCGGTCTCTCAGCTCTCTGCTTGCTGCTGTTGGTGGCCTGTGTAGCTCTTTCTGTCCTGTGTAAGTACAAGTTGTTGATGGGAAGTTTGGTTTAAAGGAACAGTTCACCTCAAAATCAGAAATACATATTTTTCCTCTGGTCTGCAGTTTTATCCATCTAGATGGCTTTAGTGTGAGCTGCAGAGTTTTGGAGATATCGGCCTCAAAGTGCCACAAAATACATTTGGAAAACCAGAATCAAAGCCAGTGTCTTTTTTCAAGAATCATGACCCTTTTACTTTCCTTCTGCAGTAGAATCTACTGGAACTACTTTCTTTTCTACTCAAAAGAAAGTAGTTCCTACAGGCTCACAACAATGTCTGTGGATTATCTTGAGTAACCAGGTCATGATTTCTGGAATCTGACACTGATTTTGAACTTTTCAAATTTCTTTCTTTGGTTCACGGCAGACATCTCTAGAGCCAACATTCACACTAAAACAATCTCAATCCTTTTTGAAAAAAAAATATGTTTGGGGCTTTTACGCCTTTGAGGACAGGACATGCAGCAAAGCACTTTTCCATCTTTTCCCAAACCTAACTAAGTAGTTTTGGTGTCTAAACCTACCAAACTGTGACTGTTTCCCAACGTTAACCACCTGGTAAAAAGACTTTCTGGCAGCGTCTCAGATGTGTAAGCATGAGGCCCAGAGGGGCGCTGACCAAAACATTTGGGTTTACTATTCCTCTGACTATATTTTCTAGATTTTCAAAATCATCTGTGCTGGAGTTCCATTTAGAAACTTGCTGTGTTGTCCTTTATTTCTATAAAAGTAATTATTCTTTGTCTTTAACATTCAGATCGCAGTGAGTCGGACAGCAGACCAGAGTGGAGAAACCTCCTCTTCGACTACCAGAACATCAGTGACAGCTACATCTCTCTGTCTGAAACAAACAGCGACCTGAGAGGAGACAATGAAGTGTTGAAGGAGCGCAGCTCCTGGCTGGATGAACAGACCAAACTCCTCAACAGGATTTCAGCCGAACTCAAGTCGGCTAATCTGGCTCTGAGTTTAGAGAGCGCAGAGTTAATGGAGCAAATCGTCAATCTGACTTCTACAAACTTACAGCTCTCACAAGAACGCGAGCGTCTGGTCCAGCTGGCATCAGAGCAGGAGGAGGAGAAGCTGAACATGTCCCAAACCATCAGACGTCTGGTGGAGTCCGACTCTCTGCGAGAGCAGGAGGAGCAACGACTCTCTGAGATCAACGGCCTCCTCATGGACGAGCTGGCTCAGGTGAAGGAAAGGAACGAAGGACTTCAGGAGATCAACGAGAAGTTTCAGAGAGAAGTTGAAAATCTGAGAGCAGAGCAGTTGGACGACCGTGAGGAAAAACACGACCTGCAGCTGCAGCAGAGAGTGACAGAGCTGCAGGAGCAGAACCAGAACCTGAGCAGAGTGTTGATGACAGAGAGGCAGGAGGCAGCAGAGAGAGAGGACAGCAGGAGGAACGAGACAGAGCGAATTAAGGACGCCTACGAGTCTTTAAACCTTTACTGCCCCGTGGTTAATCACAAGACCAAAGGTACATAGGCAGTGTTTTTTTTTGTAGTAGCAGCTTTGATTAAATGTATTCACAGTGTGGAGGCACATAGACAGTGATGGAGAGTTTAAGTACAGGTTTATAAGGCTTATGCTGTTTTGTATTAATCTTATAATCAACAAATCACATAGGAAGACAAAAACCAACAATACATCATGGTTGATTTATAGTGGCCTGCACCACTTTCTTGGTTTCTGGAGTAGATCATGTTGGATTTGGAGATAATAAATGTTGGACAATAGTCACTTTTAAAGGAATTACTGCAACGCAGAAAAGAGAGAAGACGCCACAGGAGATGGTGAAGAGTAGGCATAAAAATGTCCATATGTCCTGGACTTCCTCAGTTGACCTCTCCACAGTTTAATCAGTGATCCATTAACTCACGCTTAATGAGCAAAGGTGACTTTCATAAACTGTACTGTGCAGCCAAAGAGATTCACACACACAGGACTTCATCTTATGGCGTCAGTTCACCCTCAGAATCCAAAATCATTTTCCCCCTCTTCTGTCTGGATAGTTTTGTTGTGCGTTGGTGAATTTTAGCAAGATTTTGGCCATAGAGACGTCTGCCTGGCTTAAAGATGATTCTGCATGATTCCTGCATCGTCCTGTTGGGATTTAGTTCACAATATCAATCTGCTCACTGTACATGATCCTCGCTTATTACATGGTTATGCACCAAAAAAATCAATAATCTGACACAAAGTGGGTAAACATTGATTTTCTTGCTCCTCCAGAGTCTATGACCAGATCAACGGTCAAACCAGTCACTTTCTTGATGTTTCTCCACAGAGCGTGTTTGCAGAAAGTGTCCTGACGGCTGGAGACTGTTTGAGAACAAGTGTTACTTCTTCTCCTCTCACACGCTCACCTGGAGCTCCAGCAGAGCCTGGTGTCAGACACAAGGGGGCGACCTGCTCGTCATCAACAGTGAACCAGAGCAGGTACAGAAATGAGACACATTTACAGGACAGTTTGTCATCAGAGCAGTGTATTTCTAATCTGAACCATGTCTCTGTTTTCAGAAGTTTATCTCTGAGAGCAGTCAGACTGTGGATCAGAGCGGCAGCAGGCTGTGGATCGGTCTGACAGACGCAGACAAGGAGGGTCACTGGTTCTGGGTGGACGGCAGCTCAGTCACTTCTCATGTTCAGTGAGTCAAAGTTCTCATGCTGATTTGATTTTACTCACTGTTTCTATGACTTCTTTTAAAATTCTATTCCATCACTGTCAAGGCCAAGGCAACATTTCTCTACATCTATTTTTTTCTAAGCAGTTTTGGGTTGTAACTTGTTGTGAGGTGAGGTGAGGTGAGGTGAGGTGCAGGAGGACAAAAACATCACAGAAGCAGGAAGTTATGCTGAAAAAGGTTAGGCAGACTTTTATTGTCAACAAAACCCAACAAAAGAAAGACAACAGCAATACAGCTTTGCTTTCAATACTCAGCTTAGAACAAATCTGGTGCTGCTTATCACCAAATCTTAGATTTACTTTGTGCATTTAAGTGAAAGTTCCTGACCTTTTCATCACCATTTCTGCATAACCTTATATCATATTGATGTTATTAAAAACATTTACACAGGTTAAATAAAATAGATGCATTAAGGCTGAGTTAACAGTCTGTCACATTGTTTTTATTTCCTCTCATCTGGAAATCAGTGTGGGACATTTTAGTCAACTTCATACATGAACAAGACCCAAATAAAATCTCCCGTGACCCACCTGTGGGTCCTGACCCAGTCTTTGGGAATGACTGTATACAGGATGTGTCCATTTTCTACTACAAAAAGTGTTTTTTTAAATTATTACCATTATTATTCGTGGTACATTTCGTACATTGCAAAGAAAAAAAGTGAAATTTGGTTAAATGAAACTCAACTTTAGACACCAACACCAGTTTATGTGCATAAAAACACTTTTACACAGTTTAGATGTCTCAAATGATCTTAATGCAACATTTTATGTCTATGCAACCCTGCATGATTTAAGGTTTCATTTCACTGATTGCCCTCACATGTGATACAGAAACAATACAATTGAAGCACATTGTTGTGGCTTTGGGGGCTCGTCCAGGACTTGAACCTATCAGACAAAAGTCTGTCTGACAGCGAGGTAAAGTGGTGAAAATATTCTAAAACTAGTGGACACTTAAACTGATAATCAGTAGCAGCACATTGCTTAGCTTCTGACACCGCAAACTTCAGATCATCCAGACTATCCCTTCAAGCTTTTTGCAGAACTTGAGGCGTTCAGTGTCACACCACACATGAAATAAACTGAACGAGGGACGCCTGCACTGCAGAGGAAAGATCTGCAGCTTGTTTTCATGACACTGTGAATGAAAACAGTGTGAGGATTATGTAACTCAGCCGCTCCGTCTCTTCCTCCTCCAGATTCTGGCTGAGCAGACCAGGGATGGGGACGGAGCCCGATGACTGGAAGCTGGACGACCCGCTGGGAGAAGACTGTGGGCACATCGACACCAGCGAGGACGCTCTGATGTCCTGGATGGACGGTTCCTGTAAGACAACTTATAGATGGATCTGTGAAAAGAATGTTTAGATCATACAAAGACATTTTATTTCTCATTTCATATTGTAAATACAGCAGTAAGACACTAATTTGAAGCTATGATTTTCTATATGCAGTAAATATGAATCTATGATGCACACAATTGTTTGTATGTATTAAAATCTGAATGATAAAGTGATGGTGCACGTTCCCTTTCAAACTGAAACAATATTTAGTCCTCAGAGTCCATTTTTATTGCTCTATTGCAGGGAATAAAGACAGTAGATGCCAGGAAATTTGTCTTTTCTTATTTTTTTATTCATAAAGTAGAATTTTGAACAGATATAACAGACTGCATTTTCTTTCATCAAGTGATGATACACAACTTTTTGAAAAGTCGATCTTTATAAAAACATAAAATAAGGCAAACAGACACATCTGCTTTTCTTCATTTGGTGTGTGCAACAGTCAAAAGTGTGCAGATGTTTTGATTGTTTTGCAGCCGCCATCTTTTAGACTTCTGCTGGAGAGAAGCTCACATAATTTCACAGTCGTCTCCTGAATAAATTTTTCTTTCTGTGTTTGTTTGTTAGGCTCCATCAGTTAAAGGATAAGGCTACGTGGTTTGTGTTTCTGTCTCAACAATCTCTGAAACTCATCAGCTATCTTCTGATGACACTTTAGCCTGTGGGGGTAACAACCAGTGTTCTGGGGCTTCCAGTGTAGCCAGCAGATATCTGGATAATGGTTAAGGAATATCCTGGCTAAGATTTCCTCTTCTGAGTGTTTATAGTCTGATTAGCAACTTGAAGTGACGCAAGATGCAAAGTGATTCAAAGTGCTTTACAGAAGCATAGAAATACATCCAAATATGCACTGCATTTAAAGTTACCACACGTGGAGGCCCATGTGGACAAAATCAGTACTGTTTCCATAATAATAACCACAAAATAAAAGGTCAAACATGAAATAATCTTAATAAAAATCACCTTCTTCTTCTTTTTTAACTGGCTGGGAAAATTGTACACAGGTTCATTTCATTTGATTTTAAAGCAAAACTGACCTGGTGGCAAACATCAAGAACACATACAGAGACAGCCGTTCTCCTGGATGGTCTTGTTCATTCACATCAGTAATAAACTCAGATGCTTTCATAACCAATGAAAAACTACTGGTAGTAGCTTTACCATACACTTAAAACAAAAAGCAAATACAAGTAGATAAATCAAGACTAAAGAATTTGAATTTAAAAGACAATAAAAACAAAAAGTGAAAGCAAACAAAAGAAGTAGAATGACCAGAAAGGCACATTTCGGCTAATCTTTATAAAAAGATATCTGCAGATAATTTAAAAAAAGCTAAATCATCATCTAACGATAGCTGGTGGCTTCTGAGATTGCTTTTCATCCAATTTGTTTCACCTCTTTTGCTCTCCTCACTGACTGTTTACCTTCTTGCAACCAAAGGTCACTCACTCACTCGCACTGCAAATGGAAACCAGAATGCTTCCAATCTTGTCTGTTGCCAGTGAGCACTAATCTGATGCAACTACTCCTGTTTGGCTTTTCTCCTCCTGCACAGTCTAAAGCACAGAAATCGTATTGATCCCACTACAACAGCTGCCATCATCAACAAGACCGCTATCAGAAAGCATATAACATCCACAGAATGATAGGCATACCAGGGCATCTTATAAGACTCAGTGCGTAAATGTGAAGCTCCTTTGTGCCTCATGACAAACTCGATCCAGTAAACGGCCGTGTCCAGAGGATGCATCGGTTTATCCTGATGGAGAGCAGAGAGACGCCTCATGTTATCTCTGTAGGAGGGATTGTGGAGAACTTCTTGTATTGCTTCCAGAAAGTTCTGACGAGTGAGTTTGGTCGCGTCCACGACCTTAGCGGCTCCTCGCGCCTCCAATCTCAAGACGTTCTCAAACTGGTCAAACAGAAGGGGAATGCCTATTATCGGCACTCCGTTGTACATGGACTCGTAGATCCCGTTTGTTCCACAGTGAGACACGAAGGCTTTAATCTTTGGGTGACCCAGGAGGTCGTTCTGGGGCATCCATTTTACCAGCAGGGTGTTGTTGCCCAGATTGTTGGGGCGTTCACCAGCATGCCTCCATATGACCTTCTGAGGAATTTGGGCAAAGGCAGCTGCAATTTCAGAGGTGATCTCTATAGGTAGGCCCCTGACCAGCGTACCAAGAGACATCAGGATGAATCCATGCTCTCCTGAACTCTGAATGAACTCCTCCAGCTCTGACGATAACGGCTCAGAAGGCTTGCACTGAAAACCACCAATGTAGACGATGTTTGGCATGGTGGGTCTGGGGAACTCAAAGACAAAGTCCACCCTCATGAGCCAGATGTCAGCTCCTTGTAGGAGGTGATAGAAGTTCACATCTGGACCAAAGTACCTGTCTACCACTCTATCATAGTGAGGGCTGACTATGAACTTGTCGATGCACATGTTGAGGACGTAGTGGAATGTGTTTTTGATTCTTTCCCCAAAGGTCATCGTATCCGATGCGGCATATCCTGAAGTTGGAACATAAGATGTCGGGGATGGAGCGACCACAAAATGTCCCTCTCCACTGGTGATCCATCTCACGTTATAAACCATTGGCAGCTTAAGTTCATGAGCCACCAGAACTCCCACAGGCAATCCTGGGTCCAGAAGAACCATGTCGAACTGAGTGTCACGAATATTCTTCATTAGAGTCTTGTTCTCAAATATTTCTACCCCCAACAGACTGGCCTGTTGGTGAATTTTCGACAGCGCAGTGAGCATTTCCCAGTAGAACTTCATAAAGGCAAGGACAGACGCCCCCTCCTTCTGAATTGTCAGCATTTTGACCAGGAAGGTTACGAAAAAGTCCTGCTCCTCTATGTCAATGGCCTCTGGTAGGGTGACGGTGATGGAGCGGTAATGTGGTGCATTTTCTTTGACATACCAGCTGGTGGCTGTGCGGACCACAGTGACCTCGTGGCCTCTGTCATGGAGGCTCTGGATCAGCAGGTTCATGTTGACCCAGTGGCTGCCATCCACCGGGAACACCAGGATCTTCCCACCCTGAACGCTGGGACTTGTCAGGAGGGACACGCTCACCACCAGAAGCAGAAGTGAAACTGCTGGGATCATCCCCATGGATGAAGTCTGAGGAAAAGAACAAGAACACAAGTTTAATGGAAGCAATCACAAATTTTACAGGGACACTATTGTGACATGATTTTATGTCTAACCCTAACTTTAATCCTAACCCTTAATGTGTTAATGATCTCTATTGAATTCTGAATCATTTAAAAACATAGTTCTGAGTTTTCAAACCCATAAAGCACCAGTTCCTACATGTTTTTATCTGTAGATTCTAAACCTGTGACAGTGATTTACAGAGGGAAAATGACAACAGACACCCGGAGTTCCTGAACTAACACGTGAAATGTTGCTCTAACAGATCAAAGTCCAGTGGAATACATGGACGTAATAATGCCTGGTGTTACCATGATCTCTAATCTCATCATCTGCAGTCATGCTAACAGGCTAAAAACACTTAGCAGAGTACAGAAGAAAAACATGCTCTCAAGCGTCCAGTTTCCTCCCTGCAGGTTTTTGCTGAGAGTTAAAAGAGGACTCTAACAGCATGCACTCTTGCCTACGGATCAGCAACTTCCAGGGATCAAAAAACTTTTGAAAGCAGTTATTAAGAATGACTCCTGCAAAAGTTAAGTGTCTTTTCTCTTCAGTGGTGATGTGAAGGCATTTATCTGAGTTGGTTCCTGTATTGTAGAAAGTGCTGTAACCTACCGTAAATCCCTGAAAGAGTGGAGAAATGTACTGTGAGCCTCCTCTGGACAAGTGAAGCTCAGCGCCAGGAATCCAAACTCCAGCCCGATTATTGTGTTACATAAGGACAAGAGGGGAGTGGGGGAGGGGGTTTGACAAATGCACTTTAGATGTATGTGTGTATTTTGAAACATTTTCCCCACAGAGCTCGCCCTCTCTCGGTGCTGTATAAACACTCACAGAGGAAGACGTTCACCCACACACACCCAACCACATGCACACAGTGAAATTAAAAGAATATTTTAAGTCATGTTGTGGATAAAATCTCGCCTGCTGCAAACAATGAGCCCATCCTGCAAAAAAAAAGTCCAGGAAAGGGAAGTTCCAAGACCCTTTTTGTTTTTTTTAATGTGTTTAAGCCATTGAATAAATGCTTAGTAGTCTGTGCTGCAGCAACAAAACCTCTGTGTATTTAAGCATTCAAGGGTGTGTGTGCATGTGTGCATGATCAACAGACCTCCAGCTTGTTCGCAGCTTATTTTAAATACTACTGGACCGACTAGCCTTTTTTGTTGGTGCACATTCATGACTGTGTGCTGAAGCAGCGGCAGACTCTGTCTGAGGAACAGGGGCGAAGAAAAAATAAACAAGGCACTGGGGCAGCAGTATGTGAAAAACATTAATCATGATATGGCACTGAATTGTGTTTTCTCCACTAGAAGAGCACTTTAGAAAGCACTTTACCACATTTTGTCAACTAGAATGGCACTTTACCATGCTTGTTCGTTTATTAAGTATAATTTTGAACAGATATAACAGACTGCATTTTCTTTCATCAAGTGATGATACACAACTTTTTGAAAAGTCGATCTTTATAAAAATATAAAATAAGGCAAACAAGAGCATTTTTCAACATCATTTTAAATTTCAGAGCTGCATAAACTAAACAGATGTTGCATTATTGGAAGTCAGTACAGACACATCTGCTTTTCTTCATTTGATGTGTGCAACAGTCAAAAGTGTGCAGATGTTTCGATTGTTTTGCAGCTGGCATCTTTCAGACTTCTGCTGGAGAGAAGCTCACATAATTTCACAGTCGTCTCCTGAATACATTTTTTCTTTCTGTGTTTAGTTGTTAAACTCCATCAGTTAAAGGATAAGGCTGCATGGTTTTATTCTAAATTTTATTATTATCAACAATGTTCAAGAAAAGACCAAAACCAACAACGTGTTTCTGTCTCAACAATCTCTGAAACTCATCAGCTATCTTCTGATGACACTTTAGCCTGTGGGGGTGACAACCAGTGTTCTGGGGCTTCCAGTGTAGCCAGCGGATATCTGGATAATGGTTAAGGAATATCCTGGCTAAGATTTCCTCTTCTGAGTGATTACAGTCTGATTAGCAACTTGAGGCAACACAAGACGCAAAGCGATTCAAAGTGCTTTACAGGAGCATAGAAATACATCCAAATAAGACTTTGAGAAAACATTAAAAGTGCATTTGAAGCTACTACAGGGAACTTTCATATTTGGTTAATTTCGGAGGCCCGTCTGGAAAAAAGCAGTAGTTGTTCCACCCTAAAAAACACAAAACAAAACAACAAAAACAAAATGATATTAATAAAAATCTCCTTCTTCTTGTTTTTAAATGGCTGACATTTTACTAACCGTGTCTTTGCCTTGGAAAGTGTAAACACAGACTTGTTTCATCGGATTTCAAGATGAGTCCGACCTGGAGGTAGGCATTAAGAACAGATACAGAGACACGAGGATGGTCTTGTTTTCATTTATGGCATCAGAAATTAATTCAGATTTTGTCATAACCAGTGAGAAACTCCTTGTAGTAGCTTTAACATTCATTAAAAAAAGGCACATAGAAAAACAAGTAGATAAATAGTTAAAGACTAAAGAAATTGCATTATTTTAAAGACAATAAAAACAAAAAAGTGAAAGCAAACAAAAGAAGTGGAATGATGAAAAAGACACATTTCGTCTGATCTTTATAAACAGATAATCTGCATTTGGGCTGAACCTAATTATTATTTTTAAAACGATTAATCCAGCTATCATTTTTTTTCTGATTAACTTGTCTCATTAATATTACAATATTTTATTCAATCATAATCCTGAAAAAAGACACATAAAGCACATTAGAACAATGATATTAGTGGCATATTTTAAAGTTTGTCTATTTTCCAACCTATTTAATAGACTCCATGTCAGATGTCTGATCACAAAAGTACTGGATCTCAAATCAAAAGGAGCTGTGATGCAGATTAATTTAATAACTATCACTATCACTATCACTATATTAAGACTTAAACTTATTGTTATTTCATCACTGGAGTCATATGCAGGTACAATGATCACTGGCAGTATATTTTTGCATCAATGTGAGCCAAAGAAAATACTTTCTGTCATTTTTCCGGTGACTGAAATGAATTACAGAGAGTCTGTAGCCACTTCTGTGTCATATGTGGCTGATAAAGTGAACAAAAAGTACAAAATGGCAGAATTACACAGTTAGATGACGCAGCAAAGACATCACTTTCAACACAGGGGTGATGAGGAAACTTCTGCAAAATCTAACTGAAGTGACTTTAACTGACAGAAAGATGTTCCATGTGTTGATGATCCTCATATATCGTGTTTGTGTGCAGACAGAAAGTAAACAGGACGATGCTGCTGCTGCAGGAGGAGGACAGGTCTCTGTCTAAAATGCTCCCACACTTCAAATGATCGCAGTGGGGCGTGCTCTCTGCAGCCTGTTCCCAGGGTTAATCCATGCTCTGACCGGGCATAGCTGTTCATAATGATGTGTCAATGCACATTATGCAAATCCACATATTTCCGTGAACGATTATGCCAATGAATCGCCCCAGCACTAATCTGCATATAACTGCAGATCATTTGAAAGGAGATCGGACTTAATCCAATTCATTTCACCTTTTTAAATAATTAAATAACCTTGTCTGTTGCCAGTGAGTACTAATCTGATGCAACTACTCCTGTTTGGCTTTTCTCCTCCTGCACAGTCTAAAGCACAGAAATCGTATTGATCCCACTACAACAGCTGCCATCATCAACAAGACTGCTATCAGAAAGCATATAACATCCACAGAATGATAGGCATACCAGGGCATCTTATAAGACTCAGTGCGTAAATGTGAAGCTCCTTTGTGCCTCATGACAAACTCGATCCAGTAAACGGCCGTGTCCAGAGGATGCATTGGTTTATCCCGATGGAGAGCAGAGAGACGTCTCATGTTATCTCTGTAGGAGGGATTGTGGAGAACTTCTTGTATTGCTTCCAGAAAGTTCTGATGAGTGAGTTTGGTCGCGTCCACCACCTTAGCGGCTCCTCGCGCCTCCAATCTCAAAACGTTCTCAAACTGGTCAAACAGAAGGGGTATGCCTATTATCGGCACTCCGTTGTACATGGACTCGTAGATCCCGTTTGTTCCACAGTGAGACACGAAGGCTTTAATCTTTGGGTGACCCAGGAGGTCGTTCTGGGGCATCCATTTTACCAGCAGGGTGTTGTTGCCCAGATTGTTGGGGCGTTCACCAGCATGCCTCCATATGACCTTCTGAGGAATTTGGGCAAAGGCAGCTGCAATTTCAGAGGTGATCTCTATAGGTAGGCCCCTGACCAGCGTACCAAGAGACATCAGGATGAATCCATGCTCTCCTGAACTCTGAATGAACTCCTCCAGCTCTGACGATAACGGCTCAGAAGGCTTGCACTGAAAACCACCAATGTAGACGATGTTTGGCATGGTGGGTCTGGGGAACTCAAAGACAAAGTCCACCCTCATGAGCCAGATGTCAGCTCCTTGTAGGAGGTGATAGAAGTTCACATCTGGACCAAAGTACCTGTCTACCACTCTATCATAGTGAGGGCTGACTATGAACTTGTCAAAGCAGATGGCGAAGATGTATTGGAAAGTGTTTTTGATTCTTTCCCCAAAGGTCATCGTATCCGAAACGACACATCCTGTAGCTGGAACATAAGATGTCGGGGATGGAGCGACCACAAAATGTCCTTCTCCACTGGTGGTCCATCTCACGTTATAAACCATTGGCAGCTTAAGTTCATGAGCCACCAGAACTCCCACAGGCAATCCTGGGTCCAGAAGAACCATGTCGAACTGAGTGTCACGAATATTCTTCATTAATGTCTTGTTCTCAAATATCTCTGCCACAAAAAGACTGGCCTGTCGGTGAATTTCCGACAGCGCAGTGAGCATTTCCCAGAAGAACTTCATAAAGGCGACGACAGATGCCCCCTCCTTCCGAATCGTCAGCATCTTGAACAGTAAGGTTACAAAGAAGTCCTCTTTCTCCAGGTCGATGGCCTCTGGTAGGGTGACGGTGATGGAGCGGTAGTGTGGTGCGTTTTCTTTGACATACCAGCTGGTGGCTGTGCGGACCACAGTGACCTCGTGGCCTCTGTCATGGAGGCTCTGGATCAGCAGGTTCATGTTGACCCAGTGGCTGCCATCCAACGGGAACACCAGGATCTTCCCGCCCTGAACGCTGGGACTTGTCAGGAGGGACACGCTCACCACCAGAAGCAGAAGTGAAACTGCTGGGATCATCCCCATGGATGAAGTCTGAGGAAAAGAACAAGAACACAAGTTTAATGGAAGCAACCACAAATTTTACAGTAATTCCCTATTTATTTTTATTTTACACTACATAAAATAACTAAAATAATATGCAATATGGCAAATAATATACAGTGCACATTATTACATACACACACACACACACACACACACACACACACACAGTACTTTCTTCATATCACCTATTATGAGATACAACACCCCAAGTTCTTCAACTTAACCACATGTGTTACTTTAACTTTTATAACCGTCTCATGTTAAATAAGGTATTACAACTTCTGCTAACTAAAAATATTTTGATGCAAATGTGTACTTTTAAACCTTTGCCTTCATTACTGTAAACCCTCCTGTTTTTAAAGGCATGTATTTATTTCCACAACAAAGAGGAAAATTAAACGACTTTATATGAAATTATGTTATTTATTAAACAATTAAAAAAATACAATAATGATAAATCATCTTTATTTGTACAACAAAAACATAGGCACTAGCCCTGTTTTTTAGCAATGCAATGAAAAATTAAATGACAGGTTAGTCCCCTTTAAAAAAATGTCTGACAGCAGCCTTTGAACCTGGCTGACTCACTTATTATACCTTTAAATCACAAGATGTAGTAATAATAATAATAATATAATAATGCCTGGTGTTACCATGGTCTCTAATCTCATCATCTGCAGTCATGCTAACAGGCTAAAAACACTTAGCAGAGTGCAGAAGAAAAACATGCCCTCAAGCGTCCAGTTTCGTCCCTGCAGGTCTTTTGTTGAGGAAGTTAAAAGAGGACTCTAACAGCATGCACTCTTGTCTACAGATCAGCAACTTCCAAAGATCAAAAAACATTTGAAAGCAGTTATTAAGAATGACTCCTGCAAAAGTTAAGTGTCTTTTCTCTTCAGTGGTGATGTGAAGGCATTTTTCTGAGTTGGTCCCTGTATTGTAGAAAGTGCTGTAACCTACCGTAAATCGCTGAAAGAGTGGAGAAATGTACTGTGAGCCTCCTCTGGACAAGTGAAGCTCAGCGCCAGGAATCCAAACTCCAGCCTGATTATTGTGTTACATAAGGACAAGAGGGGAGTGGGGGAGGGGGTTTGACAAATGCACTTTAGATGTACATATGTGTGCATTTTAAAAGAGAAGAAGAGGAAAACATTTTCACACCACAGAGCTCGCCTTCTCTCTGTGTTGCATAAACACTCACAGAGGAAGACGTGCACCCACACACACCCACCCACATAAAAGAATACTGGATGATTTTGTGGATAAAATCTCCCCTGCTGTGACCTGCAAACAATGAGCTCATCCTAAGAAAAAAAAAAGTCCAGGAAAAGGAAGTTCCAAGACCGTGGAGGTCATGTTTATGTTGAGGAACTTTGCGAATCTCTGCTGGTTGCATCTGTCAGTTGTGGTGACATTGCAGTAGGTGTTTCACCATCTGTGAAGCACCTGGCGAGGATCTGAACTCCACTGAGTGACCTCTGCTGGGTTTCATCTGAATTCAACTTTTCGTACTCAAGAGGAAGTCTTTGAGTATCACTAAAAAAGTCATAGCAAGCAAAAAACAGCTGAGTGAAACTAAAGCTGAAACTCCTTCTGCTTTTCACTCAGAGGTCACATGTTAATATAGAGGGAACAGCTCAATGAAATCTCTTCATTTCACTGACAGCCTGTGAGAAGGCATCACTGCACCGTCAGTGATCGACATGTGCCGGTATGGTGCTCTGTCTGTGGTCGTCCTGGTCTTCACCGGAGCGTGGCGTCCGTGTGCAGCTGATGTCGGGGACTTCGCTCCGTGCCTCCAGTTCTTCTACAGGTCTTGGCCTCCTAAAGGTCTGACTGGGACTCCAATCTGCCAGCGTTATTACAACCAGTACCGCTTCGCCACGTTGTACAGCCGACCTCGCCGGTCTCCGTGGTTATCAGCCTATTTATACTCTGTACCTTCAGGAAAGAGACCAACTGCATCCTGGAAGTTTGAACCACAGGTGAAGACACTTAAATATTAGAATGTCTGATTCATAGATCTGAAAAATGAATTCATGTGATCATTCATGTGTTCATGTTTTAAAGTAGGTGAAAGGTGTTTAGCTCCCTTTATGTAAGAGGTAAGTTTGCAGGTTTTGATTTGAATTGATGCATGACTTTTACAGCTTGTTTCACTTTGTCTTAAGTCCCGTAACACAACATGTCAGAACTGAATCAAGACATTATTCTTCAACGTGCTTAAAAAAGACATGACTCTTTTTAATTTGACTCATTTTGTGCTTACTGGTGCTCCTGTTTGGCACCAGTTATGTAATGTGTTGTCAGGAAATAACAAGAAAATGAGGAAATGAGTAAAGGAGAACTGTCTCATTTGTTTGTTCACGGTCTGTCAATTCTACATTGTACAAAAATTTTTGTATTGTTCATATTTTTAGATTTGAGAACCATGAAAACCAATCTGGTTCACTACGTGGCCAAAAGTACTTGGACAGCCAAAGTACACATCCTTTTCTTTAAGGACTTGGTTTGTGTGATTCTGCTTGTATGTGTGTGTGTGTGTGTGGTCTCTGATTTACTTTAATTTAAACATGTCTTTCTTCTTTTTTTTGAGTCAAGTCTATCCATATAAGCTACTCTCATTTACATCTAGATAGTTTTTCCAACATTTTGAATTTTGCAAAAATTAAAGCAAGATAAGAAAGAAAGAAATTAATTATATTAGAATAAAATAGAGCGATTTCTCCACTTGAATTATGCTCCTGGCAGTGGAGGATAAAATATACAGAAAAGGTCATTCATTTAATTCACTTAAATCGATTTTTAAAAAGGAAAAAAAAGGAAAAGACAGTTTCACTTCCTTTGATGCCATAAGGGAAAAATGAGACAGAAAGTTTTTTTGTTTTTTTTTAAATTTTGCATTTCAAGAATAAAGTCAAACTTTTCAGGCATCACAAAAAAAAAAAGTCAGAGTTAGATTTTTGTTGAGAATAAAGCTGAAATAACATTTTGACTGCCTTTGAAGAAAAATGTCCTCTAATTTTCCCTCATGCCCTGATGCTCTTCTTCAGAATTAAGACTTAGCATTTCTTATCCCTGCTAGCAGCGAAACAACATCAGACTTAATTCTTTCTGTTCTGAAAATCTGTACTAAAGTACAAGTACTGTTACATTGGTAAAATAATACTCAGTTACAAATAAATGCAGTGGTGTTAGAAATATAATTGGTTAAATTCTTAATGGCAATTAATTGATTAATGATTAGTCATTAAATCCTTACTCCAAATGTACCGCAGCTTTTTTTTAATTTTTTTTTATCTATATGTCCTGGTTTTCATTGGTGATCAGATCACCTTAGTGGCTACTAAAATGCAGATGAAAGGTATGGATATTAATTCAAATTATACTCAGTACTCAACTATGATTTTAAAAGTAACTAAGTAAATTACACACCTTGTAATACTTAACTTGGAGTAAAAGTACAGACTTGAAAATCTACTCATAAAAGTACAAGTACCCCATAAAACTACTTAATTACAGTAATCTGAGTATTTGTAATTAGTTACTTCTATGCCTCCAGGCTTTGGTGTTGACAAGTACTGAGTGGATTTCCATTAAATTTGACATTCATGGTCTTTAGAGCGTTTAAAACTAAAGACATTCTCATTAGCCGCAGATGAGTTAAGTGATAATTAGCACATGGTAGCATGCTAATGTTAACACTGACATTATGAGCAAGTTAGCATGCTAATGTTAGCATTGACCTCAGGTCAATGTACAGAGAGCTGTTAACATGGCTGTAGGGACGGGTGTCCACATAATTTTGGCCATATGTTGTAAAAGCAGCTCCAGGTCTGAGTGACACACTTTGTCCCTCCACAGTTAGCGTACCCAGGAGCTGACGGCAACATGATCCCGTTCCCTCCGGGCCCTCTGGACCAGAACGTGGTGGAGAGCCAGGCGGTGGATCCAGACTACGTTAACTCCACCTACTCTCGTGGCCACTTGAACCCCAGCCTTCACCACCAGACCCGCGAGGACCGCGCCGCCACCTTCACCCTCACCAACGTGGTTCCTCAGAAGGCGGGCTCTAACGACGGGCCCTGGGAGATCCTGGAGCAGACTGTCAACAAAACCCTGGAGGCCTACTGTCTCGGAGAGGCTTACGTAGTGACGGGCATCATCCCTTACCAAAGCGATGAGCGCTGGCTGAAGAATCACCGCGTGGCCGTGCCAGAGTACATCTGGTCGGCCTACTGCTGCCCGAACTACAACAACAGTCTCCCAGAAGAACTGAAGGACTCGTTTCCCACGTACGCCGCCGTCGGCCGCAATGACCCCAACAGCACGCAGGAGATCGTACCAGTCAGCGAGACAACTAAGAAAAAGTTCAGGGGGTACGATGTGAGGCAGATGCCACTGGAGACTCTGGAGATGTATCTGAAGGACAGGTTCAGGACTGTCGTCAGTGTGTTTTATGAGCAGTGCTCTGGATCAGACTGAAACCCCACAAGTGTGTCTCCGTCCAAATGTGTTTCAAATTTAGACGCAATTTTGAGTAAAACCACAAAAGAAAATGAAAATTAAAAACTTGTTTCCTGATTATTAGGAGTTGGTTCGGTGAGATCAGCAGCAGGTGGCGCCAATTCTCCAACCAGAAAACTATTCTACCACTGCAGAGAACAAGGTCAGGGGCATTAAAAGAGCGACAGTCAGACTCCAACAGTAAAAACTAATGTTGAAAACAGGATGGAAATCAGACATTTCTGTTAGTTTTCGTGTATTTGGAGGAGGGTTCCATCAGATCTGTGTGGAACGTTCATGGACGGATTATAGAGGCATGAGAGGAGACTGTCAGAGAGGAAACAGCTGATCAGTCATGTGACTTAAATGTGCACTACGTCAGCACTTATTTGGGGAAAAAAGTGTTTCCATTTCCCATTAAATACATCAACTCTCTCAAAAAAGTTAAAACCACCTCAAGCGAGCATAAAAACTTTCTTGTGAATCTGCAGAAGTTTGTAACTGTAAGAGAGGTTTCACCAAGACTGTCATCAAAAATTATTAGAATTAATAAGATGTTAAAAGGTTAACTTTGATTTAAAAAAATGTCTAGAAATACCACCATAAAATAATATTTGATTTAAAACTGTGGTGCTCTTCATGTAAAGCTTTTGTCTAACAGTGGACACTAACTTTAAAAATGTATGTTTGAAAGTTTTATGTCTTTTTTCTTGTAGTTGTCATGATGTCTACTGACAAAAGAGAGAGACAGATAAAATATTTAATCAAAAAACATCTGTATGATGAGTTGTCATTATTAAATTGGACTAGTTTTGCAAATTTTGGAACTTGGAATATGTTGATGGAAACATGGATATTGTTGGAATAATCTGGTCTTTGAAGTTTTAATTCTCTTTTTTTGTTTGTTTGAAATCATCCTCGGATGATTGTAAAATGATTTTATTGCTTTTCCAGAGTCTATGATCAGAACTGTGTCCATAGCAACAGTCTGCTACACAGAAATAACAGACCTGAGAGTGCTGTAATTGACCAATCAGAATCAAGTATTTACTAAAACCGTGTAATAAACGCTGCGTCTGGGTGCTGCATCGCCCTGTCATGGTTTATTTCTCAATAATGACCTGCTAACTGTACATTATCCCTCACACACAATGCACATAATGCCTCCTCTGCAGGTTTGCAGCTGCACATGCACCAAATACTTTGCACCACTAGGTGGCGACCGTGCGCAGTACAGGCAGATGGTAAAAAAACTGTTTCAGTGCTGCTTCTGTTGACTGAAAAGTGCAGCTGGAGAGATTTCACCATGAAGTTTCATCTTAACAGAATTCACCAGACCTCATTATCCCACTAAAATAACGTCATGATTTCATTTTATATTTAAAACAAAAAATACTTCCTGAACACACAGTAGGAACTGTGAGCTTTAAATTAAGATCAGCTGATCATTTAAACAGACTCGCTCCACGAGTTGGACTCGACTGTTTTGAAGAATTGCCAAAACTTTTTTTTTTTTTTAAATGATCACTGAGACACAGGTTTCATCATGTCAGACTGGTTGTGGATTTATTGCATGAACAGATGACATGGGTGTACAAAGGGTTAAACAAACTGTATGTAACACTACACAAAGGTGTGTCAAAGGAGTGTGGATTATTTCAACAAAAATCCATCACCAGCTCAGTAAGGTGTCTGCGATGTCGGAGGGCCGAAGACCTTTTCCCACAGCTCCACCTTCATGATGGCCTTGCCCATAGGGGACATGGTGGCCATGACGTCCAGGGTGTCACCCTGAAACGAGAGACAGCAGCCTTCGGCCTCCAACCGTGCAAAGTCCTTCTGCTCTTCGTTGTAATACATCTCCTTGAACAGATTCTTGTCGCAATCTTTGCCCTTCTTATAGATCCCCAAGCCGTGCCAGTTCTTGTACCCGGTGTAGTCGTAAGGCACGGAGAACATTATAGCTAACGTCTCCTGAACACCCCTGCCCTTCACGAAGATGTCATAGGTCAGGACGCCCGCTGCGCCGGTCGCTTTGCCGCTGATCTTGGAGAAGTTGCACACCTCGGTCTTCAGTGGGCGCACAATGGGTTGGGGTGGGCTGTGGCAGTGTCCACTTTCCAGGTAAACCCTGTTTAGAAAGATAAAAAAGAGAGAAAAGAAATAAAAGTATGATCAAAAAGATAGATAATGAATGGGTGCACTTATTTTGAAAATCTGTCTCATTACCATTCAGGCTGCACTTTTATTTTGACATCAATTCATCCATGAAAGGAAATGAACCTGCACACTTAAACACACATTCTTTATTCACATGTAAAAAAAATAAATAAAAAATCAATAGTTGTTATGAATGAAAAAATATTTGTTGCATCTGTTAAATTTAAGTTCAACCAACAAACTACACTGAGTTAGGGGAATTTTTAATTACTTGATAATCTGAAGCATTTCACAAGTTTTTAAGTTGACTCATAAAAATTAAGTTGCTCCTTTTTCCACATTATTCAGATGATACAATGATATAAATGTGGTTAATCACCTCAATTATGAACACAGATGTTTCAGTTGCCAGCCATTTAAAACAATAAGCTGCTGCAATTAGATTTTCTTGAGTCTACATTACACACAATATGAACAAATTATCAAAAATAATGTTTGCAGCTTAAAAGGTTCAAGGTCTTCCTCTCTGTCTGTTGTATCTTGTACTTTTGATCGTGATATGCACTGGAGGAATCGTCCTTTCTATGTGTTATTGTCTCAGAAATTCAGGTTCAAATCCATGATGTTGGGAAGGACGTGCACAATGATGCAAAATAAATATAATCGACAATTCCCCTCAGATGCTTTAAAACTGAAGTACTGAGTTTTGAAAATGTTAGAAGGAGAAAGTGCTTCACTGTTTTCTTTTTTGTTTTCTTTGTCTTGCACTTACACGGGGTCCAGAAGGCAGAAGTTGTTGGTGACGTTGGTGATCTCAATCGTGACATTTCTTCGGCTTGAGAGGTTAGCCGCCAAAGCCTCTGCTGATTCGCTCATGCTGCTGCTCGAGAAGCCTATGACAGAGCAGGAGAGGTGCAAAATTCAAGCTGCAGATACGTGTTACTGATAAACTATCTGATGCAAGTATCATACTGTCCTCAGAAGGTGACAGTGGAGTTAAAATAAGTTAAACTGCTGCTGCAAAGTTGTGAAGTTTGCTGCAGATTTCAAGTGGTCAGATGATGAGTTCAAAGACATTGTCCCTTTCTCAGAAAAAGCTGTCTGAGCAAAAGATTTTTTTTTACAGAATAGACCTTTATATTTGCCCCTGCCCCTTACTGCAGTGTCTATAATAAAAGATGCACAGTGCAAATCATAATTTTCTAAGTGATATTTGTCGGTGAGTTTCTAAATGCATCGCAGGAACAAACCGTCTTACCTGATCACAGGTGTGCTGCTCGCTCGGGTGGTGCCGGATTGGAGACACTGAGTTCACTCTTCAGATTTTTCGTTGGGGAATGTGTGACACCCAAAAGTGTCTCCACCCACCGCAGAAACCTCATCGAAACTTTGTGCAGAGGCGTGAGGACAGGGTGTAACCAACAATCACAACATCACTGTATTTTTTTTTTCTTTTCTGTTTGTTTTCATAATGCTGTTATTATGAAAAGCTGCAAGCCGGTTTGCTCAGATTCTTGTGACCACACTGTCACTTTATGCACAACACCTTTTGTCTCTGTGTCTGTCAGGTTGTCTTTTACCGTCTGAGGGTGAAGACGAACAGAGCTGCTTCTTGTTCAAGTGCCCTGTGTAAAAGTGGAGACGATGGGGGATGTCAGACCATCTAAAGTGGTATTTGACCTTTAAATCCATCAGTCTGGTGCATTTAAAGAGGAATGGATCCACAAAAATCATCTGTTTTCTCTCAAATTCAAATAAAACTTCTCAAGTTAACCTCAGCAATTAAGAAAATCCTGAAAACTTAAAGGATTTACAGAATCTGCATTAAAACATCTGCACATAAATGAGACAGATGCTCCCAGATGTTACAGGGGGTCCCCAAGACTCTGCTCCGAGGTCCTCAAAATCACATTTGCACATGTCAACTAAAATCAAAGTTTTAGGGTTTGTACACTTCTTCCAAAGTTAAAGCACTTTTCAAGCAGTTTAAAGCTTTTTCAGCACCTTACAGCTGAGATAAATAATAATAATAATAATAATAATAATAATAATAATAATTTATATACAAAGTGATTATTTCACTTCTTCATTACATTAAATTTTTTTGTGACAGAATTCTACAGACAGGAAACAAATTCAACAAATTCAAAAAACATGACAAAGTTTCATGTTTCAAAATCTGTAGACTCGGCTTCCTTTTCTTAACCAATATTTGAAAATGTTAACAATTGATTAATTGATAAAATCATTAATAATTAATTACACATTACACGTCTTTTTCTTTTCTTTTTCTCCTTTTCTTTATTTTTAAAAACATCCCAGTTAACTTCAGCCCTCTGTACAATTATAATCTCATTCTCAGACTCACACACACCTTTTTGTCTCAGTTGTTTTTGCTGCATCACTGCATTTTATTTTATATAAAACATCTTCTGCTTTTCAGTGCAAATTGCAAACTTTGCAAATGCAGATGCATGGATTTATTGACTGATTTCATGTTGTGAAGAGAAATGATTATTTGGATCAGTGTGTGTTGTGTTTGGTCAATATATTCATGTATGAAAAAAATCTAAGCCACGCTAAAAGAGAAGCTGAGAAGCTCAGTCATGTGTAACTGGTTCAAACAGACTCAGATCATATGAACCCTCTGTGTGCCACACATTGAAAATGTTGGATTTTTACAAATAATTGTAGTTTTGAATGAATTGTTTCATTTTGCAGAAGACCTGTAGTGTTCTGCTACTTGTGTGTGTAGTGTTTAAAATCACATTTAAGCAATCAGAAAAAAAAAACAAACTGTAAAAGTGCCCAAAAAAATCATGTGATGATTCAAATGAAAGATGACACAAAAAGTCTTAAGAACAAAGATGTTTTATTTATTTAAATCACCAACACATGACATGAGTGACAACTGCATGTAGGCTTTTAGGAATCAACTGTGTTTATTTTATTTATTCCACACCAGCGCTCTCATTTGGTTCTGGATATTTTATTCACATCTTGTCATACAGCTCCAGCTTCATAATTGCCCTGCCGCCGTCGGACATGCAGGCCCTCACGTCCAGTTTGTCCCCGATGTACTTCACCCCTGAGCCATTGGCCTTTTGGCGCATAAAGTTGGTGAAATCTTTGTCATTGTACATTTGCTTGAACAGCTTCTCGTCGCATTTTTGCTTGGAGTCAAAGATACCCACACCGATCCAGTTCTCGTAGAAGTTGTAGTCGAACGGCACCGAGAACATGACGGCCATCACTCCGTCGCATCTGCGGTCTCGCATGTCGAACAGCTCGTAGGTCATGACGCCTACGGCGCCCGACGCCGTGTTGTCGTCCTTGGTGAAGGAGCACACCTCAGACAGGTTGGTGCGCAGGGTCGGCGTTGGAGGGTTGAAGACGAAGCCACTTTCCATGTGCACCCTGGAGGGTAAAAGAGATGCAGTCATGAGGGGTGGAAGAAGATAAAGTACAAATACCACAGTGTAAAAATACTCAGTTCAAAGCAAAAGTCCTGAAATGATATTTGTGTAAAAGTACGTAAGTATTATCAGCTAAATGTAATTATAGTGATTGATCAGACAGCTTTTTATAGTCAGAAACTGCTACGTTTATACAGTACAAGCTAAATGTAGCTTTCTCCATCAGCAGAATCAATTTTACTTCACTGAACGCAGGAGTTTCTGGTTTACCGCTGCCTCCATCTGTTAGATAGTTTGTGTTAATATGCAACTTTGATGAATCTGAACTAACCTGTTAAAATACCAAAGTCACACAACAACACAAACTCCTGCGTTCTGTGAGGTAAAATTACTGTTACTGGTCACCCTGGAATCTGATTGGCCGGTTCAAGTGCCATCCCATTATCCTCAAGTATGATTGGTTAACTGTCCAGTGAGAGGCGGGGCCTTGAGTATTTTTAAATGTGCATTGTTTTCTTTTGTATGTAATCTTCTTTAATTTTTTTTTACAAGTTGAAGTTACTTAAGTAACAAATCGGAATATAAAAATATTTTTCATGATTATCATGATGAATTTACAACCTGAGAAAAGAGCTGCAACAGTATTTTTTGAGGACTTAAAGAAGAAAGTATGGAAGTTTTTAAATATATTTTATGGTGACACTCTGTTGGGTTGTGATTGGAAGAACTATTTATCTTTAAAATGAAAAAAATTAAACAGAGGAAAATGTAAGACACTGTTATTTTAGTAATTTCAAGCAGAGAAATGGTAAAATAATGTGTTCATATGCATGTACTTCATGCCACCCCTGCATAAGTCAGAGCCCCACTTGGTCCACCACTGTCAAAAATCATCTGGAATTACCCTGAAACTTGACACTAGAGCTGCAACGATCAGTCAAACAACATTGTCAAAACTTCTTAAATGTGAGGATTCGCTGTTTTCCTTTTTAACTGATTAATCGTAAAAAGTAATCAGGAGAATAATCTGCAATGAAAATAATCATCTGTTGCAGCTCTACCAGACACTGCTGTTTAATACGGAGCCAAAAAGGTTGGAAAACATTAAAGGTGTGATATGCAACAATTTCCTAAGAACAACTCACCAGGAGCCTGTGGCTGTGGTTGTTTCTGCAGAGACCCTGTCGTCTGACTGTATTTTCTTATTTTTCTCATTATCTTGAGGTGATCGGGACGTTTCGCCAACCAAAAACACTGATATTCGACGTCCTGGAACATTCTTCACAGTTAATGGCTCTGACAAATCCTACTGATTCTACCTTTAATTTAATCTTTAACATGTGATGTATTTTATAAGCTGATCTCTCAAATGATGCTTGATTTCAGCACTTAGTATTTTCCACCACTGATAATCATGATGCATAGACTCTGGTACATGTCAGGTATCCTGATCAGTGCATTTATTGGTTCAAACACAAAAGTCGTCCAGGGGTTCTTACTGTGGGTTGCGGAGACAGTAGGTGGTGCTGAGGTTGGTCATCTCCACGACACAGTTGCGGTTGGTGGTGAGGGCGGTGGCGTGCGACTCTGCAGTCTCAGGCATGTTGGCGGCTGCTCGACGGACGGCTAAATGACAGAGGTGGGGAATAAAGTCTGTCAACATTAAAATCTGATGATTTTATAGTTAATTTAGAAGATTTTTCAATCATTTGTGTTGCTGCATGTGCCTGATGCATTGCACAGAGGCATGCAAACACACACACACACACTCTGTGACATGAGGATGAAACACAATGCACCAAAAAGATACCAAGAATCACATCATTGCAGCACACAATTTCATCTTGACACAAGATAAAACACTAAAAGCATCTCCTCTCCTCAAATATCGTTTCCCAAAATGCTTCTATCTATGGCGTTTATTGCTGCATAATTATCTCAAAGTAAATGCACTTACTTGTCTTTATGTCACACACACAGGATGGCAGAGAGTCCTCTGAAAACAGGTCTGAGTTTGGGTTGGAGACGAGCACAAAGTCACACCCTCTCCGACTCAGACACACCTCACACACACTCTGAGGACAGTGTGTCTGTGCTGTGATTTGCACCAGTACACACAGGTAATGTCACTTATGTGTTACAGTATATAAACTTTTAAGTCTTTAGCTTCAGTGAAATAAACTGGAGTGCAGAAAACACGTGAGTGACATGAACACGGAAGCCATGATCACCTGGATGGAAAAGTACAGCAAACGTTAGAGCATCCCTCATCGTCTGACACTTGACGGGTGAAATACCTGAATGTCTGCTGAGATAAAAAAAAAAAAAAAAAACATAAGGTAGCAGCCGCGCCCGTCAAACAGCCGATACATCTGATGATGGTGACTCATTTTAAATGCGGCCCAAACCCAGACCGGTTCATCTGAAAGAAGACATTGTGGCGGTTGGTGATAAATTAATGTTTTCTGATTCATTTACTGCATGTCACCAGTGTTATGTTGGCGTGTTGGTTTTATGTTTGAGTACATCTGATTACATCACATGCCAAAAGTTGAAGAACGAGCACAGCTTTGATGCAACAGATGTTCTCGCTGTTTTTTCATGTGGAACCTGTTCCAGTATGAAGTCACCGGTCCATCAGGAGGAACATCAGTGAGTCATGCAGTCAGAAACAAACAAACACACAGATGAATTACTGGATGGACTGACGGGTACAGACCCAGAGCTTTGAGGGGTCGGTGGGATGCAACAAGGAGATGCTAAATGTAATGGAGTAGTTTTACCTTGTTGTATTGTTACTGTGACTTCAGTAAAGCAGATTACTTCTTCCACCACTGCAGACACTTTTTCTCAGTACATGCATGTTTTTTCAACTTGACACAAAATGTTCACTTGGACTCAAAGATGAACTAATCGCCTCGTATCTGCCTCATGTACTGAGGCTACAGTGGCTAAACTACCCAGCATCGCTTCATGTTTCAATCTATTTTTCAATCATCACATTTGTGACAGAATCAGTTTTTCTGTATTTTCTGACAAACAACTAATAATTGATTAATCGACAAAATAATCCAAATTTTTTATTAAAATAAAAAATGGGTCCTCGGAAAGAAAAGGTTTGGGAAACACTGATCTGAGTCACCTGTTGGCTTTATGTCATTTTTACCACATTAGCGCCATCTTGTGGTCAAAATAAAAACAGACGTCCAAAACAGAGAAACAGTTAAAAGTTTTCTGCATGAGAAGAAAAATAGATTCCACTAAAACATTTCAGTCTTTCCTTAAGTCTTTATTTCTTTATAGACTAATAATAAATTGTTGGCTGATACCAAAAACTTTTTTTTAACACCACAATAAATATCATATCATGTCATGGATGTTTTTGGCATCATCACATGACATCATGACACATACGTGTATCTAAAACTGGTTCATCATTGACAAACATAAAAACAACTGTTACATATATTTGTTAGAATAATACAATATTTTATTATAATATTTCACCACAAGATGGTGCTGACATGGTAAAAATGAAAAAGGACTGACTCAGATAATCCCAGTAATTAATGAATGATGTCATGACAGGATGTTTTATGGATGTTGGTTAAAAATGTATTTTTGTATTTTTACAACATCATGAAAGCTGTGAAAGTGATGGAGCATTATCAGGTTATTATGCAGGCGGAGAAAGATAATTACAGACTGTAATATCACGTTTGACGTTTCCAGAAAAATATCACCTTGAGTCATGATTACAGGCGTCAAAATGCTTCATCGTGTCAGTTTTTGATTTATTAATTCAGATATTTGTACAATTTATTGATTCACTCATGCAGGTGTAAAACTGTTATTCCAAATGCAGTCTTAGCTATAAATCAACATGTCAACAAAATATAAAAGCTGTACAAAATCTGTTGCAAAATTTCAGTAGTTCCTGTGCCTGTGATTAGCTAAATGAAATCTTAAGAAAAAAATAAAAAATAAAGTCCATATCAGCGCTGTGATCATGACAGAAACAAACAGATTTCACTGGACAGTGACGATGAATCAAAGGTTGGAGGGATGCATACATATATTTACAAAGAACCAAATTACTGGATTACTCTTGTAATAAAGGGAGAAAATTGTTTATTTTCTTATTTGAAGGCAACAATGTGAATGAAAACATCTCAACATAAAACTTTGTGAAGAAAATCTACAAAAATCATCTAAAAATATATAAAAATAAATCCTATATCTGAAAATAATACATCACAACTATATAAAAAATAGAAATAAGTAGATAAAAATAAAGTGCAGTGAGCACCAAACACCACAGAACACCTGCATGAGTATGAAACACCCTGACTGACAGCAGAGACACTGAGAGTGTGTTGAAATCAAATTTCAGCATAAAAACAAAGCTTAAAATGACCATGTTATTATATTATATTATCTCTGACCACTTTCACATGTACAGTCAGATCGTTTGTTGCCGTTCAAGGCAGCCATTGGTTTCCATTCATTTCTGTGTGTTGAAAATGATGTAGTGAAATGTAACTGACCGATCGACCTGTCTGCAACATCTTGCACATTGTGATGCTTTTGTGTCGACAAAATCCATCCGCAGACACACACACAGACGCATAAACAAGTGGAAGGTACTGAAAAACCACCTGTGTTGTTGTTCCCAGTGCAGCAGGTCTCTCCAGGACCACACTGTGCCGTGAACACACACAGACTCACGAGGTGAAATGTTGCCTGATGTCTCAGAGTGGACAGGAATCATTAAAACCGTCAGACAGGGTCGTAATGTGGGGTGGCGAATAGTCTCCTCCGTACTTCTTCCTGCCTTACGTGTGGCGTCCTTTGCTGATGCCACCACCTCATTTTGATTTGAACTACACACCTGTGAAGTTTTGTGACTGCATCTTGCATCATTGTGATGCTGTCGTGTTGACAAATCACAGACAGACATATAAACACCTGGCAGAGGACTTAAAACTGTTTCTGTGGTCGTTCCAGTTACAGGAGGAGCCTCCAGGACCACATTTTGCCACAATGACACACAAACAGACTGACAAGGTGAAAACAACACCAATCGCACTGTCAGACAGGTAAAAATAAAGGGGGAAAAGTCAAGAATAGACTGTGAATGGAAACAAGTGGCTTCCTGAAACGGCAGGAAAAATGCGTCTATAAAAATCTAAAACAAAGCAGCAAGAAATTTACTGAATAGCTGGCCACACCCCTACCAGAACTTCAGAGGCTTTTATTTTGAAATTGTATTTTGAAAATGCATCTGTTTCCGCTTATAAAGTTGGTAAAGGCTCCTTTCAGTAATTAGCTTGTTTGCAAATTGGCTGACAACCTTCAGGGAAGCAACATACACACTGAAAATGTCAAGTTAGCACCTGGTTGCTAACAATATGAATGTAAACATGCTAAAAGTTGTTGCGGGGATTTAGACATTATAATTCCAGGCCTCCCTATATGCAAACGTTCCAAAACAAGTTCCTGTGACACTATTTTGCAGAGACACCCTCGCTGCATCCTGGACAGAGTTACCAGATGCAAAATGCTGCAATATCTTTGACTTTCAAATTATTGTGTTTTAACAAAAATTGTGAAGGTGCCAGGATACAACACTGACAGGCAAAACTGCGCCCTGTGCACCATATTACACAGACGCTCCATCATGTGAATCTCTTTACACAGAATCAATCGCCTCTCGTTACACAATCTCTCCTGTTCTTGCCCGTCAAAATAAAAGCCCCAGACTGGGTCACTGGCCTACCAGCTGCTTTATCAGTGTCGTGCTGATGTGATCGGTTGCTCTCAAACAAGGTTTTGTTGTTGGTTTATGAAAACGTCAAAATTATCGTACATTCAGTCTCCTTTTTTGGAATAGCCGATCGTATCTGGCAACACTGATTCCTGGCTAAAAGTCGCCCAAGACTGACGGGGATTCACTCGGTTTTAGAGGCAGCTTTGAGTGGCCTTTTTGGGAACTGCAGTTTTTGGCACTTGTGCGTTGGCTTCACGTTTTAACCCCTTAAATTGCTGTTTAATCTCAGCAAAGCCTCACAAATTAGGCTTGCTGTCTTGCTAATAGTCTTTGGAGCTCAATGGCACAGAGGAATAAGATAAATCAGACTTTGGATACACAGTTAATACTTGACGGTCGGATGGATCCATCGTTGGTTTTGGACTTTTCATGGGATTTGTCAAGAAAATTCCTTTAAGGCCACCAAGAAAAAAAGCCACCAGCAGCAGTTAACAGCTCACATCCTCAGTTTGACGCTCACTTCTGAGGGAACATGGACCCGGCAGCGATGGACGACAGCCCCGTCTTCTCTGCTATCCACTGGTTGTAGTTGGTCACTCTGGTGTAAACGCCGGGTCGGAACTCTTGAGCGCAGCCGTCTCCCCAGCTGATCACCCCGAACAGGAAGAGCCTGCTGCCGACCTCGCACACCAGAGGCCCTCCTGAGTCTCCCTGTGGGAAGGAGACGAGCAGCGTTAGAGGGAATCAACATCTGCGGAGGCAAAGTGTGATCAAGTTGGGACTTGTCGTGAATACCTCGCAGGCGTCTCGGCTCCAGTCGGGACGACCGGCGCAAAACATGTTGTCGGTGATCATGTTTGCATAATAGTCCTCGCGTCGACACACATCGTCGGCGAGGAGGTTCACCTGAGCCTCCCGCAGGTACTGAGACTTATACCACAAACCTGGGGAGAAGAAAAGCTGTTAATCCTCTACAACTTATCATGGTCTGTAAAATACAAAACATCAGAGGCAGGAACAAACTAATTATAATCACTTAAGTGCCACAAAGTGCAGTTTTTAGGTTTTAAGGCTTTACTTTCTATTTGTTCTCCCCAATATGTATCTGACGGTTGGAGGTTGGTTGGTTTGGGAACAGTTTTTTGTGTATATTAAAATGTTTCAAGCACTGGATTTTTGGAGCTTTCAGCAGCTTCTCACAGTTTTCACGTGGCTCAGGTGTCATATAAGCTTTATTTTTCTTCAGCCAGTGGAGCTGAAAGACCAGCAGCTAAAAGCTCAGGGATGCCATTTTACTGTTTTATTTTTTTACCCCCGTTTCCTGTCATTGTATTTTTAAATCGGTAAATGGGAAATGGTCTTGGTTAAATTTCGCAGGAATCCCGTTTCCCTGGATTATACCCTAGTGTGTGTGATGGTGTAAAGTAAAACTTCATTCTTTTCCAAATTGGAAATGATAATATAATGGTAATTTTTTTTTCCCAAAGTCACAGGGAGCCAGTGGAGAGGGGCTAAAGAGCTGCATGTTGCTCCGGAGCTGCAGGTTGCAGACCCTTGCCTTAGATGTACAGAGGCTGCAGGAGGCCGCCATGTTGCACCGCCATGTTTCCTCAGTGGCCCAAATGTCCCAGATAAACCAAACACTGGCTCTGGGTGCGGCCATTTGCGAGTTTCACAGCCACCATATTTTCTTACATGCTTGGAAGGGGAGGTTGCAGTGAGTTGGTTGCAATCTACAAACTCAACACTAGATGCCACTAAATCTTGCACACCATTTTGGAATAACATGTCCACTTCACAGTCAAACAGCATCAGAGGACTTTTCTCACCAAACTTTTCTTTCCCGTATCCAGCGATCTCACAGGTGACACCAGCCTGGAGTCTCTGCTGAGGCGGCGGCAGACAGACAGTCTTCACTGAATTACTCTCCTCTGCACACTTCCCATGTTTTGCCCTCAGCTTCATCAGAGCTGCAAAACAGTTATCAATTAATCACTGCTTTGATAACATCACATCATCAGTGCTGAAGCATCTAAAGACGCGTTCATACCGATGTCGTTATTGAAGTTGCCCTCACTGTTGTCAAACCCTTCATGGACGACGATCTCCTCCACCCTGAACGTTTGTTCCACCGTCGGGTCGCTCTCGTTCAGAGCGTTTTTCCCCAGGCTGACGGAGAAGCGGCGGTGTTTGGTGTGGGAGCTGAAACACAAAGTCAAACACAAGTCCAGACGAGCTGCTGTGTCTCTGCACCTGCTGTGGTTACAGTATTGAGTGACATCACTTCCTACCCGTCAGGGAAGCAGTGGGCAGCTGTGAGGACCCAGCAGGATGAGATCAGACTCCCCCCGCAGCGAAAAACCCTCTCCTTAGTTTTGCTCCGCCAAAATATGGCAGCGGTCCACGGGTGAGATTCCACAGTGGCAACTGTTCCACCCACGATCTTCATCAGCTTCCTCCTGCTGCGCTCGCCACATGTGGACTCTGCAGCTGGAGGATGAAAAGAAGTTCAATAACCTCAAAAGAAGAAGCATGAAAATGGGATTCAGTGGGCATCAGTGAAGTTACCTGGCTCTGGATCAGTGGGTGCAGGCGGAGGCGGAGCTGGAACTACAGGATTAGAGAGTTTTTAACACTGATGAAACATGGACTCTGGTTCAGATTTTCTCTGAATACAGTAAAGAGAGAATGAACTTACCCGACTCAGAGTCACAGCGTGGAATATCACAGTACTCCCACACCAGCTGCTGGTTCTTCAACACATGACACCACGGACGCCGTTTGTAGAGAAGATTTCTGTGGGAAAAACACATCAAACTATACAACATGTGGCATTTAAGATATTAATTACTGGATGCATGTTTCTCCAGCATGTTGGATTGGGAATGAAATAATAAATAAGATGCTACGAGTGATGGATTTTGGCTTTGAAACATACACTGAACGACTTGCAAAATTCCACAAAGTTCCCCTCCAAACACGTTTTAAACTTTGCAGAAATACTCTATGATTATTATTTTGCTGAATGTGGTTTTCCCACATAAAAAAAGAAAAGAAAAAGAAATGCTGGAACAGGTTTTACACCCTGCTCGCCACTGCTGCTTGTGCTCGGTTGAGTTTGTTTGAGCGGCTCTGTGGATAAATAAACCACAAAAAATCAAAAAATTGGCTGCATTGTCATGGCAGGATTATGTTCGACCTTAAAACAAATGTGTCAAAACACATTTTAGCATCAAGTCTGCATCGATTCTGGTCAAATCACGTTCATTTGCCACTTTCTTTTGTCCAAATTGACAGATTCATTGTCTCGTTCTGTTCTCACATCAACGTGAACAGGAGGAGACAGAACTGAACCACAGTCTTGTTAAGACTGATGTCCACTTTTCTCAACTGTTTCATTTCAAATCCACTGAAGTAAAGGACCAAAACAAAACAGAATATTTACAGGCTGTATCTACATTATCTGGATTTAGAGTTATGTCAGCCTACCTGCAGTAGTTGTGTCTCCCTGATTTGACATCTGAGGACATGTACATCGCCCTGGTCTCTGGGTCCCACTCCTCACATGTTTGTCCGCTCTGTGATTTGGACACTGTCCCTCTGTAGTACAGTCCCACACCCTCGTAGCAGTGGCCACTTTTTACTGAAGGAAAAGGAGAAAACCTTGATTAAAAATGTGAAAAAGATTCATTTAAACTCGTTTTTTTGTGAAGTTTCTCACCTTTTTCGCAGTTTTTCCCCTCGAAACTGTCGGGACATAAACAGAACATGTGTTCTCCGGTTGTCAGGGACGGGACAGATGTTCCTCCATTGAGACAGACCCCACCTGGAGGACAGAGGACACGTTTAATGCTCAATTCAACCTGATGTCACACTCCTAGAAATAAGGGCTCTAAAAAGGTTCTTCCTGAAGGTTCTGCTGAGGTTTTGAAGAACACATTTTTGAAAAAAGGTTTGTTGAAATCCTTGAAGAACTGTTTCATCAAGGGTTCTTTGTATCTTGGTAGAACCAAGATAGGTTGCTTACCATTCAAAATATAAAGAGTTTGCAGTAGAACCCCCTGGGTGGGTTCTACAGAAAATTCTTGGACTACAAAAAGGTTCTCAGCAGAACCCCCTGGGTTAGTTCTAGGTAAAACCCTTGGAATATGAAAGCGTTTTCTCCCTGGGTGGGTTCTAGATAAAATTCTTGGAATATAAAAAAAGTCTCTGTAGAATCCCCTGGATGGATTCTTGGTAGCACCCTTAGAAGGTGGAAATGTTCTGGATAAAACCCCAGGAGAGGGTTCTGGGTGGAACCATTGCACCACAGATGGTTCTAGGTATAATCTTTTATGTTGGGTTTTCGGTAGAACTCTGAAAGGATTCCAAAAAAGGTTCTCCAGTGGAGACAAGCCAAAGAAGCCATTATAGTTCTAATAAGCACCTTTATTTCTAAGAGTGTAATGTTTAGCAGCAGAGAACCCTGAGGAAAGTAGAGTTTCTCACCTGAATTTTCAAACAAGGAGGAGAAGGAATATGAAGAGGATGAGGAGGATGAGGAGGACGAGGAGGACGATGAAAAGGACGACAAAGAAGAGGAGGACAAGGAGGAGGAAGAGAGAACAGAAAACTCTCGTCCTCTTTCTCTCAATGAGCCCTAAAAGAACAAAAAGTCTGATTAAATCTCATGAAAATAAACGCAACATTTCAGTAGAAATCAGATAAAAAGGATCTTACTGCGTCAGCTGCTGACAGAACTGCCAGGGTCCACATCAACACGTCTAAGCTCCTCGTCGTTTTCATGTTCCCTCTCTGCACAGACTGAAATCCAAACAGCAGGAACATGCATGCACAGAACTGTATGGGAACCTCCTCAGGGTTCAGCCTGTTTTGTGCGCTGCGTGCAGGTGGGAGGGAACGTCGTGATTGGCTGATAAAAGGCTTGCCCACTTGGTGTGAAGAAATATGTGTTTGAATGGCAAGGGGATGAGTAAGTGTTGTTAAGCCCCATTGTTAATTTCCCAGGGAACATATCAGTAACTTTGGTATGTTGGAGGCTGTGTTGTCAGATTGGATATGCAGCTGTTTTAAAATTTACCAGATTATGGATTAAATTGAGTCTAAAAATATACATTTCTCCATGTTATAACTGTCTGGGCATGATGAACCCGCAGCATGTTGGTGTCCACACCCTGTGACACCTCAGCAGGTCTCACCACTGACACAGCAACATCAATTGAGAAACTGATACTACTATGAATTAATAATGACCACATTTCAGTCCATAATGGGTGTGTCTTTAAAGGAATAGTTTGTTTGTTTTTTAAGTGGGATTGTATAAAGTACTTACCTTGCCATTAGACAGCCTTTTCTAACCAGAAGATGCCATTAGATTACCCAAATACCGCAGCCACCAAACTCCATAAGAAAAATAAGAAATTTTATCTTGCAGAATACAGGAATTGCTGGTCTACTGTTACCTTGATTTGTTATTCAGTTTGTGTTTCTGTGTGACTTTGTTGTTTAAAGAGTTAGTTAAGATTCACTAAAGTCACACAATGACACAAACTAACTACCTGATCAAGGCAACGGTGTACAACAAAATTACTGATTTTGTCAATGGAGTCTGGCTGAGCAAAAGAGAGAGAGAGCGATATTTCGCTTAAATAATGGTAGTTTCCCACTTTTTTAGGTGGGTTTGCTGCAGACCTTGTCCACATCAGTGTATTGCTTTGCCTCTGTACCCTTTCTTACAGGAAAATGTTGTTATATAAGCCAAATATTGCTCTCTCCAAACCAACCAAACTCCATAGGAAAAATCAGTAACTCTACCTCACAGAACACATGAGTTGCTTTTCTTGCCAATGTGTCAATCACTTAGTTTATTTGTGTTATAGTGTGACTATTGTGAATCCAAACTAAACTTTTAAAACACCAGAGTCACAAAATAACACAAACAAGCTAACAGATCAAGGTGGTGGTAGACTAGCAACAGCTGCATCCTGTGAGGTAAAATTACTGATTTTGCCTGGTTGGTTTAGAGAGAGTGATATTTGGCTTATATAAAAGCGATGATTGACATGATTTTGAACTACTTTTACCACATTTTTACAGATATTAAATTTGGACTTTGCTTGGACTAAAACACACTGTCCATTTTAATTTTTTTTTTTAAATAAATCAATATTTTGTTAAGTTGTGCCTCATTTTAGACAAATGGAGATGACTGAAACAAAACAAAAGTTTGATTAATTTCTTTTTTCTACTTTGTTTGTTTTTGTCTTAATTTGAATAAGTTGCTGTGTCTTTGTATCCATGAAATGCTCCTTAGCTGGATTGTTCATTGTGTCACTGGGATAATACTGATGTAATCGAGTTGTGTGTGAGGAGAATATTAAGACGTCCCTGAATCCAGAAATAAAAGTTCCATTCATGTTTCCCAAAGACAATATTATTCACAGTTGTGACTCACAGATGCAACTCTTCTACAATCTGAATCAGCATGAAACTCTCCCAGTTTAATCATCAGTAAAATGGATTAAAGGCACTGTGTGAGAACTGCAGTCAGCATCCTGCTGTATCGGCCAAAATAGAGACGTGACATAGATGAGACTGAACATAACTGTCAAATATTTTCCTCAATTAGTAGTTTGCAATTTAATTTTAAATTTGGACATATACTTTTTTTATTGAACAATCTTTATTTTTGCTTTGAAACCTTACTAAATATAACATATTTTAACTTAAATTAAAAATAATTAAATAATTAAAGACGTATTTATAAAGTATATTGTAAAACACTGATTGCTGCAGTTATAGCAGCTAAACTGGTGTGTTTCTGTAATAAAGTCAGACAACAGTGTGCAGTAAATTCACTGGATGTCACTGTTGGTCTGTTAACATCAGAGCTCTTTTACCCTGATTGTACCTGAAGGGGTCCATCCACTGTCTGTCTGTGTAAATGAGTAAACAAACAAACAAACAAACACACACACACACATATATACAAGAACTCCCATTAACTAGATCTACGTGTAGTTATGATGAGGTCACATGATGATCCAGGTGATGATGATGAGGACGAAGATGATGATGGAGATGAAGATCTGAGTGTTTTCAGTCTTCAGACCTGCATCCGAGTCTTTGTCTTTTATTGTAAATGAAGGCACTGTTATCCAATGAAAAACGTGAATGAGAGCAAATATGTACATTAGGATCCCGGAAGTCCTCAAGTTTGGATCCTGCTTGGTTTGTGCTACCTTTACGTGCCGTCGGAGTTAAAACACTTCAACAGACAGAAACAAAAACTGATTGTGTGTAACATAAAAACGATATGTAACATGATTGTAAGTCCTTGTTGAAGGAGAAGTAACACCATTTAAATCACCGTGTCAAAAACAGCCTTTTATTAATATTTTAAAGTTTTATTTTCCCAGTTCATTTCTTGCCTTACATTTTAGTTAACTCAACTGAATCTTTTTTCTTTTATTCTCTCTACTTTATTTTTTATTGTATTTGATTGCATAATTGTTTTATTTTTTTTCATGTAAATTGCTTTGTAAACAACATAAGTGAAGTAAATAAATAAAGTTTATAATTATCATAATCTGTGGTGACAATTGTCAAAAGTGACGTGCTTTTGTTTGTTTACGTGTGTATATGATGTGGATGGATATAAATTAAGATTAAAATCAAGTGGTACAAAAATTTTAAATGTACACGTCACATAAAAATACAGACTTTTTTTTAAAATCCAATTTGCTTCAATGATGCACTAAAAAATGATAATGATAATAAAGTTGAAATATACCGTGTTGATTTTATTTTTGACAAGCTAATTCAACTTTCTCCTTTTATTTATTTTTCTTATTCCTGGCATTCCTCCTTACTCTTAGACTCTTGTGACTTTAATTCTCGAAAACAAACAAACAAACAAGCAAACAAAAAACATCCTTAATGTGTCTCTAATACTCCGTCATAAGAATTACCGCAGTTACAAACTTTAAAAAGCAACAGCAGCAGCTGGTTTTGACACGTATTCTTTTGAAGCTGTGTTTCCCGAGCCGCTCCTGAAGGCCTCAGAGCGCGGAGCGTCAGTCAGCGGTGGATGAGATGAAGAGATTATCCTCCTCCTCCTCTTCCTCGCAGAGTTTAACACGGATCCGAACAGGCAGCAGGTGGTTTGTGACACAGAAATGGGAAACGCTGACAGCAAACTTCATTTCAGGAAGGCGGTTATTCAACTGACAACCAAAACACAGGTCGGTTTATGATCATTAAACACAACATTTAAAACAGAAAACCATCATCGCGTCTGTGGTTTACATTCAGTCTGTGGAGAGATAAAGTAAAGAGTGCCAGATGGTAGCCTGAACTGCAGCTCAGATCACAGAGAAAAAACAGAAAAACACCGCAGACAGTTTATATCGATGATTTACAGACAAAATACAAACATATGTCCTAAAATATTCCTATTTATTTCAATATTTGAGCTGCTGAAGTGACTGCAAACGCTCATTTTTGCCATTAGATTATTTGACTTAAGCCAATTTCTTGTTTATTTAGTGAAATTGTCTCGAATATTTAACATATGACTTGAGAAATGTTGAATTTAATTAGTTTTCTAGCAGACAGCAGACGTGTTTCCCTGGCAGGTGCATTTAAGGTGGAACTAACTCGATACGCTACAGAGGACTTGAACGCACCGTGTGTGGTTACAGTTGCAACAATTAGTCAATTATTAGATTAGTGTATTGACAGACAGTGATCCTGCGACTATTTTCTAATTCCTTTGTGTCAATTTTCAAACAAAAATTCATCTAATATCTGAATATCTTTTGTTTTTTGGACATTTTAGGACATTTAAAGACGTCCCTTTGGGAAGTAGGCCTTGTCATGGACATTTTTTCACTATTTGTGACGTTTTAAGTCAAACTGATCTATTAGTTAATCAAGAAAACAACTGTCTGATTGATTGATAATGAAGAGTATGATTAGTTGCTGCACTGATGTTGGTTTTTAGTGTCTTGCATGTTCACAATGTTGAACCATTAATGTTTTAAATATCTGTCAGAGATTGATCTGAAGTTGATTAACACTGACAGAGAATTAATCTGCAGTAATTGTGTTAAAGGATTTATTGAAGATATTTAAGCCATAATGACAAACATTTGATGGTTTTATCGTTTAAGTATGAAAATGTTCATCCTCTCTTGTCTTACAGTTTAGTAAACTGAGTATATTTGGTTTTCAACTTATTTACCAAACAAATCATCAGCTAATGAACAAAATAATCAGCAGATTAATTGATAATGACGATAAATGTTACCTGCAGCCTCACTTACATTATTCAAACTTACTTTAAGAAGTTTCCAATCAGATGTGAAGATAAAACAAAAACAACAGCTGATGGCTGCAGGATTTGTCTGTAACTAATGATTGATTTAGAGAATAATATTACATCCTGTTTACATTTGTTTATATTTAGCAGCTGTGTGATGAATAATATATGAACAGTGGGTGTTTGTTCAGAGGTCAGAGGTCAGTGATGAGGCTGTTGTGGTGTGTTGGGGTGTTTGTGTGTGTGTTGGTGTGTGTGTGTGTGTGTGTGTGTGTGTGTGTGTGTGTGTGTGTGTGTGTGCGTGTGTGTCTTTTCCTGCAGCCTGTTGAGGCCACAGACGATGTCTTCTGGGATCAGTTCTGGGCCGACTCGTCCACCACCGTCCAGGACGTCTTCGCTCTGGTGCCGGCCGCAGAGATCAGAGCTGTCAGAGAGGAGTCTCCGTCCAACCTGGCAACCCTCTGCTACAAGGTAAGAATACTCTACTGCTCTGCTACAAGTTAAAAATAAGCTGATATAAGTTAAAAATACTCTGCTTCAAGGTAAAAAATACCATGCCACAAGGTAAAAATACCTGTATTTAAACAGTATTTAAGCACAGCAGTTGAGTAAATGTACTTAGTTACTCTCCACCCTCGGCTGCGGTCTCTCCTGGTTACAGTCAGTCGGAGGAATGCTGCTGTTTGTTGTTCCCACACTTTAAAAGTTGCACACATCAGTGTTTGTAAAGGTCAGAGGTTATTTGAATGAAGGAGACGCGGCTGAAAATAAGTTTTTAACAGAAGAGACAAAGAGACAAGAAGACATGGGATCAGATTTATCATTATAGGAACAGGTTTTATAGAAAAAATGTTTTTTCTGTATCTTACTGAAATTCAGAATTGTTATTGATGTGTCATTGGACCTATTTTCCAACTTGTGATAAATCTGGCGATCATTTTTCCACTAATCAATAGTTGTTTGGTCCATAAAATATCAGAAAATGTAGAAAACCAATTAATTAATCTGTGAGTAATCTTTGAATTTGAATTTGAGTTTTCTGTCTAACAGTGCAGGACATTTTAGCCCATCTTAAATTTTGTAGAATTTCTTCCATAATGTTTTTGTTTATTTGGGGACCCAAATTAAAGCTCCTGTGACCCACCTGTGGGTCACAACCCAGTGTTTGGGAATGATGCTCCATATGACCCACAGTACATGAGTAAACATGACCAGACTACCTGTTTCCATAGAGTTATTCTGTATGTGTGGACTGTTTGAAAAAAACATGAATGCATCATCACAGTCCTTACGGTTTTCTTCCTGTGTTTCTTCCTCAGGCGGTGGAGAGGCTGGTCCAGGGCGCAGACTCCGGCTGCCCCTCAGAGAAAGAGTGTCAGATTGTCCTGAACTGCACCCGCCTGCTCACCCGCATCCTGCCCTACATCTTCGAGGACGCCGACTGGAGGGGCTTCTTCTGGTCCACCGTGCCGGGAGCCGGCAGAGCGGGGGTACGACTCTCATCACACAGGAGGGTCGTCCTCACAGTGTGTCATTTCCTGTTTGACTCTCAGTCTGTCTGCAGAGATCACTGAGAAATCTTCAGGCTGTAAACTGCATCAGAGGCCACAGTAGAAGATGTAAAGTTCATTAATGATTTTACACTGAAGCTGGTGAAAGACTGATGCTGTGTGTGTGTGTGTGTGTGTGTGTGCGTGCGTGTGTGTGTGTGTGTGTGTGGGCTGTACAGTAACAGGAAAGGAATGCATTCAGTAAGCAGTATCCCCTGCTTTTACAAGTTAAATTACAAACCAGGTGTGTGTGTAATGATTTAAAATGAATTGTTCTTACTGTAAGACCTGAAAGCCTCTGACTGTTTTAATTCTTTAATTGACAGGAAGTCTTTTACTGACAGTAACTTTCAGTTTAATGTGAAAACAGTGGCTAATTACAGAGCCATGTTGACATTAGCCTTAAGCCAAAAAAGGGAAAAAAAAACCACTTTATTTTCCACACATTAAAGGAAAAGTTCACCTAATGAACTAAAAAACCCGCAAAGGTATAAGATCACAGAAATGGTGTGGGGATTATCTTGACTAACTGGGGTATTTGACATTTGACATTTTTTAAAATTATTATTAGTTGTTTTTTTTTTGGGGGGGGGGGTATGTCTTTAATGATTGGACAGCCGAAGATATGACAGAAAAGGGGGAGACACGGCCTTTGCAGGGGCAAACGCTGCTAACTGAGCTACCAGGCCAACAGCTAAGGGCGGAGATGTACTTACTTTTAACTGTGTTTACACACTGTCTCACATATCCTGCGTCCATTTGGATCGTCGGTTGTGCACGTCCTCAGACAGTAACGCTACACATCCACAAGATGCTCCCGTCATCCTCGCTTACGGTCAGTTATGAAAGTACCTTCAGCAACTCTCTCTCTCTGTTGTTGGTGAGTAACACTTTACAAGAAAGCTTCACAGGGTGCCTTTAAATTTTAATTGGCAGAAGTCTGCAGCAGAAAACCTGAACTTGTGATTTGAGTCAACTGGCGACTGAAAAACCAACTTTAATTTAGCATCTTTGCATTTTATTTATTGGTTGATTTAGACAGGAGAGATTCAAACGAAGGAAATCAAGAACTCTTTCTCAGAAGTAGATGTGTAAACCTCTGCAGCCTGAGACGACCTGCAGTACTCTCTGTTGTGTTGTTGTGTGTGAAGCAGCAGACACAGGAATCCAGTCCTCCTGCAGACAATCTGTGGACTTGAATCCGTCCACAGTCTTTCAGGTCTGCAGACATCAGACGATTTGAGGCCCTTTGAGGCCCCCGGTCATAATAATCTACACCAGTTAGAAGTGATGGCGTGTCTGATTCTGTAAGATGAGACTGTAGCTGCTGCTGTTGATGCTGTCGAGGTCACTGTCCCAAACCAAACCCCACCGTCCTCCCTCCCTCGACTCCCCTCTCTCCTCCTCCTCCTCCTCCTCCTCCTCCTGACGGCAGCTGGTTCTCTGGTTACCTGGTCGGCAGGGGACCCACAGTCCAAACACTGCCCATATTGTGTGTCCCCCTCCTTCTGGCCACTGGTTGAATTAAGGAGGGATTGAATGTCCCTTAATTAAAGTGTGGGATGGAGGTGAAGTGAAGTTGGAACAGACTGATGTGTTGTTTGTAGGTGGAAGAATTCAGTCTGTTATTGACTCTGTTTGTAGACAAGAATCCAGTCAAACTGTGTGTATTTTCTTCATCTGCAGTATTTTAATTTCTGGCTGCAGTTCATGGTGCTGCTATATTAGATTGTATTATGTTTTAAGGACATTTAGTTTAATAACTATTTTGATATTTCATTAATTATTTTGAGTTCTCTGACAGTAAACTGAATATTTTTGGGTTGTAGACAAAACAAGACGTGAAGATGTTACCTTAGACTTTGGGAAAAAGCGATCAACATTTTTCACCATTTTCTGGAACCAAACAACTCGTCTCTTTGTCCTGCAGCGTCTGGACGAAGACGAGGACGATGCTGAAGCTCGGCCGCTGGCTGAATCTCTGCTGCTGGCCATCTCTGACCTGCTCTTCTGTCCAGATTTCACCGCTCAGAGCCACAAGAGGAGCAGCTCGGTGAGTCCACCGCCCCTCTACGTCACAGCCTCAGTATCCCACAGTGCAGCTGGACACAAACACCTGCCAATGTTCAGCATTTCATTAAAGAGATTTACCAAAGCATGGCCTCGGGTAACTGACCTGACATTTCCACTGCACATCTAATGTTACTTAAAGGAGCAGAAACATTTTGAGACAAATGTTTATTTGCTTTTTTCCAAGAAGAGGAGAGATGAGATTAACATCGATCGATAGTGTCTGTGCTTTAAATTCAGAGTCTGGTCTGTGGTTCGACTAGCTGAGCGTAAAGACTGGAAGCAGGAGAGACAGCCGCCGTTGTCAACCATTACATGTCATTTTACACTTCATTTTTTCACAGGCTCCTCCTCAACATCATCACCTTCCTAGCTTGTAATTTAACTAGTCAGGTTTAGACTGATAACGGGGGAGACAGTTGGACAGGCGCTGTCCAAAGAGAGAAAAAAAAAAAAAACCTACAGACACCTTCAAAGCTCATTAATTAACTTTTTCTTTTGTATTTTTTAAGTTTGGATAGAGTAAACAAAGCTAGCAGCTCCCCACCGCCTCCAGTGTTTATGCTAAAGTAAGTGCTTAAGTAAAAGTACAAAGTACTTCTTGTCAAAAACTACTCAGATGTTTAATGATTTATCAATAGGAGCATTAATTGATTAATCATTAAAAATTTATAAGCTACAAAGCACCTGTTTTTTTCTTATTTTTTCTCATTTTCATTTTTTGTGTGTGTTTTTTTTTTAATTTGTTGTCATTTTAAATTGAAGTTTCCTTATTCAACAAATGAGGTGCAATAACTGCTGTGTCTAGACTATTGATTAAAACGATTTATACATTATTAATTGATCAAATTCCAAACGGCAATCAATTAATGATTAATCATGAACATCCTCACTCTAAACCTGTACCTCCTGCAGCGTTTCGTTTTTTTTCATCTGTATGACCTGGTTTTTATTGGCTCGGTTCAAATATTAATTCAAATAGTACTGATTTGTCATTTTAAAAGTAACTAAGTAGATTACAGTGTGCAATGCACACTTAAGTACGAGTAAAAGTACAGACTTAAAAATCTACTCAGAATTTGTAATCAGTTACTTCCACCCCTGCAAATTAGTATTCCTCAGTTTTGAGTTTGTCCTTTTAAAAGTTTGTTTTTCTTCTTTCTTGAACTCAGTGTTTACTTTGTTTCTGCCTTTAAGTGTCGATACTGTTCTGCTCATGGAGGCGGGTCTCTGTTATTCAGCGCCGCGGCGGTACCAGCTAACGCTGTTATCTCCGTCACACAACCTTCTCAGGCAGTAGCTCGAGTTAATGAGTTACCCTGCAGGAGACGCAGAGAGGGAGGAGTGGCCGTGTTTGTCAACTGGGCTGTCGGGAGAGCAGGGTGGACACGTCTTAACCAGGCTGAGCAAACATGTGTGGTGCTGCAGAGAAAATGTCCTCCCTGTAGGTCCTAACCTCTGCGTGATCAGATCAGTCCTCTCACACCTCACAGTCACCCCGAGGACGTGTTAAAGTCAGCCGAGCGTGTGTGTGTGTGTGTGTGTGTGTGTGTGTGTGTAATTGTGCAGCAGAAGGTGGAAAATGACCTGCGGCTGTCGTTTGTTCCCACCTGCCTCACTGACCTGTGAAGCATGAACACAGAAACACCTCAGCTGAAGGTGAAGTTTCTGAGCATCATGATGAACGCTTTATTTCTGAGCTTTCACCTCCCAGAAAAGATTTAGAGCTCAAAGTCTGTTAAAGGCTCAGTTCACCTAAATTCTAAATTACAGATATGCAGAAAGACAACACAGATATTTGGCAGAATTCCTTCTGCCAACCGAATATAATGTAACCCGACACGCCCAGATGGTTTGTTACACAGAACCATGTGGGCAGCTGTCCACAGAAACTGTTTGGAAAAGGGCAGGTGCTTTCAAGAAAACCCCTGGTGAATGATTGGACAAACCGTCTGTCAGGGCTAACACAGGCTAACTTCAACCAATCAGATCAACTCGCTGAACCGAAGCCGGCCAGAAGAAGAGTGAAAACCTGTCTTCTTGTCTTCTCGAGTCTCCATCAGCTCTGAGCCTTCAGGGAAAAGAGAGGATTTAATAGCCGTGGCTTTTTTGGTCAAAAATGGCTCTTTTGATCGTAAAGGTTGCAGACCCCCGTCTTAACTCCTCACGTCTGTTCTTCTTGTTTCTCTGCGTAACGTACAGCAGCAACAAGGTCATCAGACTTTTTTTTTGTAAAAATTAATGCAAACTGTCACAAGCCAGTCTCACCAGACCAGAGCTTCCTGGGTTTGGTTGAACACCCATGAATGTGTGTGTGTGTGTGTGTGTGTGTGTGTGTGTGTGTGTGTGGTGGTTTAGGGTTGTGGCACGGTGCCCTTTGCTGTCACTTTACTTGTGAGGAACAATGGCAGCACCTTGTCAGATCTATTCATAAAGCTGTAGTTATCAGTGCTGAGGTGTGACACACACACACACACACACACACACACACACACACACACTGTCAGCAGAGCTCTCAGATGAGTCCACTTGTTGAATCACATGGTAGAAGTGGGTGTGAACACCGTCTCACTGCTCCGCTTGGACACTCAGCTTCAGCTCTGCAGAATGAAAGAATCACAGTGGAAACAGTGGGTTCATTACAGTCTTTAGACTGAGTGTTAAATATCACAGGTTATAGAGGCCACTATAATCCACAGAAAAACCAGTCTGTCAGGAAACAGTGTTTTTTTTTGTTAGATTACATTTTGTTTCCTGAACCACGAACAATAAACTTTGATGCATTTTCCGCCAACAACACACATTTCTAATCTACATGACATGCATTTTTGTTATTGTTGTTGTTGTCTGCAGGACACAGCTGAGGACATTCGAACTATAGACAGCTGTGAATACATCTGGGAGGCCGGGGTCGGCTTCGCTCAGTCTCCTCCTCTAAACTACGTCCACGACCTTAATAGGTGAGACTGATTTTCTTTTTGTTTTATCACTCTGATGATCCGTCCCAACTGTTTTCTATTTTTGTTAAATTGTATGTATTCATGTCACCTAACTGGATGAAGCTTAAACAATTTATTTTATGATCATTCTGCATCATTTCTACAGAGAACACTGCAGCAACATGATGAATTTAAAATCCTGTAACTCGATGTTTCTGACTCACTCAAAATGTCAGTCACAGTTATCCTCGAACAGGACAAACCAAACTAATATTCCTAAACAGAATAACTCTGGGATTATATACTGTGATTCATGGAGACATTATGTTTTATATTTTGATGAAGATCTTGACTGTGTTGATTTTTTTTTTTTTTTTATCCGTCCTTTTTGTTCAGGACCGAGTTGTTGAAGTTGCTCCTCACCTGTTTCTCTGAAGCCATGTACCTTCCTCCTTCATCTGATAGAAAAAACCTCAATCCCTGGGTCTCCTTCTTCTGCTCCACAGAAAACAGGTAACACACAAACACACACACACGACTCCTTACTAACTGGAAAAAGAAATGTAGCTTTTTAACCCTGAGTAGTGTCTGCAGGAGCCCCAAAAAACTTTATGTTTAGACGAGCTCATCATGACGTCACACCAACATATAACAGTCAGAAAACTTGCAGCTGATTTCAGTTGCTGAGACGTGTAAAGTCTCCGAAGATACCACCTGGTCGCCTCCTTAGGGAGGTGCTCCAGGCACGTCTCCACGCTGGCCTGGGAACGCCTCTTGATCCCCCGAGTCAGAGCCGGTTAATGTAGCCGTGAAACCCCTGCTGAAACTTGTACCTCTGTGACCTGATAAACAGTTGAAGGTGGATGGATGTAAATGTAAACACTTTGAAATAATGTTGTGAAAAAAAGATGCCATTAAATTATATGTACTTGACATGGAGGTTTTCTACCTGGAAGTTATTGTGAACAAGCATTATGATTAGTTCTATAGATGAGACATGAGTTTTGAACCTGAGAGGCAAAACCCAGGGCAAAGATTGTGCTTTACATTAACCTCCACTGTGGAACATAAATACCCCTCTGAAGAGCCCTTCACTGACTCCTCTGAGAACATGGAAAACTCTGATAGGCCACCCTGTGTGACTGACCTCCACCTGTCCCTCGCTGCTCCACCCAGACACGCGCTGCCTCTGTTCACCTCCCTGCTCAACGTGGTCTGTGCCTACGACCCCGTGGGCTACGGCATCCCGTACAACCACCTGCTGTTCTCCGACCACCGGGAGCAGCTGGTGGAGCAGGCGCTTCAGATCCTCGTCGTCACCCTGGAGCACGAGGCCGGGTCGGCCGCCAGCGCCGCCCTGCACGCCCTGGACCGCTCTGCGTCGCCCTCAGCTCTGGAGGAGCAGGAGGTGAGAGGGAGACGAATAATTTGATGAGTTTATTTTGATAAAAATAGTGATACTGACTTTAAAACCTTCTCTTGCGTTTGTTTCAGGCAGCAGGGCCTGATAACCTGTTTGTGAATTACCTGTCCAGGATACACAGAGAGGAGGTGAAACATACAAAACCATTTATCACTGAACAGGATGATACTGTAGGATGTTAAAGTGTGTTTTTGCTCCGTCTATCAGGACTTGAGCTTCATCCTGAAAGGTCTGGCTCGGCTGCTCAACAACCCTCTGATCCAGACGTACCTGCCTCGCTCCACCAAGAAGATCCAGTTCCATCAGGAGCTGCTGATCCTCTTCTGGAAGTTCTGCGACTTCAACAAGGTGTGGAGATCGATCTTTTGCAGTTGATACAGAAAAGTGGATTATTTTTGCGTGTATTTTGACGTTAAGCATGAGAAAATGTTGATGGAAATGGCAGAAAAACATTTTTACGCTCGTTTGCAGTGGGTTTAGCCTCTTAAAGGGTTAATTCACCCAAAAATGAAAATAGTGTTGGCTGCGGGTTATCTTGAGCAACCAGGTCATGATGTCAGGACATTATGCATCTTGCATCATTTTCAGTCAAATAAAATAAACAGAAATAAAATTTTGGACACTGCTTTGTTTCAAAGTAAAGGAGCTTGTGTAGTTCTGAATGTGAGTGAGTAAAACGGAGCAGAGGAGTTCAAACTTGAACTTTGTGTGTTTTAGAAATTCCTGTTCTTTGTGCTGAAGAGCAGTGATGTGTTGGACATGCTGATTCCCATCCTCTTCAATCTGAACGATGCCCGAGCAGATCAGTGTGAGTCACCTCTGCCTGTTTTTTTTGTGGGGGAAAGATTAAATATAATTCTGTTTGTGTGTGCATGAGATGATGAGTGGTAACTTGCATGGATTATTATTAAAAGGTGTTTGTGTTTGTGTTCATCTGCAGCCCGTGTGGGCCTCATGCACATCGGCGTGTTCATCGTCCTGCTGCTGAGCGGAGAGAGAAACTTCGGCGTCCGTCTGAACAAGCCGTTCACTCTCCGTGTCCCGATGGACATCCCTGTTTTCTCAGGAACCCACGCTGACCTGCTCATCGTGGTAAGATGTGGAAAAAAACAAAAGTATTTTATATATTATAAGCATTACTTCATGTTTGTGACTGGTCAGATTTGAATGCTGGTCTTTGCTGCTCTCTGGTGGTCAGGAGTATTGATCACTTCTATCAGTTTTCACCAAAATGATATAACTGTGTGAAACACAGAACTTTCCTTTGTAACTATTTACTTTTAAATGCAGTAATTGGTGAACTAATTCAATTACTTTTAAGAGAAGTAACTGTAACTAATTACTAGATTTTAGTAACTTGCCCAACATTGGTGGCTAACATTATAACATGCATTAAACTGTATAATTGTGAACTTCCTAACATTAATGTGTTTAGAATGCTAACAAGCTAAATTAAGCATTTGTATGATAAGGTAAAAATCAACATATTAGCATAGTTATTAGCATCTGGTTGTTAGCATGAGCTTTAGCTTCAGAAAAGCAAACAGAAAAATGTGTAAGCTAAAATAAAGCTGGCATGGTAAACAAACATTTAAATATGCGTAAGACTGTATGGCTGGTTATATGCTATTATTAGTGTGTTAGCATGCTAACAAGATACATTTTGTGTTCTAAACATTAATATTTTAATTTGTGATTTGAGTATGTTGCACTATAACTTACACAGTAATGCGCTAAATGTTACATGCTAAACATCAAAAAGAATATGGCAATATAGGATACAATAGATGCATCTGGTTGTTAGCATGCTAACAAGATATGTCCTTAACTTTAGCATTTCTTTCTGTGAATATGCTAGACTATAACTTGAGCACAGTTATATGCTATATGCTATATGCTAAACATTGAAATATTAGCCTCTGATAGTTGTTTTTGATGGAAATACATATACACAAAAACATTTCTAAAACTTTTTCTAGTTTGTTTTGTGAATTTTTTTCCCAACCAAATCAAGGCTCTCAGGATAGGATGTGGTGTCATGTGGGTTTTTTGTTTTGCACAATTTGTGATTTGGGACTGTATGATTAAAATGAACTTTCAGACACTCTCTGATCATGTTGACCTGACACTGACAAGCTGAATCTGTGTTTTCCTAAAATGAACACCAAATAGAAGATTATACCTTTGTGGTGACATCTTATACCAGAGTATATTTTATTCTTTCTTAAAAAGCCTAAAAATGATTGGAATTTAGATGTTTTTTTGATAATTCCCACCAATATCTTACATCTCCTGTCTCTGTTGTATTTTCTGATATTGTGTGAATAAATATGCAGCAGCAGAGCGTCACTCTGAATATTCTCTGCACTTTTTCATGTTTAGATTTTCCACAAGATCATCACCAGCGGACACCAGCGCCTGCAGCCTCTGTTTGACTGCCTGCTCACCATCATAGTGAACAGTGAGTATCACTGATGGGATGCTGCCCCCCGGTGGTTAAATCTGAGAAGTGCAGAGTGTTTTAAGGCCTCTCTGGGATTCTGCTGTGACATCTTGATGTTTTGTGTCTCCACAGTTTCCCCATATTTGAAGAGTCTGTCCATGGTGGCGGCCAACAAGCTGCTCCACCTTCTGGAGGCCTTCTCCACCCCCTGGTTCCTCTTCTCCTCCCCTCAGAACCACCACCTGGTCTTCTTCCTGCTGGAGGTCTTCAACAACATCATCCAGTATCAGTTTGATGGTGAGAACAAACTGTAGACGTGAACTCAAGTCAGGTCAAAATATCCCAAAGCCGGAGGATTGACCAGAGACTAAATCTCCCTCACAGGTAACTGTAACCTGGTGTACGCCATCATCAGAAAGAGGAATGTTTTCCACCAGCTGGCCAACCTGCCGTCGGACGTGGCGTCCATTCAGAAGGCCCTGCAGAGGAAGAAGAAGTCTGGGATCTCAAGGAGAAACTCTGTAGAGACGGAGTCCATGGAGGGCTCCAGACCTGCTGTACCTGCTGAACCTGGAACACTCAAAGCCAGTTTAGAGGCCACTCCAGGTATGAAGATCGATCACTACATACATGTAATCTGTAATGCATGAAATCAGTGTTTCATGATGATTGTCCAGAAAGTCTGACCGTCACTTTACTTCAAACTTTTTATTCAGTATAAGGTCAGTTAAAGGTCCACCAGAAATCTTTTCAGTGTAAAATACTAACCCAGGCCAAAGAGAGCATGATGTCATTGAAAGCAAAGCAGGAAGTGTTGTGTGTGATTGAACACACGTTCCTGCACAGATCTGCCTCTATGTCTGCACATCAACAGCCTGCAAAACGGCTCCGAGTGCCTAACAACTGTACCGAATCCTAAATCCTTATTTATATGTTTAATATATTTATAAAAAAATAATAAAAACAGGAAATACGATAATTAGATATGGCAAATCAAAATGTTAAGGCATTTAAAGGTCATTTAAGTCATAAAATGTCCCTTGGAAAAAGCATACAGGGTTGATTAAAAGGCATTAATGGACAGTGAACAGCTACCTGTGGAAGCGAGTCATGCTAATGAAAGGATAAGTTAAAAATGTGTTGTTTTAAGTGCCGTGTAAAGATGTTAACAGAGCCTGCCTGTTTGGGTAGGCTGTTCCATAATTTGGGATTATAATTGGAAAAACAATCTGCATCTCCAGTTTTCTTTTTGGTGGTGTTTTGTGTATCTAAGAGTTCAAAACAACAGGGGATGTGTGACGTAGGATGATCCTCAGCTGTTTGGAAAAGTTTGGAACATATTCTGAACATATGAATCGACAGCAGAGACGTGGTCTGTGTTTCAGGGGTGATTTGGGAAGTTTCTGTTGATGTTTACTGAGTCTGGATCCCCCTAAAATCAGACCTACAGGGGTGGAAGATTTTATTCCAGTCATAATTTTCCCCTGCAAATAAAAAAAATATTCTGTTGCGTCCTTCAGGCATTGATAAGATAACAGAGAAGTCTCAGGTGAGCGAGGATGGTACGATGGTCGCTGTGCCACATTCAGACTCTGCAGACAGCGGCGCTGCAGCTGGAGCCAGCGACACAGAGTCCAACTCGGAGAGAGACCACGAGGTAAATTTCACATCAGTGATGCTCTCACTCTGTTTTTTGTTTTCATTCCCTCAGCAGTTAAAGTGACTTTATCCTGTTGTCAGGTCTACCAGGCCGAGTCAGAAGCAGCGAGGAGTCGATTATCGAGTGTTTCATCATCAGCAGCCTGGAGCGCTACTCCAGACTGGGTTAGTAGAAGTATTTATTCTGCTGGTTTTTGTGATGATGAATATCTCCTGTGTCCTCCTCCCTCATACTACCTGTGTGTCTCAGGTGTCGTCATGGAAGGCGAAGCTTCCTCTACAGACCATCATGCGGCTGTTACAAGTTCTGGTCCCTCAGGTGGAGAAGATTTGTATCGACAAGTAAGAAATTACACAACATTTAAATCCTGAAACAAAGAGGACTTATTTCTTTCAGTTTCTTATTGTGCATCTTTTTCTTCCTTTTTCCCCTTAATGAAGGTGGCACTGCTCACCTTTCTGGTTCAGTCATGCTGACTCCTGCTGCTCATGTTAACATTTATTATTCTGTTTATATTCAAAGAAATCTGCTTTTCCTGCTGCTGAGAATATAAAAATTAATCACTGCCCTTTGGCCTCTTGTTCTCCAGATGAAAGAAAACGTAAATAAATATCACATCATCATGATTTTAATACTTTTTTCTTTTAATGGACATGAAAATTGTCATGCAAAACTGATAATTTCCACTAATTGTAACACATATCGCAATTCCAGTCAAAATAATGGCAATATGACTTTTTTACCAAATCGTGCAGCCTTATTTTGGGATGTTGGAAACATAGCTAGTTTGCAGTTAAAGATCCAAGCTGAAATTGCCTGTAGTCTGGGTGTCGGCATGAAAAGTGGTGAATTTTCCGTTTTAATATAGAAATATTGATCAGTGCAGCTTGAATCTGTCAGTTTAAGTGCTGCTGTCGTCCTCAGGGGTTTGACAGACGAGTCAGAGATCCTGAAGTTCCTTCAGCACGGGACGCTCGTCGGCCTCCTGCCCGTCCCTCATCCCATCCTCATCAGGAAGTACCAAGCCAACGCCGGCACCGCCATGTGGTTCCGCACCTACATGTGGGGGGTCATCTACTTACGGTAAACAATCCAAACTTCTTTATTTTACTTGCTGTGTTTCCTAAATCATGATCACAGAAGAACAAAAGTAAAAGAACAAACTCTCTTTCTTTCAAACTGGCCCAGCAGGTCACATGTGTTGAGAAAGCTTTTGGCTGTCACGGCTTGAGTTTTAACAATGACTTGTTTTCCCTCTCTGATTCTCGTCTCCGTAGCAACGTAGATCCTCCGATCTGGTACGATACGGACATACGGCTGTTTGAGATCCAGAGGATTTAAATCGGCTGCCAAGGATTGAGACAGGATCTGCCGGTTCAGCCGTCCTCACGGCTGAACTGTGATCAGAGGAGCGTGTCACATCTGTCTGAAGTTATTTAAAGAAAACAAGCAGTGATGATCTTCACTCCTGCTGCCAGCTGTCAGGGTCCAGACATGACAGACTGTGTCGAAACATGAGTCACGGCACGTCTCACATTTCTGAGCAGATGCAGGAGAAGAAATGCCAAGAGGTCATTAAATCTGATGATAGATGTGACATTTATTGAATATTAATTTATTCACTTTGCCAAAAATATAATTAGTGGTTTAAAAGTGACAAAGGGAAGTTTTTGCATGTGTCTTTGTGATGTCAGAACAGAGTCGCTGCTTTCTGTTTCTTGCCATATAATATATGAACTCCTGGAAATGTCGGCACACTGTGGACTGAAGGATTCTGCAGGACTGAAGACTTTCACATTGTGGTGAAAGGGAACTACATGTGGTTTGATGATCAGGGACTGAAAACAATTGTACTGCTTCAAGATGTTAGTACAGTGAGTTATACCAAGAATTAAAAACTGATCTGATTGGTTTTAGCTCAGAGGAAGTTATTTCACATGAAGCATTTTCCTGAAAGTACGTGGACACCTGAACATCACACGTGTGATTGTTGAACATGTTGCATTAATCTGCTGCTACGACGGCCTCACCTTCTGGTTCCAGGATTTTAACCAGATGTTGAATCCCTTAAAGTTTCCCTGAGGTTTTGTGCTCTCACATTATTGATGTAAAGGTTTCATAATATAAACAGTCCCTCCAGGATTTCACTGGCTTTTTTTATTGGATTGTTGCAGCTTAAAATGCCTGATTTCAGAACAGCTTTTCTAAAAAATTGCAATACATGTTGTGATATTTTTAGCATGGTAAAGCATCACGGGAACAGCAAAATAATGAGAAATATAAGGAAATACAGTCACAAGTCTGCATTGTGTTATTTTTAAGAAAAAATGGTGCATAATATGCCTTTAATCTTGCAATTTAAGTAAAAGTTGAGGCAGTAATTTTAACAACTTCAGAGTCTCTTTGAACAGCCTGTTGGTCACATGATGACACCAGAGCAATGTCTGTTTTCTCATAAAGATCTCGAGGTGTGGCTGAAAGTTCCAGAGAAAACTACACTCAACTCCTGTTTTTTTATTTCTCAGTTGAAGTAAGAAATCTCAGACTTCTTCTGTGCACACGAAAGGTTTATTTCTCCTGAACTTTGGGCACAGATTTGTTAAAATCTATATTAGTGAACACTTTCCTTTTCCAAGCTTGTCCATCCACCTGACAGGTGTGGCTCGTAGAGATTAAACAGCATGATTACTACACAGGTGTGCTTTGGTTTGACTGTTCATAATAGAAGGACACACAACACAATACCAGAATTTTTTAGGGAGCATGCAGTTGTCATGCATTGTCCAGCAGATCTGTTGCCTGTGAACTGAATGTTCATCTTACTACCATAAACTGTCTTCAACATCATTTCTGAGAATTTGGCAGCCTGCATGTGTAACCACATCAGCCCAGAACCTCCACATCCAGCTCCTTTACCTGCAGGATTGTCCAGACCAGCCACGCTGCAAAACCAAAGATTTTCTGTGCAAACCGTCTCAGGGAAGCTCATCTGTGTGCTCCTCGTCCTCACAGGGGTCGTGGCTTGAATGCAGTTTGTGTCAACATTTCACCCACAAACAGCAGCCTGATCAACTCTATGCAAAGGTGATTATCTGCAGTCCTAGTCAAGTCAAATTTAAGTGTCTTTTGGGTTTATAGATTATAAGATTGTGAAGATATTTAATATTTTAAAGGGATGTTTATTTAATCAGGTAAGTTTTTATTTCACAGTCTAAAAGCAGTTCCTCATTTTATGCACAAGTTCAGTTTAATTTTGTTATGATTGGTTGAAAGGCTGCTGCCTGCTGAACATATTGAAATATTTCATTTTGCAGGTTTTGCCTTTGTGTAGCTTTATTCCAAATCTTTCTTTAAACAGTTAAGCTCCACCACACCAAACTGGGCAAATCATTTCCGTATGGTGCTGGCTTTGTGCACACGGGCGTTGTCATGTTGAAACAGGACGGGAACAAACACAAACTGTTGACACACAATTAGAAGAACACTACTGTCAAATATTTTTGCATGGTGTAGAGCTAAAAGGCCCAAACCATGAAAAACAGCCTCGGTCCAAAAGTGTAGAGGGGCGTCCACGTACAAATAAAAACCAAATAAGTTATAAAAGTTGTTTTATCTACTTCAACAGTCATGTATTTGTATTGTTCGTCATGCAGAGATGAGCAGCTCCATTAAAGCTCCCACAGAGTGCATCCTGTAGAACACGCTGAGCGGCTGACCCAAGTTCACCAGAACAAACCAAACTGAGAAACCAAAGAACTGTTTTCCGAGGCCGTTCTCGAACTGGGGGTGGACTCCAAACGCAGGGATGACCCACAGCTGCAAGAACAGGGAACATGGATGTATTACATGAATGCAGAACCAACAAACTTTATTTTAAAGGGCGACTTATTTTCTGTGTTTTTCAAATAGAAGCCTGTCTTTTAGTAAAAAGTGGTTATGTAGGTTACAGCACTGATGGCCTTCCCTCTCCTCCCACAACTGGGGTTTATATGTAACACCATTATCATACAGAAACATTCGTCAGGTCACATGGGAAAATGGTTTCACCAGTCTCAATCATGCATATTTTGACCAAATTTTTAACACTAGGGGAGACCAGGGGCAACTGTAACATTTTTAACATTTATTATATTTATATATGTATGTATGTGCACTAATTAGTAATACAGTTGACATATTTTCACTAATAAGGACAGCACTGTAATATTAAATTTAAAGCCAGAAGTCAGGGTATACCCACTTGGTGGGGTCAGTTGTAACACTGTAAAGTAAGTCATATAAAGCCAGTGTATCCAAATAAAAGCACATGTAAAAGTAATCACATTACTATAAAATTTAGTTTTTGGGTCATGTGGCTAGATCTTGTAGCTTGCTAGCTAGCAACACCTATAGTAGCATAGTTTGTTCATGTTATTTTTTAACCAATAATGTGGAGATAAAATTGATGAAAGTTTAAATTTGCAGTCATCTAAACTTTAAACAAGTCCAAGAAGTAACCCTATATCTCATGATGCTTTTCCACATGCAAAGAGAGAGAGTTCTACTGAGCGTGTGCAGAGTGAGTGTCATCACTCTAGCTTGTTTCTCATTGGAGAAATTGAGTTTGTTGCAATTGCCTTTGGTCTCTCCAACTGGGAAGCTACAAAATTGTATAAAAACCTCAAAAAAAATAAAGTAAAAAAATAATGGACTCGCCCTTTAAATCAGCTATTAAACACATGATGTTACCATGACATTAGAGAGGATGAGGAAAGCACAGATTTCTTTAATTGCTCTTTTGGTCCAGGGATTTTTCCCATCATGCTCTTGAACAGGAGTTGTCGTGTTCCCCTCCAGCAGTGAAATACCCGTCTTATTTTCCTCTTGTATTGGCACCTTTTTCTTTGGCTGTGGGACAGTTTATGATTGAAACAAAATCTTTTAATGACCGACTTGTTCAAGTTTACAAAACAGTGACATGAGCTGCAGGTTCAGTGAGTTGTTTACCTTGAATATGCTGCTCCGCTGCTTCTGCTTCTTCTTGGCGTAGAGACTCGGGTGCCTGTGGAGGCCCTCGATGATGAAGATGTTCTGCAGGATGAGCTCCAGCAGGCTGAGGAGGGAGTAGGACAGGTCGAGGTCCCCCAGAGTCCCTTGGGTTCCCACGGCCAGGGCCGCCACCAAAGAGAAGTAGGACAGGGCGAGCTGGCCCAGAGCCGCCGCCACCAGGAGGATCACGTCCAGGCTACGGGTGGGGTTGTGTCCCCCTTCGTTGGCCCTCCTCTCCAGTCTGTAGACCAGCATCCCAGCCAGGGAGCAGAGCGACATGACGGGCATGACCGCGAGATGGTAGCCGTAAAATACGAGGAAGGCGGTGAGGCGTTGCTCCCGCTGGCACACCCACACCTGGTAGAGGATGAAGATGGTCACTCCTGCTACGAGGACCAAGGAGCCAAACACAAGTCCGTATATGATCCCGCCTTCGTAGACGACACGAAAGGTGAGCTTCTCAGAGACGTGGTGGTTACCTGGACTCATCCTGCGGCCCACGTTCTTCCACATCACGTAGACCATGCAGCCCGCCATCAGGTAGTACTCCATGTGGAAGGGGTAAAGGATCTCGAAGGCCTTCCTGAAGGTGAGGCAGGCGGCACTCGCACTGCACTGACAGAAGGTCAAATTCACAAGTCCTGGAAGCAGGAAAGAAGGAACATACATAGCAGAACGCAATAATTTGCAAATATTTTTTGACTTACAGTAAACAAAGACAAGAAATTTAATGTTCAAACTCATAAATTGTATTGTTTTTGTAGATATACACTCATTCTGAATCTGATGCCTGCAACATGTTCCAAAAATGTCACAAAAGAGGCAATGAAAGTTGAAGAATGCTCAAAAAACATTGGAACATGTTCTCTGTAATTTAGTCTTTTATAACACAAGAGAATTTCTTCAACATGGGACTTTAAGAAAGATTTGATCATGGGGACTTTGTTCGATGTATCCATCTTGAGATAAAGTTAAGTCTGTGAGCAACTATGAATGGTCAAAGTATGTCCCTTTAAAGTGTTTGTTTTTGCCACTGACAGGCTCAGATTTTTATTCTAAGAGTCTGATAACATTATGGAAATGAGCCCTAAAGAGAAACGCGTTGTTGTTGAAGAGTAAAATCCCATTTACAGAAACAGTTATTTTAGTGCTATAAAACACAATTTGTTCAAACTTGACAGAAACAAGATAAATCTCACCAAAAACATTTTGGTTTGTCTTTCCACTGCTCCAACAATCACCAGCTCCGTTTTGGTTGCAAGAAACTCCTAATCCACTGAGTTAGGTGTGAAAATATTCTGGTTCCACGTCCCGTACGTCCCCGCTGCTTATCTGATGTCTGACCTCCTTCTCACTCCTCCCTGTGATATTTTTATATCTAACTCTTTGAATTAAGAGTTGGTGATTGTTGGAACAATGGAAATATGTTTTTGGTGAGTTTTATTTTGTGTCAGTCAAGTTTGAATGAAGAGTGTTTTACAATGATAAAATTACTGTTTTTGTAAATGGAGTCTGGTGACTGTTAGACAAAAAGGTCTCTCTCTGCAGGGATCCTAATTTTCTCTCCATAAATAAAGATGTTGTCCTTAAACTACCTGGTAAATCAGAGACGTCTGCCTCAGATGAGTTTGTGTTGTTGAACTCGAGCCTGTCCTCTTTTTCTAACTCGATCTCTTCGTGGATGGTGTCCTCGGTCACCGCGTTCAACCACAGCAGCAGGTCAGCTGAGAGGATCAACATCAGCCCCGACCTGCATCAGACACAGCATGCAAATGTAAACATATTCAAATATGATGGTAGAGAAATAAATACAAAAAAACATACATCTGAAGCTAGAAATAACACTCATCCTTTAAACTGATAGAAATGTATGAAATATCTGCTTTTTTTTTACCTGGTGATGATCTTGTGTCTATGAATGCAGTCTTTGGAGTGAGCCCACAGTAAATATGTCTGCAAAAGAAAAATAAGTTTTTCAATGAGGAAACTTGAGGACAAAACACTAACAATTTAAAGATTTATTTATTAAATTGTTTTTTTTTTTAATAATACAATCTATACTGTCAAAGTGCTGCAGAAAAAAGACCGACAATAAGTGTGAAGGAGACATGCAAATAATGACCGAAAGTCATTTTTTGCATTTTCGGTTTGCATCCAGTACATAACAGAAGCACTGATTTATAAATCCCTTAAATATTTCAGGTTTTAATATAACCTGTCTGCACAGCCTTCACATTATTAAATCACATTTTAATAATCTAAGATTTGTTTATGAGGTCTGTCTCTTAATCTTGCAAGTTTTAGAGAAATTTGAGGCAGTGAATTTAACAGTTCCTCACACTGATAAAGACCATAAGATGGAGCTGAAATCTGAAAGTGGATCTATGAGTTATGTTATTTCACAGATCCTGTTTTGAGTCATTAGTTTATTTTGGGATTATTAAGACCTTGTTGTTAAGTTGTAACCAAGGTTTAGAATTTATTTATCACCTTTAATAATTTCCTCAAAAAACAGGGGTAACTCATCAAAATGCTAATTCAAATTATCATTATGTAAATCATTATAAAATCTAATATTTATGATAATATAACTTCCTTTCAAAGATGGGTCACAGGAGATTTTATTTAGGTCACCAAATAAATAAAAGACTGGAACAAATTCTGCAAAATTTAAGATGATTATAAAGCATCTAAAATGTGTGTATTGTCTTACTGATGAGAGCCTGTTATTTCCACATAAATGCACTTATTTTGACTCATTTATATAATCGGCTCAAATGTATAAAAGATACTGCAAAGAAAGAAAAAGTTAAGAAAACTCAAAAGTTCAGGGCAACTTACCCAGCTCAAACTTTAGAAGTTTGAAGTAGAAGTTTTAACTAATAATGTTAAGTTGAGATAATTTACTTTTCTTCTTCTTTGAGTTTTGGAAACTCCCCAAAAAACTGTTTCAAAAATTATTGAGTAAATTCATTGAAGTGAAAGTGAATAATGGTTAATATTTTAATATTTTCAATTAAATCTGTTTAATTTTCAGGGTCACACCTCACTTCAAATTCAAGTTTATCTACAGAAGAAAAGCAGATTGTCTCAACTTGGTCGGCAAAACTTTTTTTTTTTAGTTTATTTCAAAAGTTAAGAGTTTGAGTTTGATTAAAAGTTGCTCAACACTTTTGTTACTTGCTGTTGTTTTGGCACCTCTTTCAGAGACTCTCTCTACCAGGGTGTAAATGTGTTTACCTGCAGAGTGAGAAAAGGAGCCTCGATGAATGGAGAGATCACCTGAGCAGCAGGTCTACAGTCCCTCATACTGATCAGATAACCGATCCTGCAGACGTACAGCAGCAGACTGAAGGCAGCAAACAGCATGAGGACCACTGGAGACAGAAGAGCTCATTAAACGTCAGAAAACAAATATTATCTGACATTCTGTCTCAATGAGGACACTCACAGGTGACAGTGATCCCCCCAGCGTGGTGGTCTTTATGAGGACAGATGCCGGGCTGCTTCCTGGCCCACAGCAGGTACCACAGCATCCACACCAGACTGACCCCCATCAGCAGCAGCATGAACAGCTGGGGCTCATGGTGCTTCAGGCCATCGGGGTTGAAGGCCTGTCCGGCCACCAGAGCGGCTCCCAGAAGAACCACATTCAGACCCAGAAGACCAGAGATCAGACGCCGTCCGCTGGGAACCCAAACCAGCACCGGGTCCAGCTCAGGGTCCTCCTGGATCTGATGGTCTGGGTCATCACCAGGGGGATTTCCAGGTGTCCCCCAGGAGGACTCCAGTTCTGTGGCCCCAGGATCTGAATTCATGTTCCTCCTTCTTCTAAAATCAATCTAAAATTTATTTCTCTCTTCGTGTTGTTCTTCTGTTCTCCATTCAGGTTCCTGTCAGCTGAAATCCTGTCGCTTGACATGTGAAGGCATGAAGGTGCAGCTGAACCTCCTGAACCGCCTTCTGACACTGCTGAGGGTGTGGTCTCCACCTAGAACACTCACAGAACGAAAGGTGCCAGGTAGAACTGTACGGGGTTCTTCAGCTTGTCCAACCTTCTTTGATTCCTGGTAGAACAACCTTAATGAAGGTTCCACTTCCACGGTCCTACATAGAACTCAACTTAAAAAGTTATACCTAGAACCATCTGTGAAAGGTTCCAGCCAGGCATGAGAGTTTCTACAGAGAACCATTTTCTGGTGTAATGGCTCTACCCAGAACCCTCTCTTGGGGTTTCTAAAGAACCTTTCCACCTTCTAAGGGTGGTAAGAAGAACCCAACCAGGGTATTCTATCAACAACCCTTTTATTTTCCAATGGTTTCATCTAGAACCCACCCAATGTTCTACCAAGAACAATCCTATATTCCAAGGGTTTCATCTAGAACCCACTCAGGGGTTGTACCAAGAACCTTTTTTTTATTCCAAGGGTTTCATCTTGAACCCACTGAGGGTGTTCCACTGAGAACCCTTTTACATTCCAAGGGTTCCATCTAGAACGCACCCAGGGGGTTCTACTGTGAACCGTTTTATATTCCAAGGGTTTCATCTGGAATCCACACTTGTTGTTCTTTTGAGACCCCATTCAAATTTCAAGTGTCTCATGTAGAACCCACCCAGGGGGATCAAAAAATCTTTTATAAGGGTTTCACCTTTAACCTTTTTGTCTTCCAAAGGATTCTTCCAAAAAGAGTTCCTTTTTTGAAAAAAAAAAAAAAAAAATGTAATGGAACCCTTAGCCTTACAAATAATTTTTCAGAAGCAAATGTTCTGGATGGAACCTCTGCCCTTCAGAGAGAACCCTTGTGGAACCCTTATTTCTCAGAGTGTACATCAAAAACGACACACCTTTCATAAGAAAAGCGACAGGTATCATGTTTACTTTTCATGTTGACCTTTTTTCCACTTGAACAAAGTTTGTTTTGTTGCTCCAAATGACGCAGCCTTGTTTTTTGTTTTTTTTTTGTTCTTAAAGTCAGTGCCTTTACTTTTGTAATTTACTTTGAAAGGGTTTATCAGCTGGGCTCGGTGCCATGTGTGTCACTGTTTGCGTACAGTCAACACCAGGAACTGACCTATAAGTGTAACTTTACTCTTATCACTGCAGAGTGGCGAGTAGCAGCTTAATGGTTCAGTCAAATCTGATAACGAGCTGCAGCTGAGTTTCTCTCTCTAATGTAGGGGAACAAATAGCTGGTTTTGCATGTTTCAGACAAGCTGAAACAAGCTGAGTGTACTTTTATTTTCATCACAGATTTGCCTTTTGAGAACTATGTCTTTATTATTTTCCTCCTGTTTCAGACAGCTGGTGTTTTCCATTCATATCCGTCCTGAATGGAAAACAATCAGAAGACTCATAAAAGTTGTTTGAGTCATATTATCCATCGCAGCTTTGTGTTTGGTCAGAGTTACAGTATCTTTTAATCAGTATCTTTTATTGCAACCACAGGGCACGCACATTTAAAGGGACAGTTCACCCTAAAATAAAAAAATGCATATTTCTCCTCTTACCTGTGGAGCCAGCTAGATAGTTTTGGTTTGAATTGCCAGGTTTTGTTTACTCAAGATAATCTACAGATACTGGTGTGAGCAGTTTCATAGAGGAACTGTTTTCTTTCTACTGAACTATCGTGTCACAGTGCAAGCTAGCTCAGTGGTGCTAACGTTACAGCTCACTCGAAGAAGACGTCATTAACATGTCTAAGAAATCCATAATTAGCCATTGCTAGCTTGTTGCTAATTTTGGGAAAATACAAAATACTTCAGATACATCAGAGAGTAAGGAAGAAAGTTGGCGCATGTGATTAAAAGCAACATGAATAAAACTTTAATACGTTACAACTTTAATACATTATCTCGTTCATAAACATGATTTCTACCTGAGTTGTGTTAGGTAGATTTTCAGCAGCCATAATGGTTGTTTAACAGTGAAGACTACAACTCCCTAGTGGTGGAACTGACATACTGTGTGTCAGCAGCTAGCTAACCAACTACTTTAGCTTGACATAAGCACATCTAATGGTTATCTAATGTTCTGTTTAATTGAATATGCTAACTGTAACCAGAATAAATGTAACTGACCCTTCCTAAGTCCCGCCCTTTTTCGCTCTGTGCTCCAATATCAGTTCTAACTAGCCAGCAGATCAATCTGATCTGCATCAACTGTCATGTAGCTAGTTAACTAGCTAGTCTATATTAATTGTTAGCTACCAGGGGACAGTTGTAACACATTAAATTTCTCCAGTTCTCACAGTGTTAGAATTGTCACATGATCTAAAGTAAGCACCTTGTTTGTCTGTGTTAACAAACTTAGAAAATGAGCATATTTCACTGAATTTAAAATCATTTTAACACAATTGCCTGGTCTGCAAAAATAAAAATAGACCTTTTCCTTTAATGTAGACAGTGAAAATAATTTGACCCATATACAAAAAAAGTAACATTATTAGATACTAAGAAATGCTGAGAAGCTCAATTTAAAAAAAAAGTTAAGTAATAAAAGACAGAACAATAATAATAATCAGATAAAATATACGGTAATAGAATAAATGGTGTATTTACAAAATAAATAAATACACCATAATTTAAAAAAAAAATCATGAAAACATAATAAATAACAAACAAGTATAGAAGCAATGAAAAGCCGCGAGGAGGAGGTCTAATCATCTTAGCCCCGCCCCTCTCTGACAACCAGCACGCCTCGTGTTCGTCTCCTAGCAACCAGCCTGTCAGCCCCGCAGCTCCCTGCCTTTCCAGGCCGCCCGCCCGTCCACACACGCCTCGTCCCGGACTAAAAGTTGCCTAAATAACAGGGCAAACCCTCCGGACCCTCGATGGAACCGAACTCAGAGTGAGCCGAGGGCGTCGCCATGAACGACCGGTACCACCGGGCGGCCCGGGACGGCTACCTGGACGTGCTGAAGGAGGCCACACGGAAGGAGCTGAACGCACCGGACGAGGATGGGATGACACCGACCCTATGGGCCGCTTACCACGGCAACCTGGAGGCGCTCCGGCTCATCGTGGGGAGAGGGTGAGTCCACAGAGACCAGAGACCAGAGACCAGGGATCAGGGTCTGGATAAGTTTCTGTCTCATCAGCAACTTATTTCATCCAGGAGCGAAGGTTTTTTATCTCAATAAACAGTAAGAGTAAAGTCATTTCAACTGTTTTGTCAATGTGTCAAGATTTAGTTTGATTCATCAGACATTTCAATGAACCGGTGCCTTTTCAGTCTCCATGACAAAACATGCATGAATATGAATGAAAAGTATCTTTACAATACATTATATTATAAAGCAAATTATCATGTACTTTGTTCTATTAGCCATTTGAAGATACACAATGCAAAACCTTAATAAAAACTACCCAGGACGCTGAAAATATAAGGTTTTAGTCTAATAATACAGTTCATAATCATTTGGTCTAAAAACAACGACAACACATTTTAGTGATGTTTCCAGGTTTTCACTCAGTCCTGGTGCCCTGGCAGGTCTCACCATGTAAATATCTGGGACTTTACACGTGGTCAACAAGAACTAACAACAATAACCAAGACTAAAAATAAATATTCTTTCTAAATTTTATCTGTTTCTGATCATATTCTAATTATGGATGAGAATGTCAATCTCATCAGTCCTGTTACCTAAATTATTTCTGAGATGTTATGATGTTTTTCTTTTCAAGATTATTTTACAAACCAGTTGAAGGTGCTGACTGTTCTCATGCATTTAGTATTGATGCTAAATGGCTACATGTTTATGTATTTGCTAATGCTATGCTAAAAACTCATGTCCTGTCACAAAACTTCACAATGCTCATCTAGAAACCTTGTGAAAAGTAGATAAAACGACATGAACGACTATTACACATTTTCAATAGTAAATCATGTGTGTTAATTGATACAGTACCGAAAAAATAAATAGGTTTAATTTTTAAGTTTCAACATGTAAATGACACTAATTTGGCAAAATGAAGGTTTGACAATTTACTCAGTTTCTTCAAGTTTTCTGAAAGAAGTCGATTTTTTCCATTTCAATCACAAACGTCACTTATTTTAAGCAGAAGAACTTTCATCACTATAATCAAGTCAGAACACAGAAAAGTTGCAACAATTAGTTGAATAATCAGCGAGTTGTCAACTATTAAATTAATTAATCTTGGGCTTTGATCAACATTTTCCACCATTTTCTAACATTTTACAGACCAAACAACTAATAATGATAGACGGCAAATCAACAACCCTAAATCCTCATGCCTGGCCTTAATAATAGTAATAATGATAATGACGATGATAATAATAATAATAATGATAATAATAATAAAAATAATAATAATAATAATAATAAATCACCTGTCACTGCTTCACAAAGTGCTTCACAAACAATAATGATGTAAATTAAGCAGGAGAAAAATGAAATACAACACTACCATCACAAATAAATAAAAAAGATAAAAGATAAAATACTGAATAAAAATACATGTAAGGTACACATAGTACTCTTCCATAAAGGTGTTGCCACACCGGTGTAAACTGTTAAGAATCTTCCAGGTTAAAAAAAAATAGACATGTTTGCCTTTATTTGTTGTGTATTATAACTTTACCTCAGTGACTGTGTCTGCTCATATTAGCCTGAATATAAAACCGTGTCCGTGCCTCCGTCACTGATCTAATCAGTGCAGCTGCAGATGGAGGTCTGTACATTTTAACTGCCTGATTACAGAGAAAGGTCACTGCAGCAGGATATCAAACATGTAACATAAACACACACAGTCTATAGTGAGGAGCTCAATAACTTTAAATTTAATCTCACAGATGTATGTGGCTCAGGCTAATCCATTACATAGCAGATCAGCAACTATAATCTGATTCAGTTACAATACAGAGGCCATTTTTATTCAGATCAGTTACTGAAACTGATGAAGGATTTGATCTGAGCGCCTCGCTCACACTGGGCGTTCGTTGAGTGTTTGTAAGAGAAAACTGAGATAATTCTGAAAGGCTCGAGGAGTAAGTCTATATTCTGCTGAGATAAGTTGTATCAGAGGAGTCTTTTGTTCGAGGTTTAGCAGACAGACAAAACAGCCTTTCAAGAATATTTACTGCCTGTTGTCTGAGGCAGCAGTGTGTCACGGTGCTGGTGGCAGGTTTATAAGGCGAGCAGTAAAGAGGAGGACAGTTCAGTTTGATGCTGCGGAGCGAGTGCAGACACAGGAAAGGTCACGGTGATGGATAGAGCGTCTTCTTCATACGAGCGTCCCTGCAGGATGTGCTGCAGAGTGGACGTGAAGCAGAGAAAGACGACTAGAGCTGAGCTGCAGATCAGAGTTCACAGCAGAAGGTAAATGAAAGAGGAAGAGATTTTACATACATTTCGCAGAATATGGTTCACTTTTCTGATTTATTTTATTTCTTTTTAATTATTTGTCCTGCAAATATTTTCCAACAAAACCTTTTATTTATTTGACAAAAAACAAACTTCTCAAGTAGCTGAAGTGGTTGTCAAGTAAGAAACCTGAAAATAAAGTGGTCCAAGGTGATGTCTTTTACATCCTGTTTGGTCAGTCCAAACCCACAATATTCAGTTTAATATGATACAAAACAGAGAAAAGCACTAAATATTTGTATTTGAGAGGCAGAAAATGGCCATTTTCTGCCATGAATTGAAACACTGAATGAAAAATTGCTTCAACAATCAATCGATTAACAAAATAGTTGGGAATTATTTTTTTTGTAGGGCAGGATTACCAGCTTGGCAACACAGGCAACTGTCCCAGAGCCCAGGGGCCACTTAGGCACAACATAAGATCAAACTGTTCCTTCATTGTTACCTGATAAAAAATACCCTGTCTTTAAGAGGAGACATATAGAAAATGTAGTGTTAAAGCACCTGAACACCTGACCACAGATCCTCTCTGTGTAACATCAAATATTTAAAATAAATAAGCAACAATAAAAGTAAAAAGACAAACATCTGATGGTTTTATTTACTAAAGGGATAGTTCACCCAAAATGAAAATTCAGTCTAGTTAGTCCACAAAACACTGCTGGAGGGAAAAATAAGTACTGGATATATTAAATTCTGGCAGATGCTATTAGCAGCCAGGTGTAGGGATGTGCACATTTAGTTGGCTTTATGATTAAATGTCGCCACCCTCGCTAGTCAGAACCAGAAATACTCGTTGGTTAAACTATTTATTTGCTGCTAGCACTGCTAACATTATCCACACACATTGGCTCCAGGTAAACAACGTCATTTAGCCCCACATTCTGTGATCCTGTCTTCAGTCTGAAAAGATGAAGCATGTAGTGAGTTGTTGTTGTTATGTTTTGTAAGATAATGTGCAGTGTTTGCAGGGTGCAAAATGACACACATTTCAGCAACATTTAAAATGTGATTCGGTGATTGTAGACTGGAAATGGCTTCAAATGGCTCTTAATACACGCTGTATTTTTCTAGACAGTGTTTAACATGATCAGTTAATTAATTGTGATCAGTTTGAGCTGTTTTCCGAGTGCTTTCTTACCGTTAGACCAGCTGACTGGTCTAAATTACAGTTTGCCTTTAATCAGCAGAGAAATTCATCAGGAACATCCCTACCCAGGTGTCAGTAACCTAACAATGCTGTTTGCAGCCAGTGTGGCTATTTGCACCTGCATGGCAGACGAATGTTGATCTCCTCTCCTCTCTGTTGCTTAAACTGAAGTAAACTGTGATTGAAAGCTGAAAATAATAAAAATTCCTTCACATTACATTGGACACTGGACATTACATTCCAATCTCCTGGGTGGATGTCCAGTGTTTGACCCGTTCATCCATCACATCCTCCTCCCTACTTGGATTGTGTCACTCTCTGTAGCTAAACAAGGGGACTGGATGTAAATAATCAGATAGTTTTTCTGTGACTATTCTCACCTGGGTCCAAGTAGACACTGAAGACAAGATGAAGAAAAGTGAGGGGATCACCTAAAAAGTCAGTATGCCTCGTCGTCTGGGGATTATAAATGTTTGTACAAAACTTCATGTGAGTTCGTCCGGCAGTCTGGATCAAAGTATGGAGCCGACTGACATTCTCATCTCTAGTACCGGTTGGTTTCCGGGTCTTTGGGCAAATACTGAAGCGTCATGTGCAGTCTGCTGTGTGACCTGTATTGGATAGAAACAATTAACAGATGGTGGAGACGGTGGGAGGCTCAATGTGCACATTTTGTCCAGAGGAACTTTGAGTTTTCTGTCCTCAGACAGGGCTGCATGTCGGTACGTGTTGCTAGTAAACAGGTGTGAGGTTTGTGTGTCGTCTCTGAGTCAGAGCCGCTGGCAGAGCTGCACATGGTCAAGTTACTATTTGGGACAGTTCGGTGTGATTCGTCCTCGGTGTTACTACAGCGACACATTTCTTGCCTGAACCTTTGGAACCTGATCTGCTTAACTGGCCTTTGCTGACAGGAAACGATACAGGAGTAAAATATGATTCCCCAAATACAAAAATAAACCACATTACTCTGCTAATATTGAAGTTGATCTCTGTACACTTCTTGAGGCCGCTGTCGGGGACTGAAATCAGGGTTCGTGCTGATAAAGGTGGTGACCCTGCGGTGTGTGCTAACAGTGTTTCTGGGTGTCTGCAAAAAAAAGACTTGGTGTGTGGGATTAATAATGCAAAGTCACCTCTGTCATGTTTAACCTGTGGCGCTTCAATTATTGATCAGGGCTCAGCCACAGCCCGGCCATGTGGGAGGAGAGAAAACAGGAAGAGGAGGGACTTCAGTTCAGTATAAACACAGCTCATCCTGGTGTATGTAGTGAGGAAAATGCTACACTATAGTCAATTTAGAACCAAAAACCAAAGTCCAGTGTGTCTTGTTATTTGTTACTGTTGTCAAACACACTATAATTGATCAAAGTATCTCTGACTCTCAACCTGAGGGTCCTTCTCACTGTTCAGGAGATGAAGTGACATAATTTCAGGTCATGTGAGTCGTCTTACTTCCTGACTTTAGTCTGGGGTGTAAGAGGATCAGCAAAGCGAGGTTGAGTTTCTCAGTGAACCTGGGTTAACTTTGCACCATGCCCGACCTCTGCGAGAAAACATCTGTTTGGTGCAGAATATGAAATTAGAAACCTCCGCAGGGTAAATTCATAACACAGCCGTGTCATAATACAGAGCAATCTCGAATATCTTCTGTGAGTGAGACTGCAGTGTGTAAAGGCACTTTTACAGCAGAAGTCAAAGAAGAATAGGCCTACATGTACAGAAAATTAATATGAAATCAGATTCAGGCTTGATAATGAAAGAGCAATACAGTCAGACAGTCAGTCACGTTTCCATATTAGTGTTTTGGACATAAATTGTTATATTTAGTATTTTTCATGACAGTCACTGCAACTTTCAAATGAATAAGGAGGAATATAGTCTGTAGAGTGAGAAAATGTGTGTAGAGAGGACGTCAGGGTAAATGGGTGGGTCAAACACAGGACGTCGTTCTTTAAGATTAGTAGCAGAAAATATTCAAATGAATGTGCGGTTGAGATCCAACATGGCTTCCTGTTTCCTGCTCTGTCTTCCAGAGGTGATCCGGACAAGTGTGACATCTGGGGCAACACACCTCTCCACCTGGCAGCTGCCAACGGCCACCACAACTGCCTGTCCTTCCTGGTGGCTTTCGGTGCCAACGTGTGGTGTCTGGACAATGACTACCACACTCCGCTGGACATGGCCGCCACCAAGGGTCACATGGACTGTGTTCGCTACCTGGACTCCATCGCTGCCAAGCAGATCACCCTCAACCCAAAGCTGGTCAGCAAACTCAAAGACCGGGCGTTCCGCGCCGCAGAGCGCCGGATCAAAGACTGCGCAAAGCTGCAGAAGAAGCACCGAGAACGTATGGAGAGGAAGTTCATGAAGGAGTCAGCAGCTTTAGACAACCTGGATGCTATTAGCTTTTCTAGCTACACCAGCGGGAGCACACTGAGCCGCAAGTTCAACACCGTCACCTCCAACATGCCATACTCGCAGGTGTTTGCTCTTTGACTTTGTGTTAAAGTGGAGTTTATAGATCATGCCTCATTTTTGGGTTAGCTGCTGTTCTATTAGCTCTCAGCTGTCCGCATATTTTCCCAAAAAGAGTTTCTCCCGAATCCTTCCGGGGATTCGAACTGAGGGGAACTTTAGTGTTGATGCATACTGTTGTCTGGCTACAGCTAGCAGAACAGAGAAAAAGGGGGCAAGACTTTGGTTCTCTTCGAGTTGTACTATTTATAGTGTTTAAATTCATTCTAAATTCAATCAATTCTTAATGTCTATACTTTCCTCTCAGGCCACCCTGCATTCCACAGCCAAGGGCAAGGCCAAGATACAGAAGAAGTTGGAGAAAAAGAAGCAGGTTGATGGAACCTTCAAGATCTATGAAGACGGGAGGAAAAGTGTGCGTTCGCTGTCCGGCCTGCAGCTTGGCAACGACGTCATGTTCCTAAAACAGGGCACGTATGCCAACCCCAAGGAGCGGTCGCGCCTCAACATCCGAGACATGTTCCCCCGTGACGATGATGACGAAGCCGACACCATCTCCCGTGCCATGAGCGACCCAGGTCTCCACGAGGCTGCGTATTCGGAAATCAGCGCAGACTCCGGACGTGATTCCCTTTTCACCCGACCTGGGCTCGGCACCATGGTGTTCAGGAGGAACTATATGAGCGGAGGCATGTTTGGTATCGGGGCGCGGGATGAAGGGAGTGTAGCAGGGAGTGAACCTGTGGGTCGGGCACCGAATGTTCGTCTACGGGGACATCTGCCTCGACGCTCGCCCAGCTTTGATGAGGACAGTATTGGCAGTGCCTTGAGCCTGCAAGAAAGAAACCTTCAGGAGTTGCCCTGGGAGGAGACTGATGTTGCGTTGGATCAGGATTTGGAGCCGGAGAACAGTCCTCTGGAGACCTTCCTGGCCTCTCAAAACCTCAGTGAGTTCATGCAGATCTTCAGGAGGGAGAAGATCGACCTGCAGGCTCTGCTGCTTTGTTCAGATCAGGACCTCACCAGCATTCATATCCCTCTTGGCCCCAGGAAGAAACTTCTGGATGCCTGCAAGAGACGTCTGGACACCCTAGAAGAACCAGAGGCCATTGAAGACACTGAACTTTGAAGGTCAGTATTGAGTCACCCACATTTTGTTTTAAATGGGAAGCACCACTGTCCTTTCCTGCCAGATAAACCTTTGTTTTCACACTAAGCTGCTGTTTTTACATGCATCATTTGTGTTGATGACATCACTGGACCGTGAGAACTTTAATAGTTGTGGATGGTCTTTGTTCATGTAACCCTCAATCTGCAGTGAGTCACTAGTTTATTAGTTACACCTATTGGGATTTGTGTAACCGCAAGATATTTTTCTTTAACATTTCGACTGTTACATCAGTGTGATGAAGTTCCTTGATTTGTCGGGTATTTTATTCACTAGATTAGCCAAAAACAGACACTTTCATGCGGTAATCTGTTATAGAGAAAACATTACTTATACAATATGCTATTAGCTTTTCTAGCTACACAGCAGCACACTAAGTTGCTAATGTTGCTAGTGTTGATGCTAATGCGATAGACAACATTTCATTTTAAATGCTAGCAAGTATTTAGCATGTAAACCAGCTAACAAACCTAATATTAATTAAACCTGTATTATTTTTTTTGGGGGGGGGGGCTGTAAACCATGGATGTATTAAGAGATCTGGATTCAGCACTGTAGCCTCGCTGCCAGTTTGTCCCAGTAACCACTAACTGTACTGAAGAAAAAAAAACCCCTGCAAACTGCAAACAAGGTCAGTTGTTACACTTTTTATTATTCTTTTATTAATCCATGAAGAATTTATATTTGCAAAACTTTCTCAGAACCTCAAATGTAAAGTCGTTGAGCTGAGCAGGAATGTGTGGGCTGGGCCTGCTAGACTAACACTGATGAGTGTGTGCAGTGGACCACACAACACAGAAGCAAACCCAGAATCTAGAAAACGTTTTGGCTTATGCACTTGCCAAGCAGTTTTCATTCAAATCAATGGTCTCCATCTTGAGTCAGTTATCCAGTTCTCATAATACATCCATGCTGTAATCACATTATTAAACATCCAGCAGACACAGAGCAACATGAGTAATACTTAAATTTATATATATATATTATATATAAATATAATTTTAAATGTATTGGAGTTGGAGTTGTTGTTTCTGGACATATAATGAGTGTTAAATCCAACATTCTCTCTCTTTTAGCTCAGTTTTTGATCTCCACCAGCTCATGAGGAAATATCTGGCTCTTGAGCTGCTAAATGCTCCATTTTGTTCACCAGAACTTAGTTTGCCAAAAGCAGCCTTTCCCATCTGGTGGTTCCATCTATTACCAGTTTTAATTAACAGATGTATTTATTAAATTTACTTTATAATAATGATAGATATAGCAATCAAAATAAAAATCACATATACTGTTATAGAATATTTATCTGCATTGCCCACTTCTAGCTACACTTGGTTTAATCTAATAAGATCCACAGACCACAGCTTATAAAATGACCACACAACTACATTAACACCAGTCTGACACAATGTCAACAAAACTGATGATGATAAGCTTCATAAAAGAAGGGTTTATCACTCTGCTGTTTATGAACTGCATCATGTTTAACAAGGTGTACCTAATAAATTAGCATCTCACTGTAGACTTTAAGCTCCTGCAATTACATATTACTCCCACATAGATTTTCCCATTTAATTTGACTGATTAGACATCTGCACCAGACCGTGTGGGTGTGTTTAACATCTTTATCACTTCCTTTAAGTTCAGAGTTCAGCCACCAGATCAAACTCCTATCAGGGCTCCACCCAAATTCAATCTGAGCAGAGATCTAATCAGCCAGAATAACTGAAAACACCTGCAAGCAGCAGAGCCTTTTATATATCAAGTTCAACATGACAACACACTTGTTTTACTGGCTAAATGGCACCACCTAGTGGCCAGTGATATAACAAGATGGGATTTTGGAGCTTTGGAGGCCTCGTGAGCCTTTTTAGTTGCATGACACTCATGTTGACATCATATCATAGGTTTTTTTTCTGTTTATTTACAGGATTATCACACAGTAATAATGTTATAGATGTATGATGCTACAGTCAGTGAAGGCAACATGAGATCTCAGCATCTGGCTGGAACTTGGAAAAGAAGTAATTAACATTTTATGGGAAACCTTTTGCCACATATACAAACACACTGTGTCCTGTGTTTGTATTTATTCTGTTTTAGTGAAATGTAACCTGTCTGTTACTGTAACACCTGCTGTCTTTGCATATTGTATTGAGTCATGTACCAATGAATTATTTATGTATTAGTGAATGTATTAACCCTTTTAATATATTGTTTATTATGTCTTCATTGTACAGTTTTCTTACTGTAAACATTTTATTTTACTTTGTGGCACATACAAACAATAATGACTTACTATTTATGGGTGTGTTTTATGAATGAAAATGGCCCCAGAGTGACTGTTACTCTGCAAACGCTGTTGCAACAGTAAAAACAATGGGGTGGTACTGTGTGGTTATGCGAGTGTGTGCTAGATAACACTGTTATCTCAGGTTGCACTGGGGTGTATTTGGTTTCACTGAAGGTCTGTCTGTGCACTTGAGAGTGTGACTGTGCATGAATGTTGGCAAAAGTCTGTTTTTGTATCTGAAGATGTACCTGCAACCATAATGGTCTTTTATTAAAATAAAGTGAAAAATGTGATTGTTTTTTGTGTGAATGGTTTTATTTAAGGAGGGCAAGACATGTAGTCACACCTTTTGCCGTCATTTTTTTTTTCTTGGCCTCTGTACATCACCATCACTCATTTTCCACATTAAATTAAATAAGAAAATGTATAATCTTTAGATTTTTACTTCTCACTTTAATATAAATGGAAGAACAGAATGTGTGTTTGTGACGAGTTGCCCTATAACTGTGTCAGATGTTACCCTATACGCGGTAAATTTTCACATATTTTTTAACAAATAAGAACATGTTTAAAAATAGCATCGTTGGTCTTTTGTTCATATTTTCAAACCATTTTAACAAACTTCCTTTTGTCCTTCCTTACTTCTTTATTTTTGTCCTTATGTTTGCATATTCCCAACAAAAAGTATTTTAGCATTATATTTTACTTAAAGAGTTATTATTCATCCTTTGTTTTTTTCAGCCATTTTGTGGCTACATCATTTATAACAATTATTATTTCTAACACTGTGTGAAGCCGTATAGCAATACATACTTCATGCATAGCAACCACCAACTTTAGCAGCTAGTGGCATTAGCTTCTGGAGGTCGATTGTGCATACTGGGGCAAACTGTCCTGAAAGCACTGAGCCAACTTACCCCGGGGACGTGTGCTATTCATAGCTATTCCACAAATTAGTTTTAGTACAGGACTTTAGTTTTCATGTCAAAATACACATTTTCTTTCCTCTATTCTATGTTTAAAAAATAATGTAATTGAAATAAGTTTTACTACATGAATAGTGCAGTTGAGTGTTTTTTTTTTTACTTTTATGTTTGAAAAACATGAAAATTGTTCTCACCTCAGATTACAGTTATATATTCTGTGACAACTTACCCCTGTGGCAAGATGCCCCACTCTCCCCTACCCAGCCAGCATTTGCTGAATATGTTTCACCTTTGCACCCGTCATGCGTCACTCTGTCTGTCTGCAGAAAAAGACTGACACTGACGGACGATTAGTGCTTGTATGAACAAAAACAAGCTCATGGCTGCAGTGGGGGGGATGTAAGCAGAGCTGTCAGACAGTCCGGCGTTCTTATGTTCTCTTCTCTGCAGAACCTGCTGTCCTGCAGGGTGCAAAATACACACCACAGTGTATCTTTTAAAGTGCACACACTGCAGTCAGCATGGCCTGAAGCCCAGAACACTGGTCTGTCTCCAGCACTGACATGATATACGTGCACGCAGATAGTCTCACCTGCGCCAGCACATAAACACACCCCGACTGTCAGGACACATTCCTGCATCTTCTCCTTCTTTTCACTCTGAACCTTTCCCCCAGTGAGGAAACAACTGAACAGCCACTGTTAATCCACTCCTCCTTTCTCCCTCGCCTTTCCCAGGACGTTTGCCAAGGTTACAGCAGAGATGGGAGGAGGAGGAGGAGGAGGGGAGGGAGGGAGGCTGACACAAAGAAACACTGGAGGGGGGGGGGGCATGCAGAATGTATGAGACACCGGAGAGGAGAGGAAGAGGAGGGGAGACTCTGAGCTGTAGATCTGTGTGAGGATTTTTTGGATCCATCACGTCACAGCAGGGCAGTCTTACATCTTCGGGCCGTGGGACAATAAATTCCACTGCTGCTGGATTGCATCAGGAGTCAGCTGACAGGGGAGAAACAGAGAGGAAACAGTGTAGGAGAGATGAGGAGTTAGGAGAGGAGAGGAGAAGAGAGGAGAGGAGAGGAGAGGAGAGGAGGGTCCACGAGGCTCTTCAAGCAGCAGGAAGGGGGCTGGGCCTCTCTGACAATGCTTCTCACCAATAAGGACTTTCGCAATGCTAACTTTGACCTATGGACTTTGTGCTCAGTGTGTAGACGGCGTTTAGCTCCGGCTGCTTGCAGGAGGACACAAAGTGCACACTTGTGACTTTGTTTTGAGCAGGAGCTGACATGCAGAATGTACCGGAGGAGTGGAGGGATGACAGAGGAGGAGGAGGAGGAGGAGGAGGAGGAGGAGAGGGGTTAGTGAAAAGGAAAGGAGAAAACAGTGAAGGAGAAGAGATGAAGGGAGAGTGGAAGAAGAATGGAAGGCCGGGGGGTGAGGAGGTGGACAAGGAGTCACTGATGATGGAGCTGACGAGGCTGGTGCAGAAGATGGTGAAGGAGAGCAGCTGGTGGGAGAGGAGGGGGATCGACTGCAGCATCCTGGCAGCAGCGTTCCTCTGTCTGCCGCCTGGTAAGAGTCTGAGCAAACTTCTCACTGCTGCCAAAAAAAGTCATGAAATACTGAGTTATTACAGAAAACTATAAATATAATACAGTGTGTGTCGTACCTTTACATTTTTGAGTTATTTCATGGCACCAGCCTGCCCAGGAACTGCAGAAAAAAAATTACATTTTGGCTAAAATCTGACACATTTACATCATAGTGATTATTTACATCATCATGGATGCAGGAATATGCCAGTTTTTCCTTTGATCTCCTTGCACGGTTCAGTGGTTTTTGCACTTGTCTTTGTCAAGGTGCAAGAAAAAATTGATTTGCACAAAGCCAGTGTTTACTTGCCCCTGTACAAGCAGTTACCAAATGACAGAGTGACTACTGGAACTAGTAACTAGCGTTCTTTGAAACAAAGTACACTGATAATCTGTTTTGTAATAATCTGACTGACCTCGGTGTTCATGGTTCATACAAGCAGCAGCAAGGGCAGGCCTCTCAGCTGCCATGCGGTGTTGGGGAATGTTTCTTTTAAAAGTAACTCATTAAATCACAAGATTACTGCTATTAAAAAGTAACTTCTTACATTACAGCATTACTTACTGATAAAAGTAATTCATTAGAGTACTTTAGCATCACCGAAAATTAAAACTACATAGCGATTCTTGCACGTGTTGGTTAGATTGTCCTGCTGGTCAAAGGCAGAACAGCTGAAAATAATAAAACATGGGTTGTAACATAATGAACCAGTTAGCTTCTTAAAACCTGAGCCTACATACAAAGTATGAAAGTTCACAGGGTTTTCAAATCACACAGACTCACCCAGCTGATGCTCTCTGTAGTTGAACTCTTTTATGATGCAGGAGAAGTGTTCAAAACGTGCAAAACTTCAGGCTAAAAAGCTGCTCCACTGATGCATTCGATGGTGTTGGAGTATCGGCTCGAAGAAAGATTTGACCTTGGGGGGAAATTTGTTGCAGGTTTCGTTTTGCCTCAATTCTCAATTTGGAATTACAATGGAATTTCTCATTCATTTAGGTATATTAATCCTGTTTTGGAACGTGTGCAGAAGACATTTGTCTACAATTTGCACAATAAACACTTGCACACGTCTCACTGATCAGAACTAATGAGTTGATTCTCAGTGAAAAGCGCGTATTGACCCCTCACGTGCAAAATGATCTATTAAAAAAAAATAAAAAAATTGCCATGTATATTACATAAATATCTATGACATGTAATGTTTGTGTCGTCTGATAAACCGGTAAATGAGCTGCCAGGTGACAGTAATGAAGTAGAATCACACTGACGTCATTTGTTGGCAGATTTTCTGTTTATAACTTCACATGGAATATCAAAGGTGAATTTCCTGGTTACAGTAAACCAGGGTTGTAACGGAAGTTAAAACCAAGGAAACTCCGTTTATCACTTCTTAAAATGAGGCTGAGAGTTCACTCATCTGTTTTCAGATCAACTGGATCAATCAAAATGATGTGTAAACTATAGTTTATCCACCTCTACATTTACCTGTACATTTACCCTGCATCGTGTACATCTTTTTCTGTGCACTACAGTATTGTGCAGTGTTGACTTTTCTCAGTGAACTTTTACCTCTTTTTGAAATCTAAATCTAAAATGCTCAGTTTGGTACACAGCAGCATTGACGGAGACAAAATTGACATTCTTGTGCAGTAAGAAGTCAACAAAAACAGAGATTGTATATAAGAAACATTTCCAGGGTTGAGGCCCATCATGGTCACAAGACAAGAGCTTTTGGTTCTGGTGTCCAATTTACTGGTGCAAAAATTAGGTTTTGAAACACGAATGAAATGCTTTTATTGCAAACATCCTAAAGAAATGCGATGTCCCATGAAACAGGTGTGACAGTTCAGTCAAGACTGTTTAAAAAAAATGAGCCAAAACAATTGAGAGAAACTTTAATACGTCCATCTCAAGTCCTGAGCAGAGATACTCCAGGATTTCAGTGTCATCTGAGACCATATTCTGTCTGTCCTCTGTCTCAAAGGGGAAAAAATCCTCAAAATGTTCAGTTTACTGTCAAACTGAAACCAGTGAAATTTTCCACTTTTCACTGAATTGATTATTAAAGCAGCTCAAATTCATTAAGTACACTGTAAAACCCAAATATGTTGGCAGTACTCAAAAAACTGAGACAATGATTGATAAAGCCAACTCAAATATTTTCAGAAATTGCAGCTCAGAATTTTCATTCACACCACTTTTGCAATAAGTTAACAGAACTGAATAAATCTAATTGTTGAAACACATTTTTCAGTTTTCAGTAAACTCAGTATAGTAATAAATACTTCTTTTTTTTAACTTCTGAAATATTTGTGTTTTAGGTGGATTTATTAGGGACCTTTAAGAACACAAAAGAAAGAAAACTCCATTGGAAGTCAACATTTTTAAGTTAGCAGAACCTCTAAACAAAAGTTTTCACTACTTAAACAGTGTAGACAGAGAGCTCGCTATTTATCACTGTGGGGAAATTTCAGACTCACAGCAGAAAATGAACAATAAATAAGGAAGTAAAGTATAAAATGTATACAAAACAGTTTAAACAGTGTTCACATGTGTAGTAATCTAGTCTATGATGGTTGACCAGGCTGCTAAATTAATTTATATTTAATAAAAAAAACATTAAATAAATAAATTGACTTATTGTTTTATCATTAATTCATGTGATCTAAAGAGTAATCACTTTCCACTGAGCATGTTTGCACGTCAAACATACAAACAGTCCAACACTGTTGTCATAGCTGGTTTACACATTCACAGTATCCCATGATGCCCCTCTCTATCTGGGTCACTGGTGGTCAGCGACTGACCTCAATTAGGATGAGCGTGTATTGTGACTCGCGTCACTCGATCATTGGAAGTGACAGCTCCACAGGACACCTGGTCCAAGTCTCTGGACTTGTTCGAACCACCTGTCTGTGAGTTTTCTTCAGATGAAAACATGCAGTGCGTCTCTGACCACTGAAGAAACAGTCACATGTGACTTTGATTTAGTCTCACAGGAGGCATCTGTCATTGTGTATCACACAGCTTGTCACTTATCGCCTCGAAATAGTCCTCTTTGAAATAGGAGGTGCAGTATATTAGCAGCGTTTTATTGGGTTAGGAGGGAAACGTGTCAGCAGCCGGAGGAGCTGCACCGGCTGCAGGGTTATTACAGTTTAAAAGCCCCTTCTGTTACCACAGTGCAACCACACTGATGCTGCGTCTCGTTCATTCTTTAATGTGATCAGAGTGAGGTCATTTTATCAGGATGTGCTGAATGTGCAGACAGGAAGTCAGTAGAAATATGTAAACAATCTGGACAGTCTCACTCCTACTGTACTTTATCCATGTGTCATAGAAACAAATAGTATCACAGAAATACTAACATGTAAATTAATGTGTGAGTTATTTATTCAGAATTTAAGTTAATTTTATTTGTGCAGTGCCAAATCATTATCTCATGTAGCTGTAGACCCTACTCTTTAAGATATTTTTTATTTCCTCTTCTTTTTATTATTATTATTACTTTCTTTTTATTTTATATTTACAGACACTCAGTAGTTGCCACCAAAAGCGAGCACTAAGGCAACATCCTTTTTACAGGCAGATACCTCAATATCATTTTCCCTTTGCATTTTTCCTCCGATTAATTTCCCCAAACATATTTATTAAAGTATTTTCTTCTTAGATTTATTTATGCATTCCTGTCTGTGCAGTCAGTCTCTGCACTCTGATGTCGATCAATCAATCGGCAAAAAATTGACCCGATGACACACTTTGAATAACAGACCCCTCGTTTGCATAATGAAGCCAAAATGCAGAATTAAATAGGGTGGGAAATTCTATATTATATATTCTTTTTCCCTTTACATTTCCCTCTCTAAATAAATACATACATAAAAAAGTAAAAATTAACAAATAAATTAATAATTAAAATGGAAAATTAGATTGTAAATTTAATGAAAAGGGGAATTTGTTTACAAATGTAAGTAAATAAACACAGAAAGATATAATTATATGAATTTATAACACATTTTAAGCATTGATTTATGCCTACATTCATTTTTACTTTTTTGGAGCACTAATGGCATATTAATTTATCTTCTGAGTCATTTATTTATTTGTCTAAGATAAACATAAAGACTTCATGCATGCACATGGACACACACATATTGAAACATGAATTAGAGAATACACACACACATACACACACACACAAATGGCTGTAATATGATCTAAATACTTTCTAAATATTATCATTTTTATATAATTATGTCACAAATATAGTATAATGACATTACTATTTATTTGTTATATGTTCCTGACAAATAAACCAACAAGTAAATAAATAAATAAACAGATAAATATATTTTTTAATGTTCATGAATATTGAATTGAATGAACAGACATATTTGATCAAGAATTAAAATGCAGAAAATGTGTATTTTCTTCCATGATGTGAGGAAACGTGTAGATGACTGTAATCAGAGACATTAAGCGGTGATGTAATGATGAAAGGAGACCTGCTGTGTGATGAAACGCTGCCATGCTGACAGAAAGCAGCACAGTCGCCTCCAGTTAAGGATAAAGTTTCCTTCTGTCACCTGATCCTCCTGCCTGTCAGGGTGTAAAGTCACACCACTGCTGGAGAGGAAGAACTGCACACCGTGTGTGTGTGTGTGTGTGTGTGTGTGTGTTTTAGTCACACAGCGGCGTTGCTGTGGGGATGTCGGTGTGGGTCAGCTGGTCAGTTGTGGTCTGCTGATCCCACACTTTGGCTCAGAGTCAAATCCGTCATTAAAATAACCATTTATGGTCCCCTGAAGATTAATCCTGAAATCGAGGTGAAGCTCTGACTTCTCAAAATTTCCACTTGTCCAACACTAAAGTAACTGACTTCCTGTCAGCCTGAGCTACAACATGCAAACTGTCATACTGTCACGCTGAGTTGCTGATTTTGTGTCTCTATTGTTTGGTGCACACTGAGCTTTTAGTGCTTTTTCTCTGAAAACAGCTGCAGCTGGAATCAATACTATGAGACCAGCACGCAGCAGGTTATATAGTAAATCTTTGTCATGCAATCAATACTATATCATCTGATCCATTCTTATTGTAAAAATATTGATTATAGCAACTTTATTTTGCAGGTTATGAATAAATTAATAAACAGATTTATTTATATTCATCTGATAAATGCTTACAAAGTTCAGCACAAAAATGTTGCAAATAAATATATTATTGCTGTTTCATGAAATATATGTGCAAATTGTTCTTCTGTACAGCGTGATCAATGCAAATTCTTCACAAAACACATTAAAAAGCGTGGTGATGCAAATTTATAAAAGTGACGTTAACTTCATAATCCAATCCATTTGAAGACCTTTCAAAAAATTGTATTTAAGATATTTTAAGGCCTAAAATTTAGGTTATTGGATTTTACATTGCTGCAAAGTTACAAAAACATGACTTTAACTCAGATGTATTACAGGTAAAATCCATTAAATTCTTATAATAATGACATAAACTGTCATTTGCACCAGTATTATTAAGTTGCCTTTTTATTTTTCATCCATCCAGCAGCTTTGTTTTCTGGTGTGTAATGATCATTTTGGTCTCATGGGGGCGCTAGTGTTGACTTTTAATCTTGCTGAACTGTAAGAGGTCAGAAACAGGAACTCAAGACTGTAAAGGAACTAAAAGGAAAAAAAAAATCAAATGTGTTATGTAGTCTAAGTAAATGTAAACATAACAAGACAGTGATAATGTGTTGTGTGTCCTGTTGTATCGTATCTTTATGAGTTTAGTTGTGAGTCCCTGTGCTGTGTGTTGCAGCCTTCCTGCTGCTGGGCTCCTCTCACATCCTGTGGTTTTCGGCGGGCATGCTGCTGATGGGTGTGGCCCACGCTGTCATCACCATCAAAGGGACGCATCTGGCGAGCCACGGGGCGCTGAGCGAGTCGCAGGCCTGGGGAAAGTTCTGGGCCGTTTTCTTCATCGAGGTGAGACGTTCAGGAATAAACTGAAGGCTGTCATTACAAACCTGAGGCTGAGCTTCTTCCTCAGTTGGTTCCTGTGTTAAATACTGAAAAAAACATACTGCTGTTGAAGTGCCCTTGAGCAAAACTCTTAAAGGAATAGTTTGACATTTTAGGAAAAAAACTGCTTCCTTGCAGAGAGTCAGATGAGAAGATTGATAGCACCCTCATGTCTGAAGGGTAAATATGAAGCTAAGGCTAACAGCAAGTTAGCTTAGCTTAGCATAACAGGAACAGTCTTGCCGTGTGTGGCCTCTCTTCCTCCGTCTCAGAACTACTTCACGTCCATGGTGTGTGTTTGGGAGTATAATCCAGGCTTTGCTCAGACTCACCCAGCTTCTGTACGGGTCTGCAGCTTCCTGTATGCGTCGCAGACGTCTTCACTGAGTGGACGAGGCAACTCGATGTTTGTTGTGCAATGGTTCTCAGATTTTTTTCTGGCATGCCCCACTTCAGAAACCCAACAATTAAAAAAAAAAGTCAATCATAAATAATGATTTCCCCTGGTCATTCACGCTCCTGCAGCAGCCCTGTGTCCCTGCTGTGGGGCTTCCTCCTCAGTTTGAGAGCCACTTGATGTAGTGGAATGATTTTCCCCCTGAGAGCAGTGTGAAGGCCAGGAGTGCTAACCCTTCAGCAACATCTGGGGACCAAAATGTCCCAGATGTGCACTGCACACCGACCAAAAAACAAACAAGAAAAAAACTCAACTCCTCGACTTCCTCCAGCTGATGATTCAAATCTTTGACTCTCAGGGTGAGCACCTCGGGTCCAAAGGTAACAAAGTTCTCCATATGCGCCTTGAAATCTCAATAACAAACATGTTATATCTCATGTTTAATATGCTCGAACACTGAGGTGTAAAAATGAGTCGTTGTGGTGTTATAGGAGGTTATTTATTGGATCTGGTGAAGAAGACTTTAAAGACTGTGTTTTAGTTTCCTTGCAAGCTTCCAGGAAATCATAGCTCTCACCAAGAAACAGTCCAGGGGCCTCGTTACAGAAACATTTCTTAAGTGTTTGTCCTCTCTTAAGTCGAGTTTCTAAAATGGGAAAAATCTTCTCTTCCTCTTAAAGGGGCAGTTCCTGACTAAAATCATGGCTGAGTGAGTGGAAAAAAAAAAGATGAAAGATGGACCTTCAAATTTAGATTTGATGAGTAAGAAGAATTAATTTGAAGAGAGGAAATGAAACCTTTTTGGGAAGTTTTCTCTGCGATTATCAACCCATGATGAGGATAAGGACGGAGTATGTTGATCAACTCTACAGTTAATTATTTTGGCAGTCGAGGAGATAATGTACAGTGAGCAGAACATTATTGTGAAATAAATCCTGATTTAAACCTGAAGCGGTTTATTTTACAGTAACGACCCACTCACTGTGCATTAATCTGCTTATTCGATGGTTACCTACAAAAATATATATATATAATATATATATATTTATGTGACACAAAATGTTAATTTCAAAATGATTTTATGGCTTTATTTCTCAGTAGTGACCTGCTCACTGTACATTATCCTGCTAGTGAGGTAAAACAGGATTGCTGCAGTGAGCAGGTCAATAAATACTTGTGTTTTCTGTACTTTATTTTTAATATAAAGTCAACAATTAAGATTTGATGTGTTAATTTAAGGTGCTGGTAGGTGTTTTTTCTTCCCTTTGGACAGAGTGTCTAACGGTGTCACTGTGTTTCCAGACTTTATGCTAAGCTAACTGGCTGTAGCTTCATATTTATGTCACAAATGGTATCAATGTCCTGATCTAAAAAAAAAAAAAAATGAAAATGCATTTCATTCAAAATGTCAGACTGTTTCGTTTAGGTTGCAGAGGGCAGCAGGTGTGAATGTTTGTGAATGTAAAGCAGAGTGAGGCGCTATATGCTGAACTGGTCACTGTTGTTCCTCTTAGTTACTTCTCATGTATTGTCAGGCACTAACTGGTTACCTGTCCTTGAACACACAGCTGTTCTCCCTTTGGAACAACAACTTCTGATAACACAATAACATCCTGACCCTCCCAATAAGCACTTCAGGTCCATCCTGACCCAACCTCCTCCTCCTCCTGACCCTTTAAGATAGATTTACATTCTTGACTCGTTATCAGTTCCTTTTACACTCTGTGTGACTGTGTACTGATCCTTTGCAAAGCTCTATTAAAACACTACAAAGACAATCTTGGTCTTCGTGCCTGTTTTCATTTTCAGATTTTCCACCACAGTAGACAAAGGTGAACCATCAGCCCACGTATGAGCCTGGAAACAGTAATATTTACCAGAGTGAATGATTACCTTACATGGATGTGTTTAAGGCTGTGAATCAGGTTATTAGAGCTGCATTCAATAACACTGAGTGCTGCAACAGTTCAGTGAACTTTTGAATTCAGAAGTGGATGTTTACTGAACGTTCAGGAGCTGTTTTACCATCGCTGTTCTTTGCTCTCAAAATATTATTTACTGCAAAGCAAACGGAAAAAAAAGGTCAATCAATTTTCATATTAGTCCACTGGAAAACCTCCGTATCGCCTTTATGAAACCAAACAATATTGTGTCCTATGAACTTTCATGATTAAAATGTCATCTGGAGGCTCAGGAGGTGAGATTAAGATGGTGGCTAAGAGCTGCATGTCTGGCAGTTTGAGTTGTTAGTGTAATCAGCCTGTCCAGCAGGTGTCTGATCAAGTTTTAACCAGGATCTGACAGCAGTAGAAAATCATTTAAAATCCTGAATCTGCTGGCAGCTAGAAAATTCTAGATGATTGTACGATATTTGAGTGAGAAAGCAGTTTGTGCACATGAAGTCATAATAGTAACGGTTCTAACTTTTTATGTGTTTGTCAAACTTTAACTACTTAAAATCCTGAAGTGTCTCTAGTTCAGCATCTTTTACTTTAAAAGCGTCTGTGAGTTTGGCGGCATGTTTTTGATGCAACAAAAATAACTCTATCATCAGCGTACATCTGCAACCCAAGCCTAAACCTAAGCTTTTGCTTAAGATGAATTCATGATTAATGTGTTAATAAGGGCATGATGATGAGGACAGAAATGCTTTTCTTTTCTATTTTCCAATTGACTGTTTGGATTTTCCTGGTTGATAATTTCATTGATTGCTTTCTGTGTCGCATCAGTTTTGTTGTTTGGACGTTCATCAAACGAGTCCATGTGTCCCTGTGTTTGTCCACTCAGATCTGTGGCTCATTCTCAGCGCGAGCCGGCATTCAGGGCCACATTAAGATGCATCACGCTCATACTAATGTCATTGGACTGGGGGACTCCAGTGTCTGGAAGGTCCCCTTCCTGCCCCGCACTGTCTACCTGTTCATAGCTCCCCTGGCCGTGCCCATCATCACTCCACTCGTTGCACTTGGTAAGAGGCGCCACAGGACAGGCGGTCTATGGGTTTTACTGAAATATTTCTACATTAAATGTGACAATCAGCATGACGTTGAGACAGATTTCTTACCTTCTGACCCTGTTCAGCTCGCCCCTCTCACTCAGGTGTAAGTTTATTCTCACACACGTGATGTTTCTGGTTCTCTGGTTCTGCAGCTCACCTCAAAGAACACTCTGCGGCTCACATCGCCAGGACCGTCCTGATGGTTTCACTGGGCCTGTATTCACAGTACTGGCTGCTGATCAACGTCTCCGGCTTCCTGTCGCCTCTCACCGCTCTGCTCTGCATGCTCGTGTGCAGAGCCATGTTCTCTGTGCCGTACATCCACGTCAACATCTTCCAGGTGAGGAATACCTGCAGCTGTAACCCACGTCATCTTCAGTCCACAGCAGTGTTTCCCAAACTTTTTTGTGGGGACCCACTTTTTAAACATGAAAAAACCATTGTGACCCAATTCACAATAAACCTTATCAATAAATTCTAGGAAGAGTTCATTTGTGCATAAATGTATGTATGTTGCATGTATGACCAAAAGACTCTTCCAGTTTGTGGCTCCCTGATGGTGGAGGAAGATACCAAACTATGTTCAATCGTCAGAGTCCCTCTCAGTCTTGAAGGGAAGACTGAAGACCAGATCTTTCGTGAACACCTTTGCACTTGATTGAGAGCACAAGATATCCATGAATTTAAAAAAATCCAATGCATCTTATGCACTCTCTGCACACTGGCATACGAGAGACATAGCAGCGTGCCCTCCTGACACTGATTTGTGGCAGGTTCAGTAAATCTCCCGCTCAGTCTTTTGTCTTGGAAGCTCAGATGAATTTTTATTTCAGGTGTCAAAGAAAAACTATTAATTCAGAATTAAATGGACTCCTGCTCTGCTAATAGTTGATTCAGACAGATGTACTGCAGGCAGGCGTATTGTATGTGTTCATTTCTCACAGATTTGGTGAATATTTCCGAGTCACTTCATGCCAGATGATTATGAGAGCACCTCTTGTTTCTCAGAAACTCGTGCTGAATGCAGCTTTGTGTTCTCGTCGGGGAACTAAAGGGATAAAAAGGAACAATTCATGCATGATTTTCCCCGTCCTGCAGGTCATTGTTCATTGTTCTGATCAAAGTGTGTGAAGGTGGATTAGAAAACAGGTTCTTGATGTGAAGTCGAGGGACTGACAGGGAAGAATGTTTGTTCTCTCAGGGGGGTCGGACTGAAAACCTGTCTCCCCCCTCTGTCTCCTGGTGCTGCTGTTGGACATTGTCCTACTTTTTCCCCCTGAACTCAGCGTTCCCATGTAGCTGAGAATGACCTTTGCTTTGACTGACTCTGGAGTCTCAACTGAAAACATTGTGCACTAAAATTCTTCTATTTCTTTTCTACATGGGAAAAAACACACGTTCACACAGTATAAAAGCAGACAGGATCTTTTATTATATGTACATTATATTCTTTATTTTGTGTTTATGCAGCAGTTGTTTCTTGTTGGTCCATCGATGTCAAACAAATATTGAAATTCAAGGAATTGCGATCTAGTTTGGTTGATGTGGTTCCTGATTTACCGGCTGAACAAAGCGAGCTGCCACCGTCTGGGGGCCTGACAGACCCAAGTTCACTGTGTGTCAGTTTGTTTTTGGAAACTTAAATTAGGGCAAATTTGCACAACTGAACCAAAACTTCAGCTGAAATGTTAGGAGGTCACTGTAAAATCAGAAACATTTATTTCACAAGGCAAACCTGACACTAAGCACTGCAACACTATATGCATCTTATAAAGCAATTCTGTGGCTTTACTCTGTAAAATAATATAATCTGACATCAAATTCTGACTTTCTGACCAGGATGTCTGATTACAAACTTCATATAACCTGTGATATAACATGATTGTCTGTAGACATGTAACTAAACCTGTGTTCTTTGCAGCACATTGGCCTCCACATGTTCTCTCCGACCCGCCGACCAAAGAGGATCTACCAGATGACCCACGGCGTCCTGAACCTGCCACGTAACTTCCTGTTGGACTGGACGTTTGGACACTCGCTTATCAACTGCCACGTGGAGCATCACCTCTTCCCCTTCCTGTCTGACTACATGTGTTTAAAGGTGGGAAATCATTACATTATTATCAGTTCACCACGTTGGTGTTTCACCTTGTCGATTTTCACTGTGCTGGATTGTTTTGCAGCACAAAGTGAGATTGATTTATGGAACAATTATTGAAGAGTTCAAGGGTGGGAACAAACAGGAAGCCACATAATTGTTCACTACAGTCATTACATTGAATTTATAAAACAATAATAAGGCAATTTATAATGTATTTGTATGAAATAATGTCATAGTTGCATTAAATACTGAGTGTTTATGACAGGGACGTGCACACACATTTTGGAACCCCGACACCCAACTAAACGTGTCTCCAGCAATAATAAATCAAAATCCACTCCCTTGACAATAAGTAAACAATTATAATTATTGTTCAAGTGGTCATGTAGCTTTTTTCAGGATGCAATTCAGAATGAAATTTAGGTTTATATGTTTACAGATAGGAAGAAGTTGTCTTGGTGTTTTGGCATAACAATAAACATAGTAAGTAGAAAAATGTAATGAAAGATAAAAAACAAGTCAAACAGCATAGAAAATAGAGTTACTGTAGAAACATGACAATGAAACATGGCAGCAGGAGACTTCTGCTCCCTCTGTAGGGTATTTTTACAGTGGTATAGAAGTACTTTTACTTTAGTAAAGGATCTCAATACTTTATTCCACCGCTGCTCAGTCACGTCCACCCCGAGCACAGCAGCTCTTTCTCCTTCTGTCCCTCACAGACACACAGAAACACCCACCTCAAATATACACAGAGTGAATAATGATTTACACAGTCAAATACCACCTGCAGCACACACTCTACAGAAACTCTCCCCCGAGGTGAACATGTCTGATACCAGATATACAGTTTGCATTGACTGTACATTGGCCTCTCCTGAGACAAAGGAACAATGCAGCTCCTGCACGAGATTATTCTACCCAACAGTATATGAAGGAGTTGAAGCTGTGCAACATGGGCATTGGTACTTTAATAAAAATATTAAAATGTGTATTTTGCAAGGCTTAAAATTGACATCAACTTCTTAAAATCTTTAATATAATATAGTTAACACGGACATCAGGACTCAAATAAACTGCATGCATGAAGATTGAAATAAAGTGTCCCCCACAGAGGACAAATATGAATTGCAGAGTCTCAGAAGGATATGGTGGTGGTGCATGTCAGCCTCTTGTGGCCAAAATGAGTATTACAACAACAAACAGGAAGAAAAATTATCATCACATTTTTCTTTTCACAAAGAAAAAAAAGAGGATGATTGACCACCGGGATTTTTTTTGGACGTCCATACAGAGTTGTTATTTTCCGTTGTTTTCACCTATAAAACTGTGTGTCTGCAGGTGAAGCCGGTTGTGTCCAAGTATCTGACTGAAAAGCAGCTTCCGTACCAGGAGGACAGCTACCTCTCCCGCCTGCACTTATTCTTCCACAAATACCAGGAACTGATGGTGTTTGCCCCGCCCATCACAGAGCTGGTGGGGGTGCAGTGATGGAGGACCGGAGGAGAGACTCTATTCAGACTAAAGACTGCTGCTCGAAAGCACAACAAGCTTCAGTGTTTGAGTTTGTCCATGTTTGAATAGTCTCTAACATGCAGAGTAGGTTTTAATCAATAACACACTGACACATGATGTTAGGAGATCGATTCAATTTAAAACTCTCAGCGATTATTATATTAACTTAATGAACATCCTGCACTTTTAGAGCAATTTAATAAGAAGCACAAAGATAAACACTGCAGATAATTCAGCTCACTGTTAGGAAGCTGCAGGCTTCGTGCAACATCAGGAGATTCAGAGGATCACATTTCATGTGATGTATGCAGAAACAATTCAGTCACTGCATCAGTAAAATAATAAATTCTCAAATCCAAGTAAACGTTACTGAGCACAACAGTAGAATATTAAAACAGCAATAGAAATTTAACATAGTACAATAACAAATCTGTTAGAAATGACTGTAAATCTACAGTATTTTATCTGCTTTAATACACTTTTTCTTGTACAGTAAACATGGATTTCAGGGGGACATTTAGAACACATGCATGTAAGGCTGCAACTAATGATTCATTTTAACATTGATTAATCTTGATTAGGAGTAAAGAAGCCAGAAGAGATTCACGTTTCAGAAGCTGAAATCAGAGAATGTTGACTTTTTTTCTTAATAATTATTTTAATTATCAAAATACTTGTGATTAATTTAATAATAATCAATTAATCGTTGCAGCTGTACATGCATTTGTGCTCTGATTAAAAACACAAAAGTAGCAAAGGACTTTTATTTTGACAAACCACTAGAGCGCGGCTCACAGACACAACAGTGTAAAGTCTGTATAAGGCATCATCCAACCTCAAAAGCAACTGTTAGAATCTTTTTTTTTTAGTTTACTTTTAGAAGTGTTGTTTGCTGGTTTGCTAACTAATCTTAAAGTAAAGTTTCCTGCCTATAATCAAAGCTTATCTAAGCTAAGTTTAGCTAAGGTGCTAACTGGTGCATAAAAATTCACCAGAATGCAGGAAGTGAAAAGTTTGATGCTTAAAATTTCCAGGAGGAAGGACTCCCAGACCCACTATTTAGAAGGATAGTTCACTTCTAAATTAAAAATACATATTTTCCTCTTACCTGTAGTGCTATTTATACATCCTGATAGTTTTGGTGTGAGTTGCAGAGTTCTGGAGATATCAGCTGAACAGATGTCTGTCTTCTGTCCAATATAATGGAACTAGATGGCACTCAGCTTGTGGCCCTCAAAGCACCAAAAAATACATTTGAGAAACTCAACAGCAGTGTCTCTTTACAGAAATCATGACTTAGTTACTTAAGATAATCCAAAGACTTTGTTGGGAGCAGTTTCACGTTGGAACTACTTTCTTCCTAGTAGAAAACAAAGTAGTTCTAGTAGGTTTCCCTGCAGAAAAAAGTAGTTCTTACATGAAACTCCTCACGAAAAGATCTATGGATTATCATGAGTAACCAGGTCATGATTTCTGGAAAGAGACATTGTTGTTAAGTTTTTCAAATGTTTTTCTTTTTGGTGCTTTGAAAACAACAAGCTGAGTGCCATATAGTTCCATTATACTGGAGAGGAGACTGACATCTGTATGGCTGATATCTCCAAATCTGCAACTCACACCAAAACACTCTAGATGGATAAACAGCACTACAGGTCAGAGCAAGAATATGCATTTTTGATTTTGTGGTGAACTGTCCCTTTAAGGTAATGTTTCCTGCCTATACGTAAAGCTTATCTAAGCTAAGTTTAGTGAGTGAAGGCACACATCGGTGCATAAAATAATCACCAGAATGCAGGAAATGAGTCTGGAGTTTCTGGGTGAGGAAACCCGACACCCAACTAAACGTGTCTCCAGCAATAATAAAACAAAATCCACTCCCTTGACAATAAGTAAACAATTATAATTATTCAAGTGTACATGTAGCTTTTTTCAGGATGCAATTCAGAATGAGATTTAGGTTTATATGTTTACAGATAGGAAGAAGTTGTCTTGGTGTTTTGGCATAACAATAAACATAGTAAGTAGAAAAATGTAATGAAAGATAAAAAACAAGTCAAACAGCATAAATAGAAAATAGACAAATAAGAATAAAATGTGTAAAAATAGTATAAAAATGTATACAATATGTTATTTAATTTTACAGAACTAAAAATCAGATCAATCAAAACATATTTAGGATTTGCTGAAAACTTTTTGTCATGGTTACCGTCAACAGTAACATTATATTCAACCTTTAAAGGAGCAGCTCAGACTTTTTTTCAGATTTGTTTCTCAGCGCTTCTGGTCTTTATGCTAAACTGTGCTAAGCTAAGACACACAGACACACAGACCGGTGTTGACTGTGCTTGTTTTTAACGCTCAGCATAAAGAAAGTGTGTTTCCAAAAATGCTGAACTATTCCTTTAACAGTATCTGTTTGGATGTAGACCGGTGCGCTGCAGACAGAAATGTTAGGAGACAGGTCTCTGTCTCCATAGTGACAGATGTGGATGCTGTTGTTTAATTTTCTGTGTCATCATGTCAAAGGCTCATCCGCTGTAGCTACAGTAAGAACATAGACGTGTCTCTGTGTGTTTTATTTTATTTTATGATAATAAATTTTAACATGAATTTTCAAAAATTAACCATGATTTATTGCCTTTATTGTGACATTGCCTTATATTCCAGCATTCAAACATCTGTGCTGCCTATATTAAGTTATTCTTTATGTGATATTCCTGATGAAATAAATTATTGTGTATTTATGCAGAGAAAACAAAAATATCTATCATTTCTTTAATACCTGTAGAAAGTGATGACAAAAAATGTGTACTCAAAGTCACACAAAGTAAAAGTCCTTCACACATTCACACATATAAACAAATATAACAAATAAAAACTATTTATTGTATTTTGTTCATGACATTAAAATACTTAAAGCAGTGCTTGTATATATTTTTGCCACTTGGGGGCAGCAGAGCAAACTGTAAACAAAACACTGACACATTATCACCTCATTAAGTTTGAACATCAGCTGTTTCCTCTTTACCTTTGCACATTAAAATAGACCCTGCTTTATCATCTCATAATTTACAAAAATGAACATCATTCTGTACTGAAGAAGACCTGAGACCATAAACTTTGTTGTAACTTCACCGACCCGAGGAAATAATGACCACGCATCATACAGATGTTTTTTTTTAAGTTTTACTTTCCCAAACCACCACAGTTTTGCAAAATAGCCTCCCCTCTTTTTGATTAAATGTTGGCAATTTTCTATTATTTCAGGAAATATTTATGTGATTGGAATTATAGTTTAAGATTAATCTTAAACTATCTAAATCTTATTGGTCTCTGCAGAGTAAAATCTGTCTCTGTTCAGCTGATTGGCTGAACACACATGCGATTAATCACATGACAACACAAGAGCTGCTCCTCACACTTCACTGTGAGTCACTTGTGTTTTACTCTTAATTTTAGCAGATAACTTCTACTCTCATTCAGAGTTTCTGGTCAGGCTGTGGTCACTTGGTGGCAGTATATCTGCACTGCTCTTTTTTCTTTGTGTTCTTGCTGATTCACTCAGTCTGTTTGGCATTTTCACCGGATTTTCCACTTGAACTTTGGAGCAGCAGAAAAGGCTGCGGCAAAGATCTCCCTCAGTTTGATCAAGATAATTCAATCACACTGCAGCAGATTCATCAGGTAAAACTGATCGGTTAATGAGTCCATCAGTGAAACATCTGTAAACAATCAGCTAGTTTCAGTTCATGTTCAAACACAGGGACATGTGGGAGATTCTGCAACTCTACACCTCTGTTCCTCATTTGCCATGTGGGCTCCACCCTGTGGTTTCTTTCTCCTCCAGGGGAGGGGCGGGCAGTGATTGTGTATGTGTGTGTGTGTGTGTGTGTGTGTGTGTGTGTCGGGGGTGTATCACTTGTTTGCTGGCCCGCCTGCTTGCATGTGAGTGCTGAGGAGGCGGATAACATTCAGACTGAGACTGACATCCTCTGAGGTGTGGCTTTCCAGGCTCTTCAGTGTGATCCAGGAACTACCGGCACTCAAAAAGTGGCTGAGCCAGTTCTGTTGAGACAGCAGAAGAGAGAGGAGGCTGACGGACGGAGACGGACAGAAGACAGATCGAGGACATGGCAGATACAGCGGCTGAAGAAGCAGCTCCCACCTCCACCCAGCAGCTGTGCGCCGTCTGCTCAGGTGCACTGACCGGGGACACGCCGGCAGCCTGCGGACACTCTGTCTGTGGCTCCTGTCTTGGGGACAAAAGTAAAGGATGTCCTGAATGTCTGCAGAGCTCAGACAAGCCTGAACCTGCTAAGGGCCCCAAACAGAATGGGACAGAGGCCCCTGTGATTGAGAGCAAAGAGGAGCAGGACCCCAAGACGGCTGAGGAGACCAAAATCCAGGAGGATCTGAAGGAATCTGAGGACCCAAAGAAGCCTGAGGAATCAGAGGCAGAGACAAACGGAGAGGTGAAGAATGGAGCCAAAGAAGAAGAGGAGGTCAAAGAGGAGGAGGAACCTCTGGGCCCCGACGACGTGGTGTGCGACTCCTGCATCGAGAGCCCCTGCAGGGCCCTCAAGTCCTGCCTGACCTGCCTGGTGTCGTACTGCGAGGCCCACCTCCGGCCTCACCTGGAGAACCCCAAGTTTCAGAACCACCGGCTGGTGGAGCCGCTCAGGGACATCGAGAGACGGACCTGTGAGAGCCACAAGTGGCCCCTGGAGCTGTTCTGCTGCGCCGACGCCTGCTGCGTCTGTCAGGACTGTGTGACAGAGGAGCACCGGGGCCACAACACCATACCTGTGGTGGAGGCTCGCAGACGGATAGAGGTCAGTCATACTTTTATTATTTTCTGTCATTTTTCTTTCAGTAGAACTCAACAAAACTGCAAATTTGTATATTAAATTCACCTTCAGTCTTCTGTACAGATATCAGAAAAGCGGCAAAAGTCCACACATTATTTACTCATGTAGAAGTACAGATACTTATAGAAAAAGTAGAAGTACTGATTCAACTTCTTTACTGCAGTAAAAGTGAAAGAGTCCAGGCTCTGAACTGTACTCACACATACTTATTTCCCTGTGATGCATCATTGTGTCAACTGAGCAGAGGTGGCAAAAGTACACACAAGCTGTACTCGAACAAAAGTACAGATACTTGTGTAACAAAGGTAAAAGTAGAAGTACTGATGCAGTCAAAGTGAAATAGTACAGGGTATGAAATGAAAAGTGAAATGTAGTGTCAGATAGTGTAATGTCTCCACACTCGAGTCTCCCTCTGTCTGTTTTGCAATGTTACATCTTTTCCACATTTTTAATCTTTTTTGTCATTATGTCATTTTCGTCATGTTACATAACTTATGCCATTTTTTCCTTTTTGTCTCGTTACGTCTTTTTTACGTCTGTTTCATCCTTTTTATCTTGTTGCATCATTTTCATCTTGTTACATCTTTTACTTCATTTTCATCTTGTTTCTTTTGTTGTTATGTCTTTTACGTATTTTTCATAGGTTTTGTATTGTTACATCTTTTTCATCTTGTTATGTTTTCATCTTGTTACATTGTTTTCATCTTATGTCTTTTACATCCTTTTCATCTTGTTTCCTATCATTATGTATCGACCCTTGGTACTGGTGTGTAAAAGATCTCCCACCCCTCCTTTATCAGAGTACACCCAGACTGAAGGAGACACAGTGTCTCTTTGTTTGTTGTTTTGTCTGTGTTTGTCATGGTTTTGTGTTCCTTTGTAGTAGGGAAAACCAGGACACTTTTCGGGAAAACCACACTTTTTGTTTGAGCTTCACAAACTCAGTGCTCATTCATGTTACATCTCTCAAACCTTGATACGCAGGAGCCACATCTGTCTCCTAAAAATAAAACTCACCAGGACATCTACTACACAATATATATATAAACTGAATAAATTGAACCATTTAAAGTGGCATGAAAATACCTCTGTGTGTGTGTGTGTGTGTGTGTGTGTGTGTGTGTGTGTGTAGACTGTATTCCTGAATGTGTCTGTATTATATAAGGGTTCAATCACTGTTACAGCTGTGGCAGATATAGAATTCTGCCCCTGGGGTGCAGATTTGTGGGCTCAGATCTGACAGTATACACACTTGATACACACTTCTTCAGGCCTTGAGTTTGCAAAGTCTTCCATGAACACGATGCAGAAATTTTCATCATCTTCACGAAGTGTCACAACTGTCCCCACCCCGATCAGACATTACGTGGTTAACTGTTATAGTGTGTAGACTTAAAGGTAGCATGAATTCAAAGAGTTAAAGTAGAGAAACCGTGTGTACAATACATGAACAAAACGATAGGCAAAAAATAATCTTTACCGAGTTTCCGATCTGATAATCTGTTTTTTAGGCGTAAAATCCACAATGTTGCTCACTGAGACGTGCCACTTCTGTGAGCTCAAAAAGGAAATGTGAGGGAACCGCAACACTTTTCTACACCTAACCTGGTGTTACAACACTCCCCAGCCTCCCCTACTTTTGTGTCTGTAGTTGTTTTATGTCTCTTGGAGTTGTTTTGCATCTCTGTGGTACTTTTGTCTCTCCTTGTGATACTTCTGCCTCACTTTGTATTACTTTTGCCTCTGTGTGAGGTATTTTTTTGTCATTCTCCGTGGTAGTTTTGTGTCTCTTTGTAGTTGTAGGATTAAGTTTTGCAAAGAAACGTTAACTGTCCCTTCAAACAGACTCTCTGGCCCAGGGGCCCCCTGACACCAGGACCTGACCAGAAGGCCTTTACAGAAATACATCAATCAGTTTTTGGACTGTTGGTTAAAAATAAATAAATAAATAAATAATCTGCAGACATTTTTTCACTAAATCTTGGCATTTTATTATTTTATGAGATAAATTATTTATTATAATAATTCTTAGCTTCATTAGTTGCAGCACATTAAATATTCAGTCCATAGCATTCTCAAATTACACCTCAGTCCTCTGTGTGGTTTTGTTATCTGACAGCTTTTCTTTTGTTATTTATTTTTCAATGTGTAACAAAGGTAAAGTCTACACAGTCTGATCAGACACACAGGACTGAAATTATTCTTACTGTCTAATAAAATTTAAAATTAAATAAATAAAATTTTTCGACCAAAAGAACAAAATATGACACCTCAACTAACACTCATTTACAGTTTGAGCTCCAATAATAATATCTTTAAATCATATCCACAGTTTTTTCACATATTGAGGAATATAGATAGATAGATAGATAGATAGATAGATAGATAGATAGATAGATAGATAGATAGATAGATAGTAATATCCAAATGTGCAGCTCTGATGAACGTAACCTTCAGCAGCAGTGTGGAGGAGATGAACTGAATCTTCAAAATACATCACAGTTGTTCTCATATGTCACTTTAAATCCAATTAGGACGGTAATTCTGACTTAATATCCACTGTAAAGCTCATCGAATGGCCTCGCTTCATGTGATTAACAACATTGTTTGTCGGTGAGGAAACTCAGTACTCTGATCTTTTTAGTCCCCTCTGACGCAGAGAAAGCTAATGTGTCATTTGTCTGATTTTGACAGTTGGTGACCCTCAGGTTCAGACAGTCCAGACCAGATTCCTGCAGAGATCTGGAGGTTTTAGCTTACACCTGTTATTTGCAGAGTGTGTTGTTGCAAAACCTCAAAGTGCTTCATTAGAGCTGTCTGCAAACACTGCTGGGGAGGGCAGTTCATGTCAACACAGCTATTTGTAGGCAAAAATACCACAGAGGCTCCCCCGCACACTGACCTGCTTAACTTGTTTTTTAAATCTCTAATTGTGGGTGAACAGAAAACAAGAAGGGAAACGATCATAGTGACGTTTCAGTGAAAGTATTTTCTGCTGAAGAGGAAACTTCCACAGGACAGACACAAACGGTCAGAATAACACAGAGGACAATAGAGTGAAATGACCTCTTGTTCAGAGTTCATGTTGCACATAAGAATTCATGCTTTTGGAGAACCGACTCACATCTCTGTTCAGTTCAGTCCTCTCATTTAGGAACCAGACTCGAGTCTCAGACAGTCAAACATTCTCCTAAAGATAAATACCTGATAATGTTTGAAAAGTCCAGAAGGTCATTTAACAACACTCACCTCTGTTCTGAGAGTATTTCCTGAGGTCCTCAGGAAATACTCTGTCAGTGTTTTACCTACAGTAGATGCAGGAAGTTAAGCAATGAACTGTTGTGGACGAGGACAATAGCAACATGTATTTAAGACACCTAAAAAATCTATATCAGTTTAAATGTATGCTATATTGAGAACATTTTCACCACTTTACTTTGTTGTCAGACAGACTTTTCTGACAAGAAACCATTGTTAAAAAACTAGCAGCTAAGATATATTAGCTACACTAACATCAGGCTAACCAAAGCTAGCAGTTAACCTATAGCTAACATGCTAAAAGCAGTCTGACTAAAGCTAGCAGTCACTAACATCAGGCTGACCAAGGCTAGCGGTTAACATTAGCCATGCTAAAAGCAGGCTGACCACAGCTAGCAGCTAACATATATTTGCTACGCTAACATCAGGCTGACCAAAGCTAGTAGCTAATAGCCACACAAATACACTGACTATGTATAAGTACCTCATACTGTACAACCACACTTAATAATCTTAAAGGTTCTTCTAACCATCCTGATAAAACTAATTTTGTTCTGCTGCACATGTTTTAACTCATTTCTCAAGTTTAGACTTTATTTTTTATAGAAAACACACACCTCCTTGCTCAACACAAAAATATTAACACGTTATTTTATATGGAAAAATAAAACACTAGGTAATAATAATAAATCACAAATATAACTGGTAGTACAGTTTTTATTTGTGAGTAGCTGTTACGTTACGACCTGTGACACATTTTTGTCGTAGTTCCAACAACAGATCTGCTCTACCTGTTTAACACTGAAGTGAACTGGTGACGTCAGCTGTCACCTGTCAGTACAGGCCCTCTGCTTCTGCTTTGACCTCCTGGTCTCTATAAATCATCCACAGCGTGAACTGATGTCATGTCAAAGCCACGTTTATCAAACTTCTGAGGCAAATATAGATGTGATTATATAAAGATTATAACTTCTGCTCATCAAATGCTCCAAATAACCTTCTGTCGCTGATACCACTTTCCCCAAAGTGAATAAATTCTTGGCAGCTGGCTGACAGCGGTGTCTTGATGAAGCAGAACAAAACATACTGATGTAAGATACTGTTGCTAACTAGCTAAATAATGAATCTGCGTTAGTTTTACAATACTAACAATCGATTAATCATTAATAATTTAAAAGATACAAAACATTTTTCTGAGGCTTTTTTTTCTAATTTTTAATTGAAGTTTAATTGTCTTCATTCAATAAACAGTTCGGTACAAACTGTTGCCATGACATTTTTAAATGGTTAAATTCTTGACAGCAATTAATCGATTAATGATTAATCATTAACATCATTACTCCAGATGTGTGCTGCTGCAGCATTTTGTTTTGTTTTTGTTGCAGATGAAAGGTTTGGATATTAATTCAAATTATACTCAGTACTGAACTATGACTTTAAAAGTAACTAAGTAGATTACAGCTTGGAATGCATGCTTGAGTATGAGTAAAAGTACAGACTTTAAAATCTACTCATAAAAGTACAAGTTCCCTGAAAAAACTGCTTAATTACAGTAATTTGAGTATTTTGAAACTCTGTTGTATCAGAGCATCAGTGGATGACTGACGTCAGTTTTCACAACCTGATTCTGTTATTGGATCAAATCGGTCCCAGCTTGATATGTAAGATAACTTACGTAACAAACACTTGTAATCTTTGGATCTGAATGTTTCTGCGAGCCGTTCTGTTACCACAGTCTTGTTCTTGTTGGGAACTATTGTGTTTGTAAAGAGTTCAGAGTAGAGCTGCTCCATATGATCGTGCCCTGAGATAACTCTGTTAGGATTTGGCACGGCACAAATAAAATTAACTTCACCTGACTTGACTTGTTGACATAAACACGAGTAAGGTGAGATGCATCGAGTTCTCATCCTTCTCAACAAATTAAATTCATCAGACATTACATCTTAGCTGTAGGGCGTGTCAGTGAATCTTATCTATTTGTCATAGACCTGATGGTCTGGCAGTCTGTCTGTAGCAAAGGAAACACAGAGCTCCCCTCAGGGTCTGAACTTTATGGAAAAGGAATTCTCCTTGTGTACCAGCCTCCGCTCCGGAGTCGCCCAGACCTGTCCGAGGAATTCAGACTTGACTCTGAAAATGAGACAACACTTTGAAAATATCAGGGTGTAGAATATCGTCACACAGAGGAGAGGAAACTGGGAAACAACACAGTTTTCCTGAAGAAACAGCCTCAGTGTTTACATCTACCAAATGCCTTTACTTTCCATGTGTTAGGATCTGACATATTTTCAGCATGACAGCGTGGTTTGTGGTTTCTGTGTGGAGACGAGCTGATTTCTGTTCTTATGTTCACAGAAAGAACTGAGGGACAAGCAGACGGAGATGGTGAAGACGGTGACAGCAGCAGAGAACGCCATCAACAAACTGCAACTCAACACAGTCTCTATTGAGGTAAACACACGGCATGACTAATCAGAGATGAGCTGACTGTGTGTGTGTCACATGAATGTCACAATACTTAATGAAATATCAGCGGGCGGCAGCTATTTTTGGCACGAGGACCCACCAGGCTGTGAGGTATCGGAGCCACCCAAACCAGACGGGTTTCCCTCAGGTGTGGGAAGAAATCTGTGTTTTTATAGTTTCAGAGTGATGGCGAGCCAACGGAGCGTTTCCTCAGTGAGCTCACTGTTATCTAACATCGTCATGTGACCTGAAGCATTCCTACCTGTTACCTGTCAGAGCCTCTGTAAGGAAGACCATTTACTCTAATGTGAAGGAAAAAAAGACTCATTATAACCAGAAACCTGAAATAATGACTTACTGTCACAAAAATACAATAATTTCATATCATAAAATATTAATAAACTTTCTAAAAATAATGACTTATCTCAAAGTAATGACTTTGGATTTTAAATTCAGTTAGTATGTCAAAATAACAGGAAAATTTCTCAAAATAACTTCCTCAAAAAATTATTTTGTGGCTCAAAATAATGCAAAACATTCTCAAAATAACTTTTATTTAAAAAGAAATAATAACTTTATAAAACATAATGAGAAACTTCACCAAAATAATTAAAAACTTTCTCAAAGTATGAGATGATGAAATGAGAAACCCTCTTAAAACAATGACTTGTATCATAAAATAATGGGAAACTTTCTTAAAATAATGTCTTAATATTTCAAAAGAATGCAGTAAGTCATTATTTTGAGAAAGTTTCTCATTATTTTGAGAAAGTTTCTCATTCTAACCCTACAGGATCTTTTCCCATCACATTGCTGTTGAAGGATTTCCACTGAGACTGATCCCTTCGTCTCTCAAATGTAAACAAAATCTCAGTCCATACAGTGTGATCTGAAACTAAAAAGGACTATTCCACAGCATTCTGTGACGGAGGTGCGAGCGGTGATCGAGAGCCAGTTTGAGCAGCTGCAGGCGGTGGTGGAGAAGGCGAAGCGGGAGGTGACGGAGATCCTGGAGGGCGAGGAGAAGCAGGCGCTGAGGCAGGCCGAGGGCATCCGGGTCCACCTGGAGCAGAGGTGCACGGAGCTGAAGAAGACCCAGGCGCAGGTGGAGAAGCTGTCGAAGAACAAGAATGATGTAGATTTCTTACAGGTAATAAAACCAGGATGGTTTGTTTCATTCCTAAAGGCTGCAGGAATCCTCATGTTCTAAGTCATGAATGGTTCTGTGTGTTTGTTCTGCAGGAGTACTCAGAGTGGAAGAAAGAAGCCACAGATATCTCTCTGCCTGGGGTCTACATCGGCCTGATGGACCGCCTGAACTCCTTCAGCCGTGTGATCGTTGACTCCACGCAGGAGCTGTGTGCCATGCTGGTGTCCTCATACATAGAGAAAGTTAAAGAGACATGCAAGAATGGTAAGAAGAGAAAAAAAATAACTCAAACTGCTGCTGCTGGGGGATTTCACACCCCAGCTCTCTGTTACAGATGTACAGATAGTCCGTCAGGGCGTGTTCACACGTGTAGAGAATTTCAGGCCTGTGTGTCAGAGCTTCAGAGCTCAGGCGGTGGCTAATATGAGAGATAAGATTTGCTTAAATATGCCTACAAACCACCGGTGTGTTTCATGACTCACCGGTTTTGTGTGTCGCCGACTGAAGCTGAAAGACAGCTCATACTTGTTTCACTGAGGCGCATTATTGTGCCAATTCTGTAATCTGTAATCCAGAGGAAATACAGTTACTTAAAATACTGTAAGAAAAAAAAAGTTCTGTTTACTCAAATAAAGTGAAAAAAAATACAGGATCTGAAATGCACTCAGAGTATTAAGTATAAAGTTATCCTTTACTGACTGTTTCTATGCAGAGCTAACTGAACCTCACCTTTTCTCTGTGAGAGCGTCCCTCTGTGTTACGTTGTTTTTGTTTTGTTACATTTTTACATAATTTTCGTCTTGTTGTGTCCTGTTGCAGCTTCTGTCATGTCATGTTTTGTTCATCTAGTTACATCTTTTACATCACTTTCGTCTTATGTATTGTTACATCATTTCCGCCTTGTTACATCTTTTATGTCATTTTCTTCTTGTTCTGTCATGTTACTTCTTGTTACATCTTGTTATATTCTTTTCATCATTACCTCCTTTATGTTATCTTCCTCTTGTTACATCATTGTTCTCTTGTTACTTCTTTTACATATTTTTTGTTGTGTTACATCCTATTGCGCCTTGTCATGCATTTTGTTATGTAATTTCTGTCTTGTTACTTGTTTTATGATGTTTTTGTCTTGTTATGTCTTTTACACTGTTTTTTATCTTACATTTAAACTAAAGTAATGAGCCTGTTTTGAAAATGTAAGGAGTAGAAAGTGCAGATATTTGTGTTTAAATGTAGGAAGTAAAAGTAAGAAGTTAGTGAAGTACAGATACCGGAAAACTTCACTTAAGTGCAGTAACAAACTTGTACTTAGTTACTTCCCACCTCTACAACTGAGGACATGAAAATAGATCTAAATAGTTATCAGTGTTATCAGAGACTGAAATCTATTTTCTTTCATTGCAGACAAGATGGGAATCAAGACAACAGTTCAGGCGATCGTTGCAGCGAAACAGAACATGTCTATACCAGATCCAGAGACGCACGCCGACTTCCTCAAGTGTAAGTGTTTTATCAGTGTGAATACGGCTCACTGGGCTGAGATACTGCAGACACGATTTTAGAAAAGCTGAGGTAAAGTTAAAGACGCTTCGACACCAGCAGGAAACAGTCAAGATCACAGAATAAGATCTTTGCTCCCTTTTGAGGAGGTAGGAACTATTTTTAAATACTTTTATATTTTTAATTTTTATATGAACAGAAAACAGATGATAGATGAACAGATCATAGAAGGAAAAAAACACATACACACAGTTCATAATTCATATAGAAAAGGGCTCAGACTAAAAAAGAAAAAATAGAGCCTCATTCACGCCTTTAACACATAGAAAAAGATTGACAGCTCTAGTTACAGTTGCTAAGCTATGATTGGACAGTTGCTTTTTGGAGGCGGGGCTAAGTGAGGGGTCAGTTGATTAATAATGAGGCATTTAACCTCTTTTGGGGTCATTAACACCTTGAGTCAAGTCGAGCTGCCTTCATGTAGTTCCTGGAGATGAATGCATCAGCTGAAACCAGTCCAGTCTGCTGAGACCAACTTAATTTGGATTTCTGTTTAAAGAAACAGATCTGAGTTTTCTGGCGGCTGAAATCTTTTTTAAAACAAAACTGAACATCTATTCATTATCTATAAATGTTTATCTTATTCAGACACACAGTGGGCTGAAGCCTGGTCCAGAATTCATACCAGAGACCTGGACACTTTTATCACAAGCATGATGATGTTTGCCTGGTTTGCCTATGAATACAATTTTTCCTTTGTGTCTCGCTTTGAATGCCAAAAACATGTTGTCCCCAATGACCCACCATCCCCGACCCTTTAATCAATTAAATATAAACTGTTTACAATATAAAGACAAGTAGCAAAAGGAGCCAAGTTGAATTTTACCAAAAATAACATGAAGAACAGTGATCAGTAGTGGAAGAAAGATTCAGATCCTACAGTTACTCTCAGTAAAAATTAGCAGTACAACAATATAAAGTACTCCAGTACTCCACTACTTTATAAACTGCATTTCTGTGTCACATAATTTTAAGCTTTTATTATTTTTTTATCTCCTTAATTTTCCTTGACATAGTGGTTGAAAAACAATTTTACCCTCCCTCATTAGTATGGTGACCCCGGTGACCACAGTGTTATTTACAGTGCTGACTGTTGACTTATGTAACACTTACAACATGCTATAAGTAAACTAACTTTTTCACAATCCTCTCCCAGATGCCGCCCACGTGAGTTTCGATGCTGACACAGCTCACAAGTTTCTCCGTCTAACAGAGGAAAACAGGAAGGTGACTAACACCACTCCCTGGCAGCATCCTTATCCTGATGTACCTGAGCGGTTTGAGAACTGGCGCCAAGTCCTGGCGGTGGAGAGCTTCTATCTGGGGCGGCACTACTTCGAGGTGGACATCGGCGGTGAGGGCACGCACATCGGCCTGACCTACAAGAGCATCGACCGCAAGGGCAACGAGAGCAACAGCTGCATCACGGGGAACAACTTCTCCTGGTGCCTTCAGTGGAACGGCCGCACCTTCTCCGCCTGGCACAGCGACGTGGAGACGCCTCTGAACGTGGATAAGTTCACTCGTATCGGGGTTTACATGGACTACACGAGAGGCCTCCTGGCTTTCTACGGAGTGGATGACGCCATGACGCTCATCCACGAGTACCAGGCAGAGTTCCTGGAGCCTCTGTACCCGGCTTTCTGGTTGTCCAAGAAGGAGAATGTCGTGGCCTTGGTGACACCAGGGGAGCCGCTACGACTCAAAAGTCCGTCTCCTCCCACCTCACCTGCTAACGGAGCTGTTGTTTCAAAATCAGCAGCATAGCAATATTAAAATAAAGTATATATTAAAATAAAGAAAATATTTTTTTTATGGATCATGGACGATTCAACAATGTCAGACTACTGATGTATAAAAAGGTTTGTCTCCAAGAAATTGACCCCTCCTAACTTCAATAACAGTTGGACAAGCTGGTACTCAGTGGAACCCTGGTTAAATGTCTCATTTCCTGTTTCCTGTTTTTAGATAAACCTACATTATGTGCTAAGCTATGTTGAAGAGACAAACAAAATTTGAAAAAGCAGTGTTGCTGGGGCACCTGTAAAACTGACTTATAAAAAGTCACATCTGAAGTTAGCTAATGTTAGCAAAACGCGACCTAACTAAGTAGCTAATCTACATTGATCATTAGCTAGCTATAGCTACATGGGCAGGTTTAGGCATGAAAACAAATTTAGGAACAAAAAATACTTGTGTAGGTTTAAAAGGTTTAAAAGATTGCGGTTTGAGTTCAAGTAAGTGTCCTGGGGGTGTCTTGAATGCTAGACTACTATTTAGCTAGCAATCTTTAGCTAGCTAGTTAGCTTGTGCTTTGCAAACATTTGCTAACTTCAGATATCTTTGTTGCTATAACAAACTTTTATAAGCACCTTGGAAATTGAGTTTCCTTTCAAACATAAATGAGATGAGCACATAGCATATCTAAGAACAGGAGACAGGAAAGGAGAAAGCTGACCAGGTACCAAGGTTGCTCAACTCTTACTGGAGCAACGAGCGAAAAGGAGCGGGACTTTGGAAGGGTCAATAAATTTATCTGAAACTTTAGGGAAAAAATATGGAAAGTCTTGCCATATTAAACCTGTTTACAGCAGCATGTGTTGTGAATGTTTATCTCATGTATATTTGGGCTCAAGTCATATTTATACTCCAGTGTACGTTTGGGACTGCTGTTACTGTTCATCACACTGTGAATTCAGAGGTGTTCTATATTTTCTGTATGCAAATAAAAATGTGTACCTTCATTTATAAAGCAAATGTCTGTGTTTGTTCAAAGTTCAAGTCAACAGGCTCATTTAAACATGATTTGTGGGATCATTTGGACTGAATTTATTTTCTAAATGAGAAATCTGCCACACAGGCCACAAACATTGGGTGGATATTTTAGGCTTTTGCTCAAAACCATCGGAACATCATGAAATCTTCAATAAATCATGAAGCTGTCGGTTTGTACTTGATAAGTTCAGGGTCGGGTTTTATTGTCATTTCCTGGTCTGAACACCAGAAAGAAACAAAAACAGGTAAAAATGCACAAAAGCAGTAAAATACAGTAAAATGAAGTAGTATAACACACTGAACTGATGGTAAGATTCCATTTTAGCCGTTTTAGCCGTGTGATGGCTGATTTTAAAGTGCACACACACACGTGGATCTCACACATGTACTGTGTGGGCAAATTAATGTTGAAACCTGAATGAACCCCTCGCATGGATTTTCCTCACAGTCCTCAATAAGTCTAAAATCAAGTCCAGATGTTTTTCCACTATGTTTGATGTTGGAAGCTGTCCAGCCAAAAACTGTACATTGAGTCCATGCAGCATGAGTTACTGCATATGGCATAAGTAAGCACAGCACATCTAAAAAACATAAAACGTTATGGCTGTAGTAAGGTAGCGCATCAGTAAACCTACAGAATTATAAAACAGGAATGTGATAAAATATGACAAAATAAATATCAGTTCTGAGAGCTGTTGTGTAATATGTAAACTGTCAAACTTAACTAATTAATGAACTCTAAATAGTAATATATAAACAACTTTATGAAACAAAAAAAGGAAAGAAACTGCCAGGGAACGACATTAAAAATAAATAAATCAGTAAACAAAGCAGGTAGCTTTGACATTTAGTAAAAGCAAAATATTACATTATAAATATTAGAAAAAGATGAAATAAATTAAATAGATATATAATAAATGTTTCAAATATATCAAAATGTTTGGGTCTTGTCTATTTTTCAGCTTGACAAGTGAATTGTAATGTAGATTAATATCAATTAGATGTGAGGTAAAGGCGTTTTTCTAGTGGTCCGTTTGTTGGATCAACAGGCTAACATCTTTGTCCTCTTAGTTAATTTCAAAATAAATTAAAATATCATGAACCATGGCCATTTGACCTAAAATCACAGAATAATTAATATTCAGTTTACTTTTCCAGAATGTTTTTTACAGGACATACACTATATACAATTTTAAATGATACCGTCTTTCATTTTATTGTTAAAACAGTATAGCTTTTTTCCAATCTTAAAAAAAAGTCTTTATTATTATTATTATTATTATTATTATTATTATTGTTATTATTATAATAAATATATAGTTACTCCTCCACTAAAATGAAAACGTACCAATTGTAATGACGTAAATATATCCGGGACACGTTTTGGTCACATGTCTGCCGTTTACAGTGACGTGTACGCCAACTGAGCATGTAAGCAGGAAGAGCTGCTCAAATTTCAACATGATAGGAGAAGTAAGTGATAAAATATAACGGTTATATTTTATTTGGTACATAGAAGATGTCGGACAGCTGATGTAACGTACTTTAATGAGGCTAAAAACGGATGAAAAAAGAGTTTGTCAGCGCAAAATACCTCCCAGCTGAGGAGAACATCTGTCGGGCTAATGCTGCTAGGTAGTTAGCAAAGTTAGCATGCTAGCTTTAGTAGCATTTAGACATCTAGCTTAGCTGCACTTAGCTCTAAACGTTTTCAAAACATCGCCACTATACAGTTTTCTTCGAATAAACACCCATGGCAGTGTTTATTTCAGATTGTATACTTGCATTCACACTTCATCGCTTGTAGCCTGCTAACGTTAGCTCGCAGCTGTAGTGTTTCAGTGTCAACATTAGCTAAAGTTAGCTACGTTCTCTCTGTCACATCATTATATTCATCAAACAAAGATATATACTCTCAAATTAAATCAGTGGCAACACTTCTGCCCCTGTGTGTATATCAGTCATGTTTAATTTAAGCAAGAAAAAGTGATAAAATGGTTTAGCATTGAAGAGTTAGCAGAATAGGGTTTTAAAATGACTGATAAAGTGCCTCTACTCCTCTGATAATGTGTGATAATCTACCAATAAATAGTTTCGTATATAATAATTGGAGTGGAGCTGTTGTTGTTTAAAATGACCCAGTAAGTAGAATACATAGAATAAAACAGATAGATATGAAAAAGTACACCTCTGGGCGGGTACCCCAGTCTGTAGGATTATGGTTAACTATCTAGCAAATTACAGAAAAGCTAAATGTGATCAAAGTTGAGCAGTTACCAAGAAAATGACACTTTAGAGCGATTTTCAAATTTAGTAAGTGTTTTATTTTTATTTTTTCAAATACATTTCTGAACATATCATACTGGTAGAAAAGTGGTGTAACATCAGTAAAGTGATGAGTTAATGGATTCTTGATTTAAACATGCTGTTATAGCTCATATGACCCATGATTCAGTCATATTAGGGTTGCACAAAATGGTAAAACTGAGAAAAAAAAAACAGGGTGTGCAGGGTGTGTGATATGGATGTTGCCATCTTGCAATTTCGATAATAATATGATTTATTGTGCAGTTCTGGTCCATATGTAAACTGTCCATATGAGGCTTAGTTTTGTGCACTGTGTCCCTCTGAGGGTTTAGCCTCTTCCTTATTAATCCCTCAGGATACCAATGATGAAGACGTGTCTCTGTTTGATGCGGAGGAGGATGCAGGGAAAAGGTCAAAGAAGACGACTGTTAAGTAAGTCAGCAGATCACTGATGGCTTAACTGTCTCTCAGTATTTGCTGAGTGGACTGACAACACAGCAGAGTTGCAACACAACAACTCTGAGAGTTGATTAATTGCTTTCGTCAACATTTGTTTGTTCCAGCTCCTCAAATGTGATGACCTAACACTGAAAACCAAAAACAAGTGGGCTTTGGACTGTTGGACACCAATTGATTAATCAAAAAAAAAATTGTTGCAGCCATGCTGTGGAGTATTTATTATTCTAATTAAGCATGTTGAAATCTTTTAGCAGGCATCCAGTGGCCTCCTTCTTCCACCTCTTCTTCAGAGTCAGTGCCATCCTCGCGTACCTGCTCTGTGAGTTTATAGGTACAAGTTTCATCGCCTGCATGGTGACAATAATCCTTCTGCTCTCATGTGACTTCTGGACAGTAAAGGTGTGATTTTTAAATCTTTTACAAGATTAACTTTTTCTATTCAACAACAGGAATTCTTGTTGCATTATTGTTGTTGAAAGTTGAATATGTATTTACAGAACATCACTGGGAGATTAATGGTTGGTCTGCGGTGGTGGAACCAGGTGGATGATGATGGACGCAGCCACTGGGTGTTTGAGTCTAGGAAGGTAAGAAGTTTAGCTTGTTCCATGTTACAGTAATTGTTCTGTCCCACACGTGGGTGTTTAACCTCACATGATCCTCTCGTACTGTATGTCCCTGGTAAATGCACATGTTTACTGTCAGCGGGCTGTATGGTTTTTGCAGCTGTCCTGATTGTGAGAATATCCTGTTTTTCTTCAGGTTTCTGGGAAGCAACAAGTATCAAATTCTGAGTCCCGAATCTTCTGGCTCGGACTGATTATTTGTCCGGTCCTCTGGGTCATCTTTGCTTTCAGTACCCTGTTTTCCACCAAGATTAAATGGGTGGTAAGTCTTAAACTTTCAGTGTTATTTAGTAATTTTCTTATTGTCAGCAAATCCCAGAAAATGACCAAAACTGTCATTGTGTTTGTCTCTCAATACTTTCTAACTTTTCTGTCTGTGGCACTCAGCACCAAACCCTTTGGCTCCTACTGCAGAAAGAAAGTAGTTTTCTACATGAAACTGCTCACAACAAGGTTTTGAGCAGCTGGGTCATCATTTCTGGAAATAGACATGAAAAATGATCTTTTAAATCATGTGTGATTCATGACACCATTCACACAGGAACAAAAAAGTTGTCTCTTATTATAATAATAATAATAATAATTTTTATTATTATTATTAAGTTGTCTCTCACCACGGACTACAGATCATATTTTTTACAGTTAAGTGCCATGATGGTCCAACTGAAGGGGTGTGACTTTGCCTCTGTGCAGCACACAGGAAAAAGATGTATCGGGTTTGATAATGTATGTTAGTAGAAACATTGCTGGTTTTCATCTTTTCATGGGATTCATGGGATCGATAATAAAATAATTATTGGATATCATCAGCCTTTGTACAGTTCTTTTTTTTTTTGTCAGTTGATAAATGTCAAACTTTGTCATCCTCCCCCTCACAGCCTGTAGTGATCATGGGTGTGGTGTTACAAGGAGCCAACCTCTACGGTTACGTCCGGTGTAAAGTGGGAGGAAAGACCAGCCTAAAGAATATGGCGACCAACTATTTTGGACGACAGTTCCTCAAACAGGTGAAACAAACCCTGACTAAAACGCAATGAACAGTCACATTATTTCTCGTTTCACAGATTCTCATGTGTCATGTTTTTAATCCACAGGCGCTGTCGAAAGAAGAGGAATCATAGAGTTGCAGCTCTGCAATTTTAACGTTTGCATTATTCTTAATGCTATTATATATATTCTTTTAGCAAGTGGATACATCGAAAGAAATCTTTTTGCAACACAAACTGAAACTAACAGGTGTTTTTCTTCTTAATGTAACATGTGACTCGATCAGAGAGAGTTTGTTTGTTTTCCACAGAGGTCTGAGGTCTGAAGCTCAGCAATAAAACCCTCACAGACTTTAACTGATACTGAAGCGTAAATGCATGAGTGAGTGAAAACAAAAGGGTGTAAAGGCTTGAAATATTAAACTGACTGTAGTTTGATGTGTCATATAGTCTCACAGCTCCCTGATATCTTATTTTGTTTAGTATCTTATTTAGTTTGTGTTTTCATTGCCTCTTTAACCTTTCTAAACTTAAATAAAGTAGTTTGTTTGTGAGAGGTGTTGTACAAACATTTTTTGTTTGTATGATAGACGAGGTTGTAAAGTAAGAGTGTAAAGTATTTCAAGGAGATTTGTAAATATGTATGTAAAGAAACTATGTGGAACATCTTCTTTTGTGCTAATACATTTATAACAATTTTCCGAAAAGTGTGGTCGTTTTTTATTTGTGTAAATAATGTTATTCATTGTACAACTTGAGGAAAAAGTCAGTTCTGATTAGTTCTGTTTGTTATTCATCTGATGACAAGTCGGAGATTTCAGGTGTCTGAATTTACAATAAATAAGACATAAAAAAAATAATATGAATAAATACTAACAACATATATAGGGTTTTCTGTAGGTCCTTAAAAAGTTTAAAATCCAATCATGTCTTACATTGTCTTAAAAATGATTTTTGACAGGTCTTAAAAATTGACTTTTGAAGTTAACATTACTTTTATAAAGTTGCATTAACTTCAGTCTCACTTTAAATTGTGTTTTGGGAGAATTTTTTAAAATTTGATTAAATTTTAAAGTTTTAAATTTAACTTGTTGAAACCTGCAGAACCCCTGACAGACCATATAACTGTTGTTACAAGTCATTATTATTTCAAATTGTACTAGTTTTCCCAAACCATTGTTTTGGTGTTGTTATTCATTTTAAAACCCACTAAATCTGTCAATCAGGACGAACAGGCAAAAGCCTGTTGATGTTTGATCGGCTGTTGTGTTGCTGCCATTGTGGAAAAAAAAAAATGAAAAAACTGCTGGATTGAAATTAAAATGAGCTGTAATGAACCATTTTCTAATTTAAATTAACAGGGCAAAATAACAATTCATAAAACACAGCTTAGTTTAAAATGTTATTGTATTATTTAAGAGTTTATATTTTATTAGAATTTACTTGTGATTATTTACTTACTTATATTGAACACTTTGGTCTTGAAATTGTATTTAATGTTTTGGTCAAAAATACAAACCTTTTAAAAGAACTTTTAGTTTTATTTACTTAGTTAGTTATATTGAACACTTTGGTCTTGAAATTGTATTTAATGTTTTGGTCAAAAATACAAACCTTTTAAAAGAACTTTTAGTTTTATCTGTTTGTGGTCCTTAAATAGACTACAGCGACCCCCAGCGGTTTGTTTGGGTCAATGCATGTAACGTACTGTGAGTTGTTCTCAGTGACGGTTACAGTCTGAAGTCGGTAAGAAAGAGTCCGCAGTATTTTACACTAATTAATTATTTAATAAATATTATCGACAGTATAATTTATTAATACTTGGTATTACAACAAGATACCACACCAAACATGGCGTAAATTGTGTTCCAAACCTTGAGGATCACCCGGAAGAGAAGCCTCGCCTTATTCGCCAAGTTCACACACTTACCGGAAGCTAGTAGCCTTTACTTTCAAAATATAGGCGATGCATTTTGCACACATGAAATTTTACTTAAAAAGCGTTGTATATACAGCTAAATTTTGAGTCAAGTGTAGTATGTAGAAGCGCCGAAGCGTTATCTTGTATTAAACGCTGAAAAATCGCCAGTTAAGTAAAGCCTTGGCAGCAGCAGTGCCTTTTACTTCGAAACTCCAACCGGAAAACGTTGCCTTGTAACCGTTAACTTGCCTAGTTTAAGATTGTTGCAGTTAGCTATCCACAACAGTAGCTTTGAGTCGTCGTTGTTGTCATTTTTATGCCATAAACCGGTGAGTTAATCAGTTATAATCCACCGGTGACCGTCCGTTGATGGGAATTTCCTCCAGGATGATTCCTACCGAGGATGCGTCCGCCAGGAAGCGGGAGATAGAGGAGAAACTGAAGCAGGTCAGACATGTTAGCTGCTGGAGAGGAAGGAAGCATCACAAACCAGCATTTTAATCAAAAATACTCATCAAACTGGCTTCACTTGTTGTTTAAATTGTTATTTATTGATAAATAAAGTGTCCCTTCTCACTGACAGCACGAGAGAAGTGAGTCATTGTTTTTCTGTGTGATGTTTCAGGAGCAGGAGACGCTGTCATTCATCAGAGAAAACCTGGAGAAGAGTGATCAGCTGACCAAGGGCATGGTGCGATGAAAACACACACACACACACACACACACACACACACACACGACTAACTGTAGCTTTACTTTAACATACACACCTTCACCAGTCAGAGATGAAGAACAGTCTTAATGTTGTACTGGATTGGATACTCATATTTTTCATAATGTTATTGTCAGTTTTGTTTCAGCCTCGTTTCTATTTTTCTTGTACTATTTAATTGTGAAGCACCACAGCAAGTTCCTTGTATTTGGATATTTTCTTGGTAATAAACCTGGATTCTGATTGTAGATTGGCTCTGAAGAAAACTTCTCAGTGTAGTCCAGGTTTAATAAGTCTGCCAATACAATATTGTTTTGCTTAGACCTGATCTATCGTGGTTTGGATGGAGACAAGCGTTGAAACCTTCCTTTCTCTGTTTTATTGGGTTTTAAACGTAATAATCAAGGCCTCAAACTCCTAACTGCTCGGAGCGTTGACTATGCAGCAGCCATATCACTGTCACATCTCTCCACTAATGCATGTCTGTAGGTCCTGTGTGTAAAATTACCAACAGTGTAAATATTAAATTCTCCAAGCAGGATTTCTAAAGTGCTAAATATTTAATACAGAGGAGTTACTGTGATGTTGGCATTCCTGTTATGAGAAGAGGCGTTATTGCAGGAGACTGATGTCTGTGTCCATTTTGTGATCATGTTTGATGCCGTTCTTGTCCTCAAAGGTCTCCATCCTGTCTTCGTTCGAGAGCCGCCTGATGCAGCTGGAGAACTCCATCATCCCAGTCCACAAGCAGACGGAGAACCTGCAGCGTCTGCAGGAGAACGTAGACAAGACTCTGTCCTGCATGGACCACGTCATCAGTTACTACCACGTGGCCAAAGACACGGACAGGATCATCAGAGAGGGGTGAGCCTCCAGTCTTTCAATGGTGTTGGTGGATTTCGAACAGATGTAAGAAAAAAACATGAGCTGGGTCATAATTTTGGATGTCTATGTTTCTTTCAGGCCGACAGGCAGACTGGACGAGTATCTTGCTTGTATTGCAAAAATTCAGAAAGCTGTGGAATACTTTCAAGATAACAACCCTGACAGCCCTGAACTCAACACAGTGGTACAGTATTAATCTTTACCTGTTTATTTATTTAAAGGAATAGCTCGACATGTGGGGAAATATGCAGCTAACTTTATATGTCAAGTCAGTGGAGGTGTAAAAGTTTTTATGTGTGGGAAAACAGACAAATTCTCTAAAAATACACAAATGTTGTTTCTTTTTTGCAGAAAGCACGCTTTGAGAAGGGCAAAGAGCTGCTGGAGGCTGAGTTCCGCAGCCTCCTGACCCGCTACAGTAAACCCGTTCCCCCCATCCTCATCCTGGACGCCATCAGCGTGGACGAGGAGCTGGAGGTGCAGGAGGATGTGGTGCTGGAACACCTGCCTGAAGCCGTGCTCCAAGACATCATCTGCATCGCTGGCTGGCTGGTGGAATACGGACGCAACCAGGGTACGGCTTTATTTTGAAGTTTTTACATCCTGTCCACCTCCTCCAGCTTTCCTTCTTTTTCTCTGTCTCTCTTTTAGCTTTCATGTCTCCCAGATCTCACACAGAGATTCAGATTGTTCTGTGGTCAAATCAGAGGGTTTGTTTTTGTAAAATGAAAACAAAAACATATCTGTTCAATAATTACACTGTGGAGATGTGATGCAGTGTAAAAAAAAATAGTCTAGCTTGATGTTATACTGAATGTATTTTCAGCAGGGGAGCTGCCCTGGATACCTGCATGCATGTGACCGTTTCCTGTGTAGAATAAACATTACATATACAGGGCTGCAGCTAACGATTATTTTCAGAATTGATTAATTTGATTATTATTTTCTTCATTATTAATTAATTAGTGCTCCGAAACGTCCTCAAATGTCTTGTTTCATCCAAAACACAAAGATTTATTATAGAGGAGTTTTGGAGAGGAGTAAAGAAACCAGAAAACATTCACATTAGAGAAACTGACATCAGACAATTTGGACATTTTTTTTATTAAAGAATGACTCAAAACGATTAATCGAATATCAAAATAATTGACGATGAATTAAATAATGGATTAATTATTGCAGCTCTCTCTATATAAAAATATAGAATAAATATTAGAATAAACAAATAAAATATATAGTGTCACATATAGTTTAATGTGGAACTTTTAACTTGATCCTGTCTGTTATCACAATCAGCACCTGTCCATTTTCTCTGTGCAGCACATTTGTTTTTCTTTCTTTACCTCCGTGTTTAAGTGAAGCCAGCAGCGTGGCCAGGCTGCAGTCAAATGTGCCCCGCCCAGTGCGTCCAGAGCGTGGACAGACTGTCTTTGCATATCTGTTGTGCACTGAGGCACAGAATGGGATCAGAAGGAATACATAAATTATAGGTGGATGAATTAAAAGCTGAGACAACCATTGCCAATCACGTGCACATGTTTCACTCTCAGGAGAAGTGAATGTCACAGGTTGCGTGTGTCAGAGTTCTTCAGCCTCCACTTTATTAAAGCTGTTCCTTTGTGTTAGCATTAGCATGATGATGTTGCCTATAGTCAGCATAGTAATAATGAGTATTAGATGTAACATGCTGCTGTTTAGACTGTGACATTTAGCATGTTCATGTGGTGATGGTTACCATGTAGCATTTAGCAGCCTGTTAGCATCATAATTATGTCATTTCTGACCGTGAGGTTAAAGTTCTCACTCCGTAGATCCTCCGGTTGTTTGCAGACACACTGAACATGTGAACATTTTTTAGCAGAATCCACTTGAGCTTCACTCATGGGATTTGTTTCCAACATTTAGCTTGTTAACTTAGTAGAGTGATTTTTAGTTCTATCACATTTATATGTCAGGGGTTTCCTCCTTTTCATCTGCAGTCTCATGGCAGGAAGTGCAGTTAATACAAATACACACTCAAAATACAGTGTGCTGTGAGTCCAGTAATCTCTGATATTCTTGGAGGTGGAAAGTCAAAATCATCGGTGCATTTTTTATTGGCAAGAGCTGACGATGTATTTCATGATTGATGAGCGTGTTGTGTGTTCTGCAGCAAGAATAACCACTAATCACATCTGTCTGTGAGACGTTAATGATCAGCAGGGAGACAGACTGTATTTCTAAAGGTTTGGCAGGATGGCAGCAGAATCAGTCTGTGTGATTCATGACGTTATGCAACATGATATAAATCAATCTGCCTCATATTCTGCAGAAACACCCACATCACAATCAATCAAATAACACAGAACATACTGTAAATATATAATGTATTGATTCACAAAACATTCTGCTATGATATTGTGTTAATGTTGCTGCATGACTCAGCAGTTTACACTGATGAATGAAAGTGGGAACAGACGTCTTTTTTATTTAACTTATCATTATGAAGTAAATATTGATTGCACGGTGTAGTGGCTAAAGAATAATGACGCCATCCATGTTTAGATTGGTTCCCAATAAGCCTCACTTCCACTGCACAAATCTGCCTGCTACTGCACACAAAATTATGTCTCTGTCATCAACTAAATTAATGAACAAATTCTCTGTTTTGGTCTAACATTCCTCCTCCCTCCACCGGACAACAACTCCTGCTGTAGTTACTTGTGTGTGAAGCAATAATGTTACTAAAACTACATTATTACTACAGCTGCAGATAATGATTATTTACATGGTCGATTATTTTCTCCATTGATGGATTAATAGTTGTTTGCCCCCCAAAAAAAAGTTGTTCTGACAGTTGCACATTGCAAAACAATGATGCAAAACTCTGCAACAAGAAAGAGAGGAGGAAGAAATGATCCAAAGAAAGATGTGAGCAGTGTTTTTTATAATGTCTGTAAAATTATTATTTCAAGTAAGAGTGAAAATACTTTTTACACATTTTATATTTATTATTGGTTTTTGATGGGATTTGTTGACATTAGGAACAAAACACAACAACAGCAGCTTCATATTTCAGCTCAGTCCTGTTGTATCTCCTGAACTCTCCTCCTCCTCCTCCTCCTCTTCTTCTCTGCAGATTTCATGAACGTTTACTTCCAGATCAGGTCCAACCAGCTGGATCGCTCCATCAAAGGCCTGAAGGATCACTTCCGCAAGAACAGCGCCTCCTCCGGGATCCTCTACTCGCCCGCCGTCCAGACCAAACGCAAGGACACGCCCACCAAAAAGGCTCCCAAGAGACCAGGTCAGCAACAGACGCACCTTTTCAAACAAAATCCGCCATGATCCCTCCTCTTCAGTCTGTAATCTCACTCCCGTATACAAGCCCCCTCTCTTCTAGGTTAGTTTAACAAAAGAGCATGATTCTGCATAATGTTGATTATTAAAATGATAGCAGCTCTTTCAGCTCTTCAGTCTGTTTGAATTAAATGACCATCCAGCCACATTATTCTGTTTCAAGTATCCTCTCTAATGATCCTCCTCACTGAACTGTAGAGCTCGACCTCCCCACACTGTGTTTCCCAGTGATTTTACAGTCAGCTCAAACTAATCCTTCATCCTTTCCTCTTCCATAATCCCAAATGTTGTGATGACAGTCTACATCCCAGGTAAACACAAAGCTTTAGTGTGTGCCTCATGCTTGCTTCTGTCCGTCCGTCGGATGCCACATTTCACACAGAATAAGTGACAGCATGAGTTTTTTTTTTGCAGTTAGAAGTTAAAGTGCAGACGGCAGAAGTTAGTTTGTTCTCTGGAGAGATGTCGTAGGTAGTTTTCAGTATTCTGGCCTCTAGTTTCATGGTGGTGTGTTCTGCTGGGACCTGCAGCCGTGACGGTGGAATTAATTTATCAAACAAACAAACTGAAATCTGAGGAGAAACATTTGGTCTGTCGTCCTCAAAATAAGGAAACCTGTTTCCTTCACTGGCAGATGACGGTGTGAGATATATGGACAAAAACTACTTCAACAATATCTGTAATTTTATATCACAGTAGTTTGGCTGCAACTTTGATCATTTTCCATTAGTGATTTATCTGTATCTTTTCTAATCAATTAGTTTTTTGGTTAAATAAATAAATAAATAAATAAATAATCATTACCTCTAAATCATATCACAACTGCAGTATCAGTCAAAATAATCACAATTAGATATCTTTTCAAAATTATTCAGCCTTTTGGACAACAATATGTTATGTGCTAATAATACAAAGTCTGCCACAATAAGATTTTGATTTGATTCAATTCATGACTTCAGAGTTACTTTATAAGGACGTTCTCTATTTTTCTTATATAAAAGCAGATATGGGACACAGAATATTAAAAAATGTCTTTAATCCAAACACAAATGGCAACAAAGGAATGACAGACACACTGCAGCTACAGTTAATAAGAACAGAATCCATCCAAAACAACAGCACGTGTATTTACTCCACATACAGAATCACCTGTACATCAGTCAAAATGTTTGGATGAAATGTTTTCACACCATCACAATAAAAAAAAAAACAAAAAAAACAGCACACACACCCCAAAACAATAAGTACTACACGGTGGACAGGATGCAAATACAAAAGTATCAAATGAAATCCACACACTGGAAACTGCTGCTTATAGAGTTTTTAATAGTTTATAACAACATGTGACGTCTGAGGCTCCAGATCTTCATCAGATGACTCTTTAGTTTTCCAACCAACAGTTTAAAAACACAAAAATATAGAGTTTGAGCTGGAAGTTATTTGTCTGAAATATTACTTATGCAGCACAATAGTGAGATACACTCAGTGTCCACTTTATTAGGTACAGTCCAGTTCTACTGTTCTGACTTAAAATCTACTTTTATGATCTTATATAATAAATGAGATTTCTTTAAACTCAGTAAGAAATAGCTATTATATTTACCATTACTTACCTTTACTAACCTGTGCTGTTAACAGCTGACTGTATTTCAGTTGTATTATCCATCCAAGAGGTAAATTAGTTTTTAAAAAAACTAAAACAGGCGACACTTGATGAATAAACTGTGTCTCCTGCAGGTTCATTTCACATCAGAGTCGACAGAAATAAAAACTCACCGTTGCTGCGTTGGCAGCAGTTTGTCACCATGAAACTAGAGGCTGCAGAGTGTTTTCTTTTTCTTTTTTTTTTTTTTTTTTTTTTTTTTTACAGTGTTTGTGTGAATTAGGGTGTGTGTGTGTGTGCTGTGGCAGCAGGTGTGTAACAGAAGTGTGTGTAGTGTTGATCAGAGCAGTTTGTTTGATTATCTGGTTCTTCAGGCACAAATCTGTTTGCTTTAACGTTCTTCATCAACGTTCTCTCACAGATCCGCCCTGCAAGTGACAAAAAAACACTTTTACAAAGAAAGTTAAAAATGTCTTAAGAAATGTTTTCTAGCAGTGAAGAGTTAAGACAGATGGATACTTGTAGCTGCAGTTTAGGTCTTATCGATGACAGATTTCTAACTCAGTCTGATCTATTAATGCTTCAATAATCAATATATTTTTATATTAACGATGGATCAAATGACACTGACTAACATAAAAAAGGTTGTGAGCTTTTTAGCTTTTTTTAGCTTCTAGTTTTGGTTTTATGGAACATTTCTGAGTGGTTTGGTCTCAGCAGGCAGAAGTTTTTAACTCTGTTCATGAAACAAACAGCAGACAGACAGAGTTAGAACCAGCTGGTGAACATGGTGGAACATTTAGCAGCTAAACAGACAGATATTTTTCTCAGGAGTTGGTGGAGATCTGGCCTCATTTGTGACCTCAGTCTGCATTTTTTTTCTTACACCTGATTTTCAGCAGCAGGTTTTATCTTCAGAAGTGTTTGTCTGCGTCTGTCTAGAATGATCAAATGTTTGTCTCATTCAAAACCAAAGTTTAAATCCATTATTTTAACCGGGGCTGCACCAAATCTCATTTAATGTCTTTTTAGATTTTCATATGAAACTTCAAATGTCACCTAAAAGAAAAAAAAAAAGCAATCCAACAAAACAGCCTGCTCCGTTTGAATAAAATGATTCAACTGATTAAATTAGTTTGGTGTTTTTCTAATTAAATCAACTTTCTTTAATGAACATAACTCAGAGAAGAATGTTTTGTTTGATGAACATGTTGGGAATTTTGTAAACGATTAAATCTTTTTCTAAAGGTCACAAGTGGGGCAGGTAGAAAACAAACCAGAGCTAAAATCAGAGTGAATATCAGATTAAAATGGGACGATGAAGTCGCTGTGTTTGCTGCATGTGTAAATAAACTAAGATGTTAGCCTTTCAAAAGCAGTAATGCGCCTTCATGTGGCCAAAAAGAAGAATAACAATCCATGAATGCAGCTTTAAGTGTGCAACATGCTTACTAACTCTGACTAACCCAGCTCAGATGTTGTGTTCTAATCCTGAGAACATGAATGTACTGTAGGTTATTTTGCCTGTCACAACATGTTTTGGTAATATTAGTGACATTAATGCTGGATATGACTGTTAATGTATTAATGATGATGGCTGTTTTGTGTTTTACGACTGATCTAACCTGTTTATTCTGCTCTTACATGACCCTGGGCTCGGCCCGGGTGTGTTTTCATGACGTAGTTGTAGTTGCTCTGTCTCTCACCTGGTCATCCTGTTGTGTAGCTGTGGTGCTAGGCTGTGCCCCCCCCCCCCCCACCCCACATACAAACCTCTGCTGCCTGTCTCGGTGGTGGTGTCTGTGTTTCATCACTCACCTCCTAGCTCTCCCTTCTCCTTCTTCTTCTTCTCCTCCTCCTTCTTCTTTGGTCTGTTTCTTGGCTGTCTGGACCTCGCTGCCCCCCCCTCCTCTGGACTCTGTCTCTGTGTTTATGGGACCAGGGACCATTCGCAAGGCTCAGAACCTTCTGAAACAGTACTCACAGCATGGGCTGGATGGGAAAAAGGGGGGCTCTAACCTCACTCCTTTGGAAGGTAACGCACCTCGGTCTTCTTCTTCGGTGTCTGTTTCTCCCTCCTCGCTGACAGTGAACTCGTGTTACTTATGTTGTGCTTCCATGTTGTTTCTCATTCAGAGCAGCAGGCGCACACATAAACCTCCTCACAGCAGTCACAACAGCTTTAAGAGCCTGCAGATATTAAATAAAACATCAATTATATCTAATAATGATTTATCTTTTAGTCCTGCATGAGGACAAACTTTTATTTAATAGATCAGGATTCATACAGTCTTCAAAGTTTGGAAAAGAGATATTCAATTTGTTTGACACGATTGACAGTTGATTACAAAATATTTTATATTACATATTACTAGTTACTTTAATTTGAAAGTAATAAGTTACTTTATAATGTTAATGTCTGTGTAATGTAATATATTACATTACTTCTGAGTTACTTTCACCGAAATATCCACAGAAGTACGACTACGCCGATTACAGTCAAAACAAAAAATCAGACTCCATGAAAAATCTAAAATATTTAAGTGTCAAAGTGTGAACGATGAATTAACCTTTAAATGCTGCAGTGAATCTGAAGCTGTTGTGACGTTTCTCTGTTTGCTCTCATGTAGTTGAAACACACTCAGACTAACTTAGATATGAGTCACACACACACACACACACACACACAAACCAACCCACACCTTGACTTCAGTGGGTGTCTCCTGCTTCCTCCCCCTGCTGGGTGCTTGGTGGTGGTCGGTACAGATGTCCCCTTCCCCCCTCGCCCCTTTGGCCTGGTCACGACCTCGGTGGTTTGACCAGGCCTGTATCCCTGTTGCCCCCCCAACCCCAACCTCAACCCCACCTCACCCACCAGGTTACGATCATGACCTGCGGGTCAAACACCTCTCTGACGCCCTGACCGAGAAGCACGGGGCCGCCGCAGGTGAGTGATGGGAACATGTGGGAAACAGAAGGAACAAAACAGGCTGATAAAGTCTCAACTACTGCAGCTTTAACACAACATCTCATTTTCTTTAAAAAAAAACACAAGAACAGTCACCACAATACTGCAGAAAAACACCTTTATTTGAATGTACACTCATCCTCTGCACCAGAGCTCATCATGTCTTTATATGAACATCTTTTTGTCTACTGGCTGACTGGACGTCTCCTCATGTCCCTCTCAGGGAAGGACGACGTTCTGGACATCGAGATCGACTCCTACATCCACTGTATCAGTGCCTTCGTCAAGCTGGCCCAGAGCGAGTACACGCTGCTGTGTGAAATCATCCCCGAGCACCACCAGAAGAAAACCTTCGACTCCCTCATTCAGGTCAAACACAGAAATTTATTTTAATTTTATGTCTCACGCTAAAAATCTGGAAGTGAACATCAAAATAAGTTATTTATTATGTAAGTTTTCCTTTGGGGACATAATTTACATTTGAAAAAAGGTTAAAAAAAACCCCCACTTATTTTATTGTTTCTTGCAAAATGTTCAAAATCACAATAGTATCGTCTCATCGTCTCATCAGCTCTGTCCCGTCTCCACGTCACCTTCATTATGTTTGATCTTCTTCCTTCCTGTCCCCTCGTCCGTCCACAGGAAGCGCTGGACAACCTGATGCTGGAGGGAGACAACATCGTGTCTGCAGCTCGCAGAGCCATAATGCGCCACGACTACTCGGCCGTCCTCACCATCTTCCCCATCCTGAGACACCTGAAGATGAACAAGTCTGAGTTTGACTCCACGCTGCAGGTCTTCATCACTTCACTCTCGTTATTTCTGTCCCTCCAGGAAGCTGCGGTGTTGCGATGCCATGAGATTTATCAATTTTTTCATTTATAAATTAAGCAAATTTTGTTTTTAGTGAGGTTACTTAGAACACTCAGTTTTATTCTCGCTGAAAATTGCAACTTTTTGTTTCTTTTAAATTTTCCACTTGCTCCCACAGATTCATTGCAAAAACTGTCTAAAAAGCTGCAATGAAATCAGAATCTGTAGGCTGCAACAATCCCCCAAAAGCCAGCAAAATCCTGGAGGGACTGATTATTTGTACTGTATTGTGTTTTGTAGGATTAAGAGAATTCACTGCCATGAAATTATATTTGATACATTTTTTGAAGTTAAATTTATTTGACTTTGTTTTTGTGCAGGGCACAGCAGCGAGCACCAAGAACAAGCTGCCGACTCTCATCACCTCGATGGAAACGATCGGAGCCAAAGCTCTGGAGGAGTTTGCAGACAGCATCAAGGCAACACACTCATGTTTTATTCTCTGTCACTGATTGTGAGTTCGATTCAGGCGTTCTGTGCTGAATCCCCTTTTGTCTGACCACAGAACGATCCTGATAAAGAGTACAACATGCCCAAGGATGGAACGGTCCATGAACTGACCAGCAATGTAAGCTAACACTCTCTTACTGTTACTCTGTGTTACGTAACGCCGCTGGATTTATTTGCTCTCTCTGCACTTCAAACTCAACACCTTCTAACAAGGACTCTGCTGTTTGTCCGTCTCTGGGGATCCAGGTGGTCTCCTTGGGAACAGCTAACAGCGGCGAGCGGAGCGTCTCTGTTTAATCAATAAGCTGAGGTGATGCTTACCTTGACCTCTCTGTCCCGCAGGCCATCCTGTTCCTGCAGCAGCTGCTGGACTTCCACGAGACGGCCGGAGCCATGCTGGCCTCACAAGGTAGAGCCGCACAAACACGACCTGTTCGTTCTCGTTATCTGAGACCTCCTGCTGCCCTGCTCGGCTGCTGAGATGCTGCTTCCTTTAGTGCTAAATATCAGCAGGTGTCCTCGTCAGATGTCTGTGATCTAAACATTACATCAGGTCATCGGTTAACCTGCACATAACACTTATTATTCTGTCTCAAAGTATTTGGACAGTGATGTAATTTTCATTTATTGGTTCCGGTCTTTTGGTTTGAAGTGAAACTTTGAGGTCAGCTCTTTTTACACACACCCTAAAGTTTAGGAAAAACCAGCGGCACTTCTGAACACAAAGTCAAAGAAACCAAGAAATAAACCAGAATAATGTTTAGTAACACTTTATTTCACAGGTCCCATATTTCCCTCTAATTTATAAAATCTAAACTGGAATGAAAAGAAAAAGTAAAAATAAAAGCTAGTGAAAAATACAAAACTATAATAACTCTGGTCTCAGCAGTGTAATGCAGTAGCTTAACCAGAGCAAACAGGAGTGAATCAAAGCAAAGCTTCATGTTAAAATATGACCGATAAAATTTCTCAAACAAAGGAAATTAAAATTAAAGGCCCGCCTCCAGTACAAGCCTGCTTCAAATAAAGGCCTGTTACGTTCTGCAGCTGAGGTAAACAAAGGCTGCAGTCACTATTTGATTATTTGTCCAAAAAAACGTGTCACTGTCCAAACACTGAGACTGAACACTGTATTTGTGCATCATGAGTCCAGATATAAAAGTCCACATTAGAACATTACTGATACTGAAGCATGAGGTGGACAGACGGTGTTTTAATAGATAAAAATGATCACATAGTTCCTCCCTCACTGTGTCCCCGTCACACCAATCCAACACTTTCACAGTTCTCCCAGTTTCTCCCCTCACTCATTCTGTTTGTTCACCTTCACCCCCTCCACCTTTCCTTCTTCTGGCCTCGTGCAGCTTTGAATTGTTTTCCTCTTCTTTCAGAGGGAGCCTGTGTGACTCACGTTTTCTCCAGCATGTGTTCAGCCTCAGGAGCTGTGCGTCAGTCCTGCTAATATTTTACAAAAGATTAATTAATTTGTTCAGGTTAAATTGGATTTATTATTAGTTTAATCCAATCATCCCTCATGTGGGGGTTGTAAATCAGTGTTTGAAGGTCTCTGGCTCCCTCCTGTCTCCTGTTGATCGCAGCTTTGCTCTCCCTCCTTTTCATTATCCGACTCTTTTCAAACACTCGACCCCTCGCTGCTTGGCTGATGACTGTTTGCTTACTCTGCACTAACAGATCTTTTCTAACCTTTTTGCACTTGTGCCTCTTTCTCTTTCTCCTCTTTATTGCCTTGCCTCGGCCCTTTTAGTACTGGGGGACACTTACAATATACCTTTAGACCCCCGAGGTAAGCACAAGAGCATGTGGAGGCCCCTGATGAGCAGTGGTGGGAGAAGTACTCTGATCTTTTACTGAAGTAAACAAACCAATACAATAAAAATACATAAATATTAGCAGCAAATTATACTTAAAGTATTAAAAGTTAAAATACGCATTATGCAAAAATCTTCAAAACTAAAGTTGTCCTATGAATAGATTTGAATAGAGGTCAAAAGTAGCAGAAAGACTCGAGCACAAGAACCTAAAATTTGTGCTTGAAGGGATAAGATCATTAGAAGTGGAGTTGTGAGGTATTTATCCATAGTCAGTGTGTTACCTACAGTAGATAGTGGTCTGCACACGCCACGCTATGAGAAGAAGCAGGAGTACCGGTAAAGGAAGCTAAGCAATGTGCTGCTGTGGACAGAGTCAGCAGCAAAATGGATTTTAGACACACAAAATTTTCCGGCAGGAAAAGCAAAATAGAAGCTAAATATCACTCTCTCCAAGGCAACCAAATTCTTTTGACAAAATCAGTAATTTTACCTCGCAGAACACAGGAGTTGTGGGTCTACAGCTGCCTCAATCAGTTAGCTTGTTTCTGTCATTTTGTGACTGGTGAATCCAAACTAATCCACTGAAACACAAAAGTCACACAATGACACAAACAACCTATGAGTCTGAGGCAGCGAAGAGGCAGCAAACAGTTAAATTACTGTTTTTGCCAAAGGAGTCTGGTGGATTTGTAGAGAGCGATATAACTTAATGATGACAGGCTAAAACTGTGAAAATATTCTAAATATAGTACACACTTAAACCAATATTGTTTTGTAGGTGTTTGAAGTACATGTTGCCGCTGACCCCGTCTACATCAGGACACTTTATCTTTCTACAGCGGCACTCCTGCTGCTTCTCCAGACTGGGGTCACGTTAGTAGCTAGTCTCCTGATAGCAGACAATCAGAGATCTCGTCACCTACAGATCATCTGGGGGTTTCTAAATCCAAGGAAACTGATCGAACAGCAGCAAGAACAGCTGCTAATAATACAAGCCTGTTTCAAATAAGGACGCTCACAATATAACAGACTACCCTAAAGACATTGGATTGGTTTGTCGTTTAAGGTTTTTTTTTTAAAACTATAATTGTTTCCACACAGTTTTAACAACAGTAAGTGCAAGACTGTCCTCAGTTTCTCTTTAGTAAAGCGCTCAGAGGCTTATGACTCAAGGTGACACCATCCGCTGTAGTTAATACTCTGACGTACCTCATACAACCCCACTTGAAAAAAACCTGAAATGTTCCTTTAACTTGAGTACTTGATTAAATATAATTTACTTTCCACCACTGCTGATTGTGACTGTGTTCTGCTTTGTGAGGTTGTTTTCATGCTGATTGAACTATAATTGCAGCTGATTATCTGTGAGTGACAGGAGCCTGTTTCATACAAAGACACGTGCAGGTTGAGAGAACCCACTTCTAAATGCTGCCATGGCAACCGCTGTAATTAATACTTAACCATCCTCAGTGGAGATGTAGATTTCAGTCCAGTCTTCATCTAAAAAGAAAAAGAAAGATTGTGTCATTAGATTAAATTAAGAGGTAAAACTCATAATTGTAGGTTATTGAGTAAATTTTATGGTGCTGAAACGTTCTGTGTTTCCTGCAGAGTCGAGTTCGTCAGCGACCAGCTACACCTCCGAGTTCAACAAAAGGCTCCTCAGCACATATATCTGTAAGTAGAGAACCAGCTGTTTAGATGATGTGAACAGGATTTGTTGTTGGAGACTGATGGATGAGTTTCTCCTCTCAGGTAAGGTGCTGGGGAACCTGCAGCTGAACCTGCTCAGTAAATCCAAAGTGTACGAGGATTCGGCTCTGAGCGCCATTTTTCTGCACAACAACTACAACTACATCCTCAAGTCGCTGGAGAAGTGAGTTTTCCTCTTTTCCATCCACGACCTTCACGTACTTACAGGAATTAGTGTTGATAAACTGCAAGAACAAGTTTGAAACCGATATGATGGTTTTCTGGGTCCATTATGAAAACTAAAAACTGTAGTTTTGAATACGCTTGTTAATTTCACAGCAACTGCAGTTATCTTTTAAGGACCACATCAGTGTTTTGGCAGATTTTATCTACGGAGTGACAAATTAAGAATCAGCTGCATTGGCCAAGAAACCATTTAGGCAAGTGCTTAAATTTTCATCCAAGGATGATGTAGAGAAAATATGAGCTGCATAAAATCATTTGCTCAGGATGTTGAAAAGGAAAATCAGTGATGAAAATAAAAATACTTACTGTTACTGTAGAGTTTTCAGGCATCTGCACTTTACTTTAGTATTTATTTTTCTTACTTTTTTTTTTTTGAGTTTTTACTCTCTACATTTTAAAACAAATATCTGTACATCACTGCACTCCTTCTGCTCAACATCAAGACCAGTTTCAACCTAAATGGACTGACTGACTTTGTAATTAGCTGTGTATTATAATGAACTATTTAGAGGAGTGGACCGTACCATTAGCTTGTTCCAGACGCCCATCATTGATTTCCATTGATCATTTCACATGATGAAGATCTGTTAGAAGACTTTTAAAACTTTATTATCTTGTGTCATTTATCACAGTGAACATTAATTAAATGATTAATTCATGTGTTTGTAAAAGTTAAATTAGTGCTTCGTGACAGTTGAGTTAAAGGCTTCACTGTGATGAATTAAACAACTGAAGCAAGCAGTGGTGGAAGGTAACCAAGTACATTGTGTGGTACTTTTACATGTAACTTGTAAGTGTATTTTAATGCCAATGCTATTTTCACTTGAGTAAGATTTATAATACAGGATGTGTAACTGAGTATTTCTGCTCTGTGGTGTTGTTACTTCAAAAAATCTGAGTACAAGCAGCTCTTTAATATTTATACTCTGACCTTTCATGCAGCCATTGGTCTCCATTCATTTCTGCAAAGAGAAAAAAGCAGCATTAATGTTGAAATGTCTGTTGGTCTTCAGGTCTGAACTGATCCAGCTGGTGACTGTGACTCAGAAGAAAGCCGAGAATTCGTACAGAGAGCTGATCGAGCAGCAGATCCTCATGTACAAGAGCAGGTAAACATCCTCAAAACAAACCGCTTCATGTCTGACAAACCCGCGCCGTTCACCGTTTCTTCTTTTTATTTTATTTGTCTTACAGCTGGTTCAAAGTCACAGAGCACCTGACCGACAGGAACATGCCCGTCTTCCAACCTGGCACCAAGGTCAGAACTTTATTATCTCTCACTCTCAGGAAAAAGTTAACCGTTCGCCAGCTTTGGTACAGACGTGTCAACTTCAACACGTCTGTATGATTTCTGGCACTGGAGAGAAGTTGATGCTGTGCCAGTTAAACAGAGTCCAGTGAGTCCAGAGAGTCCCCTACAGGTCAACCTCAGACCAGCACTTAGATCAGTGTCAATGTTCACACTGACCTGTTCAACCTCTGCTTTTTGGGGAAAGTAAAAACATGGAGGTTCTCAGGATCCAGTGATATATTTAAAACTTATCTTAAAGTGATTGTTTTTTTGTTTTGTTTTTTTGAAGCAAAGAATCAATATTAGTTCAAATGTCTAAATTTCTGTTTTCACTGCTTTACGATGCTGTTGAACAGTCTTTTACAATGAGAGACTAAAGTTTTATCACTTTCTCCAAAGCAACCAGACTCCTTTGACAAAAACATCATTTTACTTCATAGAAAACAGAAGTTACTGATCCACCGCTGCCTCGATTGGTTAGTTTGTTTGTGTTTTTGTGTGACTTTGGTGAATCCAAACTAATCTTTTAAAATATATCAGTTTGTAGTTCCTTACACTACTTATATCACAAAAGTATAGAAACACTCTACAACTTAGTAGCTACTGTATTATAATCACATCACCCCAACAAATAATCATCAAAATAAAATAACAATAATAAAAACATTAACAGTTGTAGTGAAATCTGAAATAGGGAAAGGCGGTAAATAGGAAAAACAATAAAAACATTTAAGTTTAAAAAATATATATATAAATGAAAATAAAATAAAATGAATATTTGATTAAAACAGAGAGCCAGTGATCATGACTCCAGTCATTAAATAATAACTCTGTCATAAATCAAAGGTTGACACAGTGATTAGTTATTAAATTAATTAGCATCACAGCTCCTTTTGAATTTCAGGTGTCTGACATGGATTCTGTTAAATAAGGTGGAAATTAGACAAACTCAAAAACATGTCACTGTTGTCTTTATTCTAATGTGATTTGTGTGTCTGCTTTTCAGGATTATGATTGAATAAAATATTGGAATATTAATGAGACAATTTTTTCGATTATTTTAAGTATATTAATTGTTACATTAATGTATTAAAAAAATAAATGTTAGATTAATTGTTTAAAAAATAAAATGAGGTGAGGTGCAGCCCCAGTATTAACTTTCTTTATCCTCTTCCATCTCACATCAAACACTTTAGTTAAGAGTGAATTCTTTTCTCCATTTTATAGATTTTGTTAATTGTGTTCTTCCATTTGCTCGGTTGTGTAATCTGTTAAAACACCAGAGTCACACAGTAACACGAACAGAGACACTGATCGAGGCAGCAGTAGACGAGTGACTCCTCTGCTCTGTTTTTGTCAAACACTCCGATATTTGACTGATGTAACGGCAGTTTTCTGTCAGAAAAGGATGTCAGACTACAAGGTAAGGCAGTGAAAATACTGTAAATACAGCGTACACTGAAAGTGATTTGATTTTGTAGGATGGCGTTTTCTTTTTTTACCTTTGTATAACACCACCTCAAAACCTGAACCAGCCTTCAGAGTCTTTGAATTATATAAATACTGTTTATAAAGTCCCTAGAAAGTGTTTGTGTGTCATACTGAAACCTGGACGTGTCTCTGCTTTGAGTACATTTTGTAACTGAAATCTTTTTCCTCCTTCAGCTGAAGGATAAAGAACGACAGGTGATAAAAGACAAATTCAAGGTGAGGGCAGAGTTCACAAACCTTTCAATATAACAAATCCTCTAAAAAGTCACACTCTGTCGTAGCATGAGCATGAAACAACAAACTGTTTCTGACCTCTTTTCTCCTCGCTGCCTCTCAGGGTTTTAACGACGGCCTGGAGGAGTTGTGTAAGATCCAGAAGGGCTGGGCCATCCCAGACAAAGAGCAGCGAGACTTCATCCGTCATTCTCAGAAGAAAGTGGTGTCTGATGCTTACAGAGCCTTCCTGCAGAGGTGAGACGCACATCCAGAACGCTGAAAAAACTTTATGCATGTTTATAGTTGAGATGAAAAATGCCTTTTTTAAAAAAAAAAAAAAAAAACAACTTTTCGATTAGACACATGCCAATTTTTTCTGTATTCTTACATCAAAATCCAACCATGTTTTCTTCCTGTAAAAATATTAAATATGACATGAGCTAATAAAGAAACCAACCATCTCATTTCACCCAGTATCATCAGAACATCCACCCATCAATCAACCTGCAGCTTTGAGCAGCACAGAGCTAAGATTCAGTAGCAGCTAGCAGCAGCATAGTCTGTCACATTATGACACTCCAACTTTTCTACATTAAAAAATCAAATTCCTCCCAACATTATATCCAGCCTGCTGATCCTGTTTCACCCAGAAATATTTCACGATACAGAATCCAGATCCTCTCAGAATCGTTTCATCTCAAATACTTTTCACTGAAAATCCTTCAGATGTGATCGATTTTACGCGTCAGCCATGTCAGCCAATCTGAGCTTTGACGTCCTTCACTCTGAACATTTTTCTCTCCTTTTTCATCCAGATGTGCCAACATCTCTTTCACCAAGAACCCCGAGAAGTACCACAAGTACCGACCGGAGGAGGTGGAGGAGATGATTGAGAAGCTGTTCGACACGTCCGCCTGAGCTGCTGCACTTCAACTGATCAACTGCGACTCTCGTTTCCCACGCTCTGCGAACACATGTCACCCCAAGCTCCTCTAACAAACACTCAGCCTCTCGTCACACTACTGTCGCCCTCGTTTGTGTCTGATGAACGTTTTGTACAAAGATATGAACATGATGTATTTATGTAATTTAGCCGTTCCAGCTCAGCATTTCAAACAAATAAAGGGACTCTGGGAATCGGCCGCTTCTGATTTGTCTTGTTGATTAATTACACGACACAGCAGAGCAGATGAAAAAATCACACACAGAGCTGAACACTGAGCCTCTTATATCGTGTTAGACAATTTTGAATCTTTTTTTCAGCTGGAACACATGCAACAATATTCTCAGAAATCGTCTCTTATATTCTCTGTCAAGAAAAAAAAAGAGAATTCAACTCCAGATGCTCTGAGATCTGCTCCTAACCGGGGCTGAATGATCAGTTCCACCTGATCATAAACTGGAGGGGTGTGGCCAGTAGTTTGTTATCAATAGAGCTGCAACAATTAATCAATAATTGAATTAATTGCAGACTATTTAGATAATCAATTAATCAATCTGAGCAGTTTTTTAAAGAAAAAAGTGAAAATTCAGTTTTGTTTTTTTTGTTTCTTTACTCCTTTACGACATCAAGCTGAATACAAGATGTTCTACCAAGACAAGATGTTCTCTTGTCTTGGTAGAACTGCTCTTGAACATTTGTAAAATTTTCTCTCATCTAAGATAAAATAAATAAACATTGGTCAATCACAGGAATCGCTGGGTACAAACAACAAAATAATAACGAACATGAACAAAAGTAAGAGAAAATGTGTTTGTTTGTTTGTGGTTTCTTGTAGGCGGCCCACCGTTACATGTTTTTCACCACATGAGAGCGTTTGTTTGAATAAATAAGTGAACAGACGTCAGGAGAAGCTGCTCTTTCCTGCCCTGCAGTGCAGAAACATCATTAGTGCTGCAGAGAGCGTCCTCATCTCGTGCATCCTGATGAGAATTGGAGGGTTTTTGTGCAGGAGAAACACTCCAACGCTCCTCAGTGAGACGTCTTCATCACACATCAACGCCGTGTTTATGACAACACTCGATGAGCTTAAACGCTCAACATTCATGTGCATAGATTTGTTGATTGGCAGTCGAGGTTGTTTGTGAGCGTGCAGCTCCAGATTGTTTTTGTTTTCATTTACATAAAGACGGTCTGATGTCACACTGACAGAACGATCTGTGTGTGTTTCCATGGAAAAGACTCGAGCTGATTCAGTGTGTTACTTTAAAAATGTCATCCAATACAGATACTAATTACATTCAGTAACATAACACAAGTACCACAATATTAAAGTAATGGAACTTGATTACTTTGTTATTTTTGGATTACCTCAGTGTAAAATATAGTGAAATTGTTTAGCCTAATATAGCTTTTTAGGGCTGGAACTAATGATTATTTTAATCTTTGATCAATCAGTAGATCATTTTCTCAATTTATTGATTAGTTGTTTGGTCATTAAATCAGAACATGGTGAAAAGTGTTGATCAAAGTCCTCAAATGTCCTGATTTGTCCACAACTTAAAAATATTCAGTTTACTGTCAGAGAGGAGTAAAGAAACCAGAAAATATTCACATTTGAGGAGCTGAAATTTAAATTAATTTAATTAACTATGAAATGACTCAAAACGATTAATCAATTAATTCATCCCGTCATAATCTTGTCACTTGAAAAATAGGTCCAAACGTTTGGCGCACCGTTCCATCAAATAAAAAGACTAAGAAAACTATTAAAAATACAACTACATGTAAACATAAACTCGTGTAATATAAAGTTAGAAAGTGTTTTCATTGATGCCAACCAGTTTAAGATACAATCACATTAGCAGACACAACCAGCAAACAAACAACTACAAAACTGAACCAACTCACCACTGAAGACTTCAACTGGTCGGTAATATTCTGATAAGAATGTTCCTTTTACATAAGCAAAGGTCCAGCTGATCCAATCCAGTCACACGTTTAGTCCAAAACACACTATTTCCATCAATAAATACCCACAGATTGCATGAACCAGCTGTTCACTCAAATTTGTAGACAACTACTCTGAAAACGTATATACTCGTGTGATAAACGTTAAAAGGCTGAGATTCTTCTCAAACACTTTGAGATACAATCACAACAACAGGTCCATCAGTGCCACAGAGAAGCAAACAAACTGTTACAAAACTCATCAATAAAGACACCCAATAATCTATCAACCTTGTTCAGTGGTGAAGGTCCAGCTGATCCAGTCCAGTAACACATTTAGTCCAAAACACACTGCTTCATCAATAAATACTCACAAACTGAGCCGACTGAAGTTGAAATTCTCCACATGAATCTGTCTGAAGTTTGCATGCAGATAGAAGTCATCTGTTGGCCTAAAAATGGCCGCTGCAGTCTGACCTTTTGATTGACACCGCAACTGAGCCAATAGGAGCTTCCATGTCCTGTCCACAGCCCACAACATCCAATGAGAGGTGGCGTTGGAAGGAAGTGCTTCTCTATCTTCTCCTGTGTAAAAACAGTTAAAACAGATTGAGTGGATGAGTGACACTTTATACAGCCAAAGAAATCCTGAAAATGACATTATGCAGTTTTTAGATGTGATACGAAGCTAAAATGGGGAATATCGCTCTTGTTTTGATGCCTTTACATGCTCAAATTTAGTTTGAACAAGAGAAAACCACTGTAGTCTGAAGCAGCAGGTTTACTGGGAGTCTCCAAATGGCCTTTTGTTTTCAGACCCTGAGAGAAGCATGTGTAAATATTTATTTTCTGCAGTATTGTTATCACATTCGTAGTTGGGGCTAAATGTTGTGGTCTCATTGTGTTTTCAAGCTAAAGTTTTCAAATTTTTTGGGTAAAAAAAACTTCAGGATGTTTCATCAAAACATGCAAGTACTCTACATGGTTCAAAAGAAGCTTTCAGTTTGCACCTGCAAAAAACAGAAAGACAAATCTTGTGCCTACAGACGAACTGGACCGGTAATGTGCTTTTAATTGAAGGAGAATTTGAGTGTGAGAACTTTAAAAATCCTCTCAGAAATCATCAAATCAAGTAACAGCTAATAAAGACTGGGTAGAAAACTTTAATATCTTACAGGATAAATTGAGAATAATGAGCGTTTCAGTGCAGCAGCAGTCAAGTTGTGATTTGTGCGTCTTTACAATGAATAATCTAAATTAATTAACGTGAATTATATGAAGTTGAACATGTCAGTAAAACCAGGATGTGTGATTTGTTTGTGAAATTAATGTTCACTAATAATTGATGAGAATTAAGGCACACAATTTGTGAGGAAATGGGTGATGAATGATATCACTCAGTAAGTGGATCATCTGTGTCTGCTGTTTGTCTAAACTCAGCAGTAATTCAATCATTTACAACAATGAGAACGAGGTCGAGAGGTGGGTTTTGTAAGAGGTTGTATAATCGAAACATAATTCAGAAAGATGAAAACACACGTGACAGCAGATACAACAACAAACTTTGATGGATGCAGAGATCCTGTCGTCAGCAAACATCTGTCTGAAGGTGAGTTTCCATCCTGTTTCTGAGAAGTAAAGATGGCTTTTTTAATCACCGTGGCAACCAAACCTTCACAACATCTTCAGGTTTGGTTTCCTTGGTGATAAAAAGATGCCGACCATCATTCAGTGACCACGGCTCGAAATACTTTCCTCTTCTATGTTACAAGGTCATTTTGAGGTCGAGACAAACTGAAAAATGCAGCTCAGAATGTTCAGCCTGATCTGATGTTGGTGATGTTCATTCTTGATCTTAGAAGCAGCAGTTTGACGAAATAAATGAGTTGTTCATGATACCTGATTAGGGGAAAAAAAACAAATAAGATGGACTTAAATATAACGAGGATGACAACACTTCAAGATCAGTTGTAAAATAAAGAATGACAATGAAAATCAACATGCCAAGTTGACTAAAAAGAGTTATTTACACCATGTTTTTATCTGGAATCTTCACTGTAGATCTTTATCTTAGAGCCATGTTCATGTGCACACCGTCTGAACTGTGTGTGTGGTGTGACAGTTTGTCAACAGCATGTCGGGGCTTTAGGAGACTTGGATTACACCAGACAAGCAGTATGGAAGCATTTTATGATTTTTTTTCTGTTGTTTTTTACATTTGAAAACTGGTCACCATTCAATTCCACTGTTTGGGAGATTCTGCAACACTAGACTAACAAAATAAACCCAACCTTCAGTCGGTGTGAGGGTGAGTAGATAAAGAGTGAATGATTATTTTTGGGTGAGTTATCCCTGTTCACTTCACTTCTGCATAAAACAGCAAACATCATCATGAGCTCTTGAGCTGAGCTTCTGTCAACCTCCCAGGACTTGAAGTGTTACTCAACAGCGAAGCAGCCATCCTGCAGCAGGAAGCTACTTGACAGATGTAACTCTGAAGGATCTCACACAGAATGAGGACGGAGGGATGAAGCCGCTCTGTGACATGATGAGGGGCTGCAAAAACACACGTCATGTTTGAAGTTAATGACGTGAGCCGTCACATGTTGCTAAGCAGACACGGAGAGGAATTATGCAACAACTTGGTGGGTTTATTATTTCAACAACAACTCTTATAATGTTCTGTACGACACAGAAATACTGTCAGCATGCATGAAAGCGAAAAAAAAAAAGTTCCTTATATCTCACTTTACAGCAACAATCAGTTTTATATTCTGTCACATGATGGCAGCCCTGCACAGCCGTCAAAGATACTCACCAAACAACACTAAGGTTTCCAAACACACAAACTCATCATGCAGCATATTTTCACTACAGACACACACTGGGGCTTGTTGAGGTATCTGTGCACGATGATGAATTAGTAACACGATAGACAAATATTCAGCAGGAGTGACTGAAATCTGTCTGCTGGTTGCATAACGTTCATTTCTTCAGTCCAACACCACCCACAGCTCATCAGGAAGCTTCCACACACATCCTGCACCATCAGCCTCTTTATGTGAGACTCATCTGAGCTTTTCAGTCTTAAACTACAGTGAGACACTTTTGTTTAGCACTGATGACCTGAAGTCCACCTTAAAAACATACTGTTTATGCTTATTTTTTCCAATTCTTTGGAACTTCACTCTGAGATATATATATGTATATATGTATGTATGTACGTATGTATATATGTATATGTTCAATTTTTTATGTCTTTGAAAAAAAAACACTTTGCAACTGGGATGGAGGAAAGACTTGATGTTTCGATGCATCCCAATGTGGACGTGGAAAATTCTGATTCATAAATGTCAGAAACTGATTTTCTAAATGACAATATAATGTTGACCCAGACCATCTGCAGCTCGCACTCGCAGGAGTTATCTTGTAAAAGGGGAGAGGCACTTCTTATTCACAAAAGGCGGCGATTGCAAGCGATTGTGGATGTGTCAAATAAGCCTCAGTCCTTTTTTCCTCTTACGGTAAAGGTTTTTCCTTCTGTAACTGCTGGAGGTGGTCAATAATTAGCCCAAGTGGAGGCTGTCTCTGTGCAGACAGCTGTCCAGAGGTATTCCTCATTTACCATCGTCACTGAAAATGCTTTTCAGTCAGGTGAATTTAATACTTTCAGGATATTAAAACAGTTTATTGGTATATTCATAGTTCATAATGTTCACTTGGCTCTTCTTCTCCTTCGTCTGGTCCGGTTCTTGGACCTTGTCTTCAGTTGGACGTCTCCACACTGCTGACCGTGTTCACCGCCTGAACGACGTGCACCTTGTTGACCTCCCTCCTCCTCAGCGAGCAGCTGAACACCTTCCTGAAGCCTTTGCGGAAGTGCTTGGAGACGAGGGCGTAGACGATGGGGTTGAGGCAGGAGTTGGTGTAGGCCACCAGGTGGGAGAGGATGCGGAGGACGTAGGTGGTGTGGTTGAGGGGAAAGTGTCCGAACCACATGCACAGGATGACCACGTGGTGGGGAAGCCAGCAGAGGCAGAAGAGAACGGCGACAATGATGATCATCTTGGTGACTTTGCGCTTGGCCCGCCTCGACTCGGACATGTCCTTGACGGGATCCACGCTGGTCCAAAGGTATCTGATGGTACGAGCGTAGGTGAGGCCGAGCACCAGGACGGGGATGAGGTAGCCAAAGATGAAGGTGCACACATCCATTATGATGCGAGGTGTGGACTCCCAGGCAGGAATACACACCACGGTGCCAGCCAGGTCCAGCTGTGTGTAGTAGCTGAGATACGGTCCTGAGAAAAGCAAGGCCAAGGCCCAAACCAGGCAGATAGAGGTGAGGGCGTTCTTTGGAGTTCTCATCTCCCTGGAGCGGAGTGGGTAGCAAATGGCTAAATACCTGTAAGAGCAGAGAGAACTCATGTGATCCAGATGTTTATTACTGAAAGGTATGCATCATTACAGCTGTTGGTCAATTTGCCAGACATTCCTGTAGTTTGTGGTGTTGATTGACGCTTAAACGTTAACTGTTATTTTTCAACCAGGACTCTATTTAAGCTTGTTTATTGGGTCTAATCAGAACAACAATTGTTCCATTATTAAATGAGACCTCGGTAGCCGTCAGCAGCAAAACAGGTTAACGGTAATTTTATCATCTTCAAACACACTTCATTCCAATTCAACAGAAATTATATAAAACTCACCAACTCATTTTGATTGTGGTTCGTCTTTCCACTGCTTCAACAATCACCAGCTCCAGTTTGGGTATAATAAATTACTAATTCAACACATTAGATGTGAAAATATTCTGGCTCCGACCTTCCTCAGTCTTCATCCCATATTTTCACATCTAACTCTGTAAATATAGGGCTTATTTAGACCAGCTGGTGATTGTTGGAAGAGCTGAAAGATGAATCAAGAAAGTTTTGGTGAGTTTTATTTTATTTCTGTCGAGTTCAAATGAAGTGTAGTTTAGAGTATAAAAATAGTTGCTTTGGCAACCAATATTAAGGATACTCAGATCACTTTTTTGCAGTAAAGTGCAATGCAACATATTAGTTTAGGTATTCAAGTACTTTATTTATTTACAGGAAGGTCTCTGTCGGTATCTTGTCCATTATGTTGTCAGCTAACAGATGCAGCAGTCTTGCTCAGTACACGACTGCTTTCAAAAACTGCTGTCCCCCTTGTTGTCACTTAGACACAAGAACCTGGGGAAATAGGGTCCAGGGTGAAAAATACCAAAGTTACCCCTGGGTATCATTGAGAGTGATGTTATAACTGGACAACGATCATATAAAACAGGATGCAGGAAATGAACGACCCCAATTACTCTGATCTGTACGTGAAATCTGACTTTGGGCGTCTTAATGTGCATACCAGGACACAAATGGAGCCTGGCTGCTAATGGTGGGTTTGTCTGTGTGCGTACGTGTTCAGAGGAGTTTGTCAATCACTCACTCGCTGATTTGAGAAGAGCTGAAGGACTGTCTAAGACAAAGACAGTTAATGGTTGAAACCTTGTGCCTTCTTTTTCATGTACTTAGTGTGCATATTATTTGGCATCCCTCTCTCATTGTTTTGTAGTTTATGTGACATGACTGCTGTAACACAATCAAGTCTTTTCTATCCAAATATCTGTCTGTCAGAGGAGGCAAAGGTCCACACATTCTTAGATAGTTGTGTAACTCTGTGTGTTGCATTAAAACTAAAGTAACAAGACTGTTTTGAAAATGTCAGGAGTAGAAAATACAGATATTTGTGTTAAAATGTAGTAAATAAAAAGTTGTCAGAAAAATAATTTCTCAGGTAAAGTACAGATAATCAAAAATCTACTTAAAAACAGTAACAAAGTACTTAGTTACTTCCTATCTCTGCTGTCTGTCTAATCTTTCTGTCTCTGCTGGACCACATTCTGCTCAAATTTTATTCCTAATTTCCTCCAAATTCAATGAAACATTTAACGTTTTAAATATTTCTCATCCACACTCACAGTTTAGGCTGTAATATATCTATGCAGCCTGTAACTCGCAGGTTAATGATAAACTTTTCGACCTGTTGTCTCTTTATGTCAGATGTGTTTGACGCACCTGTCCAGGGAGACAGCTGTCAGGGTGAAGATGCTCGCGTACATGGTGAGGAAGATGATGAAGTGCACGACTTTACACACCACGGGACCGAACACCCACTCATCCAGGGTGTAGATGGTGGCCTGGAAGGGCACGCAGAAGATAATAAAACACAGATCCGCGATCCCGAGGTTGAAGATGAACAGGTTGGTGGTTTTGGTGTTCATCTGTCCGTTCCGGAACAGAACCGCGAGGACCAGAGAGTTTCCCACCGTGCCGAGCAGGAAGATGACCGCAAAGCCCAGAGAGATGACCACCGACTCCGCTTTCCAGGAGGAAGAGTTCACCGAGGAGAGATTCATCTTTAGGTTAAATTCGTTCATAGTTCACACGATCCGAGATCAGTTCAGCAACGTTAACGCACGGCTCGTGGAGACGCGCGCCTCGTTTGCGCGCGACATTTCCATCTCCAGACGCAGGAGATCCAGATGATACTGTGATCCTGATCTACAGCAGAGACTGAGGACCTGAAGAAGACACAGCAGATTCCTGTCTCTCTGCTAAAGACAGACCGGCACTACGGCTCCATCAGCCTCTTCACTAAAGCTGTGAACATGATAACACAATGGTTCTCAAACTGGGGGTTGGGTCCCCCTGAGTAGGCGCAGAGCCACTGCAAGGGGGTCCAGAAGACCAGCGGAGTAATAAAGAGTGAAACAAAGTTGAATGAATATGATCTGTGTTGGGGAAATAAACAAACAGGAGTTTGAGTTTGAGTTCTATCCTGATGACCTTTATTCCATGAAAATTCTACTTTTTAAAAATAAAATCAGTTTCACCCCCAATTATTGTTATTGATTAAATGTTTTGGGTTTGGGGGCTCAAACATCTGTCAGCTTCCAAAAGGAGGGCATGCCAGAAAAAGTTTGGGAACCACTGTGATAAAACACTTTTTTTTTTTTTAAAGTTAAATTACACAGAAATACTATTGAGGCAGGGTACCATTTGGAAAACATAGGCTAGGGCAATAATAATGGTAATAATATATAGTGTCTATCAAAAAAAAAAAAAATTTTTTTTTTTTTAAAACATTTGAACAACATTTTTGAAGTGAGATAAACAAAAGCAAGACAAAATGAAGATAAAGATAAAAATAGAGGACAGAAAGACACTAAAAAGCAGGATGCAGAATGTCAAAATAAAAGCAATATAAATCAATACATATGATAACAAATATAAATATAAATAAAACAATAAAAGTAATTAAATAAAAAATAAAACAGTACAAGCAATAAAACGACGACATCACATAAAAGCAAGTGTATAAAAATGGGTTTTAAGAAGTGATATAAAAGATGTCACTGATTCTGAGAAATGTATCTCCTCAGGTTATTCCAAAATAAAAGCACGGTAACCTCGACTTTGGAAAGGCCAATTAAGATAAAACTCAGGAGCACATTATTATGCCTTTATTAGAATACACAAGGTTATATTCTGTCTTATAGTCTGTAGCAGAAACTGTCTGGAGAAAATCTTCCAAATTACACAGCTGGTTGTTTTCAGTCACCCATCGACTCTCTTCCTTTCAGTTCAGTGTAGTGAGAGTGAGAGCAGTCTGCCCCCCTGTGGTCAGACTGAACCACCGCACTGTAGGTGGAAATAATTCACTGTGCCCATGCTGTGACTGTCAGGAGGAGATGAAAATATACACTGTATGATTCGATAGTAAACCAAGATATTATCGTAAATCCTGACCAGTTGATCATCACAATGATGATGTTTTATGTTTGCAGTGCACCTTCTCAAACCTCCTCACCCACCAGCAAAAACAAAACAAAAAAAAAACTCCTGTATTTTGAAACCTAAACGGCGGCAGGTGTGGCGACAGGCCTTGCTGCTGTTGTTACAAAAACGGTCAAAAAATTAGAAGAAGGCCTTCATGTAAAAGTGAGTTAAGATCTGATATACTCAAGTACAGTTAGAGGTTCTGAAATTCAGTGTTTGAACATCATTAACAGGATTTTAATTGGTGATGATTGAACTGTTGAACAGTGTGTCAGCTGCAGCGTTTCTTCTCTCATCCACAGACCACCACCACTATGACCCACTTCCCTTCATCCTCACTGTCTGACTCACATCACACACGCCAGTGTGCACACACTGTCAGAGCAGCACGTACGCACACACACACACACACACCTACAGACAGGGACACATTAACTTCCTCCAGCAGCTGTACAAATCCAAACACCCTCCCTGCACTAAATTTAACAGGTTCTTTTTTTTACCCAGGAGGAAGTCATTGCTTCGCCTCTTCTGTTTCCTCATCCAAGAGTCTGAATTACTCGGCAATCAAGCATCCTGGAAGTCTGAGGAAGTTCAACAAGTCTAAAGAGTGCCCATCATCTTACTGTTATATACAGTGTGTAAATAAACTCATGATGAACACATTAAAGTCCGAAGACTCATGTGAAAGGCTCCAGTGAAGTATTTCAGAGGTGGTTTTCCACTGTGGAGCACCAGCTGCCAACTCAGCACTGATCAGGTGATGGTCTTGAGTTGTTTGAAAAGACAGGAAGAGGAACGGCGCAAATACGGCGAACTAAGGATGCACTGATGCAGAGCTTCAAAAGAGCAGCGTATCAAGGAGGACACCGCTGGGGATGAGTACCTGAAGTGGCACCAAATATGTCGTCTCCAGCAACCCGGGGTTGGATGGACCCGAACAATTGGAGACTGTTCTCCTCTACAGACAAATCAGTCCATCTTTGAACTTTAACTACTCGCCCTCATGCTGATTGAAGGACAGGTTTAGTTTTTTTAGTCCACAAAACAGTGCTGGAGTTTCACAGGAAAACAGCGCTGCAGAATCTCCCAAACAATGGAAGTGAGTGGTGACCAGTTTTCAAACATAAAAAAAAACAAAAACACGTCAGCTACTTTGCTTCCTACTTGTAAATAAAACGTTTGGCCCTAAACCAATTTCACCCAGATTCCACAGACAGAAGGTAAATGACAGGGAAGTAAAGGGACGCTTAGTGAGGAGAGAGTGTGAGAAAGAGAGAGATGCAAGCAGCAAAACAGCTGTTTCTACAAATCTATGGTACTTTATGTAAAATCCTCTCATGTAAAATGTGAAGCAGAAAATGTCCCCCTGCTGATTTTTAGATTTTTTTCTTGTTTTCTCCTCTGAATAATAAATGCATTCTTTGATTTTGAAACAGAAGCCTTATATTTTTGTTATTTAGTTGCTATGAAATGTTATTAACTGTGTGAAGTAGTAATAGTAGATATATCTATCCAGAATTTAGGGCTCCCCTGAAAGCCTTTTGATCTCACTTTAAATGTCCATTTAAATGAATTATTTTTTCCTCTTAATATCTGTATTTACTAAGACTAAATACTGTAAGGTTATAGTACATAGATCGCCACAAATGGCTGGTGATTAAACTATAGAAGAGCTGTGCAACATGTTTTAATTCTAAATATTTATTCCTCAAGTCTATTCTACCAAATGAATCTCTGTTAGAAGTGCATGTTTCACCTGTTAACCAGCAGATGGAAGCAGAAGCACAATAAAAGACAACTGGACTGTGTTGACTGTATTCCTGCTGTGGCCCATTACACACGGAGAATTCACCAGTGGATGTTGCCTCAGAAGAGCTACAGATGGTGCTTCATGTTTACTCCTGTCTCAGCATCCACCAATCACGTACGCAGAAAGCAGGCCACTTTAGGCTTCTGTGATGCATTAAGTCATTGGGTTTTCCATGTGTCAGTCCAGTTAAAAACTGACAAACTGACGGCCTTGTCTCTGCACGACGCTCCTCTGAGAACGTTTGGTCAAAGCTGGCAAAGTGTAAGAAATGACAGCAGATTAAAGTCAGCGCCGGCTCGCAGCTGTCGAAGCATCGCGTGCACAAACCAATAACTCATCAGTGCGTATTTTTAGACTCTGGGAAACACCGAAAGTCAATTTCAGAGATATTCTGTGAGTTTCCTGACTCCAGGAGGGAACGCTCAGAGGTATCAGATCAAGACGAACCTGAGTCATGTTTGAGATACCGTCTGCAGCACAGGAGCCCCCGGAGCAGGAAATGACATCATTGGTGTGTGTTCACTGGCCGCACACAGCAGGAATGCTGAAGGCAGGCTGTTGGGTGAGAGGGCTTAACCACACGCCACAGACTGGTAGTGACCACACATGGGAATATTTGAACTTTAATCAGAAGAAATCATTAGAGTGTGTGTGGAGCGGGCAGGTGGAGGCAATCACCTCTGACCAGGAATGAACTACACAGACGCACTGAATGCACCATTACCTGAAATATGACTGCTGCACAGAATGAATCATTATACAAACTCCTTCTGAGTGCTTTAAAGGGATAGTTTGGATTAAATGAAGTGTTGTTGTATGATGCTATGGACAGGGTCAGCAGCTAAGCATGCTAAAAAATCTGTGTCAGCTTAACTTTTCCAACAGGAATCTGCTGTTATATAAGCCAAATGTCACTCTCTTAAAGAAAAACAGTAATTTTACCTTGCAGAACAAGTAAAGCTTATACTAGGACAGAGAAATTTACCAAAGTTAAAAGGTTCTACGAATCTAAGCGATTGCAATTGTTGCTAGCAGAACATTGTGTGTTTGGTCTGGCGGCCCATCAATCCTGTACAATTATAGACGAAACACCGCTAAAGATTTTTTTTTTAGGTGGACATTTTTTAAGTGGCTAAAATACATTTTGCTGTTGACCCTGTCAGCTGCTGAGCCGGTGCTCTTCTCTGCAACAACAAAGTGGCTTGCTGACCTCATATGACCCCACTTCAAATAATCTGAACTGTCCCTTTAAAATATCCCCTCGAAGTGGAAATGTCACCATAGCGCAGAAACCTCAAAAAATGAGGTTGCATTGATTAGATGCTGGGAACTGCAGGGTGCTGTTATGGCTAATCATCGGTGCTTGAGGATATGAATGGTCGTGGCGCTCGTTCTGTGTTTCCTATGGGCCGCAACCCACACATCATGATTCCCTCATTAAGTACGACTCCAACCCACAAGTGTCAACACTTGCAGGGAGGCGGATCGAGAAGCAGTGACCTCAAAACATCTGCTCTTTACAACAACACAGCGCTCCGCTCATCCGCTCAAACGGCCAAAACCCCTCATGACAAAACTGCACAGTGGAACCGAGGCAGATAAACCTCCGGGTAACGGTCATTTTAGAGCACTTTCTCTACCACACTCTCACACTAACACACACTCACACACACATCCTCTCTAACTCCCCGCCGCCTTGCCTCGCTGATAGTCCCACACTTTATAAATAGCGTGCACTTTTAATATGCGCGTGTGTCCAGTGGATAACGTCAGCGCTTTGGGAGAAAGGCTCAAGGAGTGTTTCATTATAAACCTGTACCATTAAAACTTGCTGGCTGGGTCTGGATTTTGGCTCTCACGTCCCCTCTCAAACTTTTATGAGGCCAGTTATGATCCTAAATCGATGCAGGAAACTGAGATGGAGGAGTTGGGTAAGGTAAGCGGTGCCATGACCTCACGAAGAAAAGGTAGTGTTGGTGATTGTGTGGGTCTTTGCACCATCACGTATTGTATTGTTGCACGTACCTGTACAGTGCAGCTGTGAGGGACAGTGGCACATGTTGTGTTGTGTTGTGTTGTGTTGTGTTGTGTTGTGTTGTGTGTTGTCTCGAGCAGATTGGATCTGACAGTGGTGTGGGAAGTGTTCAGTTTGAACATCTTGTCTTTCTACTGTATTCAACTAATATAGGTTGAAAAGTTTTTCCAAATTATTGCATTCTTTTCTTATTTACACTTTTCACCAATGCCCCAACTTTTTTAGAATTGAGGTTTTAAAGTAGCAATGTCACACTGTAAAAATGCTCCATTACAAGTAAAGACCCTGTTAAAATGTACTTTAACTTTCAAAAGTAAAAGTTCCAAAAGTTTAGAGAAAAATGACCTGTGTGGGAGTTACACTATTATATCATTAAATTATTATTACTCATGCATTATTAGTAAGTAGCATTTGATTTTACAGTAGGAACAAATTTCAACTGAATTACATTACTATATTGTTGAGTTTAATGTGCAACTTTGCATCCAAGTTTTGCATATAAAATCTTAGCCTGCAAAATAAATAGTACCATATAGCTGTCAAATAAATGTAGCAAAAGTAAATATTTGGCTATGAATTGTAGTGGAGTACATGTAGGCTTTATTTAAAGCGGTTTCAATGGGAATATTTAATCAAAGTACAAGAACCTAAAACCCTCCTTTAAGTTGAGTACTTGAATAAATGTACATCACCACTGAAAACATCACAGTGAAATTTAAGTGATGAAAATTAGCTTCAATTTGAAGCTGTTGACATCCATATAAGATGTACAGTGTGACTATTTTTTAGATAAAGACTCACTGTCAGCAGAGTTTGAAATGTTATTTGCCAAGAATCTCCAGAGACGACTCACAGTGCACTGAAATGTCATCCTCAGACCTGCAAACACTCCTGTTTTTCCCAGGTTCCTCTCATATTTCAAGGCCATCTCCCACCCTGCTTTGTTGTTTCTCTTGGGACACATGAGGTCCATGGCCCTCAAACTTATCAGGCAGGCAGAGGGGGGTTGGCTAACTTATTGTTAGCTGTTGTCAACATATTAGCGTACACGTGCAAATTTAAGCAGAGTTGGACTGATTTATTTGCTTTATTTTATAATTTTTGTCTCTTTTTATTAGAGTAGTGCAGGGATGGCATAGTTTTGTAGGCCAACCCTGAAAATTAGCATCGCTCTGGTTCTCTTAGTGCAGAAAGGCTCTGTGGTGAATGGAAGTTGATAGTTGATATGATACAAATAAACACCACTTTTATCATTTTAAAAATGTAAATGGAATCAACCTCTGTTGTCTCATTTAGCCATTTGTTAGCAGCTGCTTTTTTAAGACATGCAGAAAAATGCTGCAGTGGGGCATTTACTGAAGTATTTTATGTCGTAGAAGAAAACGTGAAAATCTCTTAAGCTTGTTTCAGACATCTAACCAAAAACCCAATAAAAAACAACAACATTGAGTTTGAGACGAGGGAATTGCAATGAATTATGGTACCTCATCATAGCCAGCACTCATCATATTTCTTCATTGTATTCTCTGTATTGTCTCCAGTGTCTTGGACAGTCCCGGGCAGCAGGGACGGGTCAACACGTCTGAAACTGGCACCTATATACATGCTCACTTATAAATGGGTATGTGTATGGATTATTTTTACAGTGTAGATCCCATGGGACATCTGTTATTTTTGATGTCCACATTTAACGTGATATTTTTTAATGTTTTGTAGTGTACTGGTCATTTGTTTTGGCTTTTCTGTTCTTTTCTCTGTTGCCTGCCGCAGGATTACAGATGTAAATTAGCATTTTTGCTAACTCTGGCATATTTACATTATGTATTACACACTGATGTTAATTAATTTTCTCTGTCCTTCTTAAATAAATAAATAAATTATAGGTTTTAGGACTCATTTCTGCAGCAGTCTATAGTGTGCTATCTTGGCCAGGTTTCCCTCAAAAAAGAGATTTTAATCTCGAGGGATTTCCTGGTTAAATAAGGGTTAAATAAATATTAAAAATACACAATGTTTTGTGGTTCTTCTTGAGGGTAACAAAGAAAAAATTATAAGAACCTATCTCTGCAATTGTAGGTGTCACAGACACTCCAGATTTATCCCTCGGCTTGATAGCATTTGTTGATTTTAGGATTTTGGGATTATAAATTGTAGATAAAATGTGCTTGAGTATATACTGTAAAAAAAAAAAAAAAGTCTGCACTGTTCACCCAATAAGGAGACACCCACACCCTCATAGCTGAAAGACGTCACTAAAATCTTCACAGTCGTTAATCTCAGATCTAATGTGCTGGAGCAGAGCCAAAAAATAAAAAATAAATCACTGTCCAAACACTTGCAGACCACACCGTCTGTGAGGTGACGTAACGTAAGAACTCGTGTGTCTCTCCGGCCAAGTTTAAAGGTCACACAGGTCAGGCGTCGAGGCATGCAGGTGCTTCAGAGAGCTTCAGAGAAGAGGAAGTAAAGGGGGAAAAGAAGCAGAGACAGAGAAGGCTGTGAGAGAACCACAATCACGCAAGCTGCGTGTGGTTTCCAGCTTCTTGCCAAGACCTCTCACTCTCTGCGTCCCAGACTTTCTCCCTGAGTTATCCAATCCCCCTGTCATCTCCACTGGCCGCCCTCCCCACTCCCACTCTCGACCGCACACAAATGGTTTGAATAAGAGGTCTGCATGACTGGGCTGTGGCTACAGATGAAATCCTGAAGAGTGATAGTTTACTTAGCCTAAATACCCCCGATTAGACAAATTGAAACATTGTTGTTATGCGGTGGAAACTCAAGGACCTATTGGCCGAGTCTGTTCACCCCGTTCCGGAAAAGGCTGTGCTTGCGGACTTTCGTCATGCGAAAACCACAAGAGCTGGCACAAGTGGAAAAAAACAAAACAAAACAAAACAAAACAAAAAAAAGCTACAAGAAAATAAACTAAAATCCTCCACCAAAACAAAAACTGTAAAACAGAAAATGAATACTGTCACATAGAGATGATTCACAAAGGAGGCAGGCACACGCGACTCAGGCTTCTGTAACTACTGAAAAACATGTCCAACCACAAACGTTCTGTCTTGACTTATGGTATGCCTCATGATGTCACATTTTCCTCTCATTTTGATCGTCTCCAGGATCACAAACAGGGGCCGCATCGATGTGCTGCTCCGAATTGATCACAACCTACCCCTCTGGAAAATAAAGAAATCAATCCCAGTGTCACAATTAATGAAGAAATCATTTAAATGCAACTTAAACGGCTCAACTTCCGATTCCTGACGGCGTTTAAAGTCAGCCAACTGTCAGAGCTCCTTCATCCCATTAAAAGCTGTAATTTGTAAGGCCACGGAGACCTTTTTCTTTTAGCTACTTAAATATTACAACTCACACATGCACTACACATGCACACAGTTAGTAATAATACACCAAAATGATTCTACCAGACTCGAGCTAAACAGCAGTGGAGACTCATAAAAAGGAGCGGTAGCTGCTTCATCCGCCAGCGGACTCCGTCTGGCCGGGCAGTCTGGTGTCAGTGCTCAGCGGCTGGACTCAGCACCGGGGAAATACAGCCAGTCTGCAGCTGGAAGAGTCTGCATGACCAACATAGTTCTGACGTCTGTCAAGTGCTGAAATGATATGTCAATTAGCTGATAACAGACACACCTCTCTCATCAGCTTTGCTAGATCGCGAAGCAAAGGATGAGGGAGAAATTAATCAATTAGACCTCAAACATCCTCTTCTGGACAGAATAAACACATCTGAACAATGCATTTGCCAACTGAGACATGATATTGCTCTAGTGGCTACATAATAGTCAAGTGTGGGTTTATATGATGGGTGGGTCGAGCTCCTCACCCCAAATCATCTTTTAATGTTTTACAGGATGAAAAAAGAGGGAGATTTTGCTATAAAAATGCCCCTTTGTACATTTATTTGGGATATACTAGCCCATAACTGAACAGTTTAGTTTTTATAGTATATGAACTTGGAAAACTTGTTTCTGAATCATTGGTTACAGCCCTTGTATGAATTACAAGACTAAATACAATTATTGCACCAAGGCTAAAGTTGGAGTCACATTACTGGCCTCACTGGCTGCAAATGTATCACAAATTTTAACTGATAACCAAAATTTTAAGTTGAGGAAACTGGCAAAAGAAAATGTGCACGTGTTTTTTTCCCATCCACTCTTGTTCTGTGATAATTAGGATTTGGTTCATTGAGATATGCAATAAATGACACCAATTCTTTCGTTGGAAAACCATTGTACCATTTCAGAGGAAGAGTGCAACAAGATGACATGATTAAGAGAACAACATACAAAATCAAATATTTCTGTTAGTTTCATGTATTAATGTGAGGAAGGTTCCATCAGATCTGTGTGGACCAATCATGGATGTATTACAGATGTGAGTAACCCATCTGGGTACTCTGCTCCCACCTCTTTTTGGCTGAAAACATCCGCTCTTATTTGACTGGCGGTCAATATAAATTCCAAGGTTCTTGCCAGTTTAAAAGCATGAAATATGAAAATCAATCAATCAAGCTATGCCTTTGCTGGACAATGATTGGCACCATTACATGGAAAAAATGAAAGAAATAGGAGTCGTTGAGTGTTTGCCTCCATCAAAGTGGAAGAACAACTCCACTGAGTGGACAGAGGTGGTACATCCTGACATATACAAGTGCCTTACTGAATCTCCAGGTGATGCATTTCTGACATCTGTCACTTTTTAAGGCACTATTTTGCTGTTTTAGTTGTCAGTCCACTGTGGGATTATGGTAAACTAATTACACTGCCAACACTAACATGCATGTGCATGACACTAGTCTTCTTTATTTGGTGCCGGCACTTTAACTGCACTTGTTTTCACCCAAAAAGTGTCATGGTCGAGGGAAGTGAGGAGTGGCTGCTCTGATCCATAGAGCCATGAAAGCCATCAACTGCTATTTGAGGGAAAAGTGTTTTTGCATACTGTATATCGAGCTCAATTGGATGTGTTGCCAGCAAAACTCTCCCAAATGTGCCAACCATTGTGCCAGGCTTTTAGCCATGCTAGCATTATGGCTCAAGGGATGGTAATGTTAGTCAGTCCACCGCTTTGGTCCAGACTGAAATATCAACAAAATCAACAAGATGGATTGCTGTGATATTTGGTGAAAATATTCATGATCCCAGAGAATGTATACAACTAAATCTAGTGAACTCTTAACTTTGCATCAGGCGCCATCAAATTTCAATCTGTCCATTTCACCATATTCACACAGCGGCCATCTTCCTCTGACATCACGCTTATGGTGGGAAGCTTGTACTGCTGTCAGTGTTCCAGCTTGCAAGTCATATAAATGTTTGGAATCTGACAATTTCATCAATTCCTGATGGATCAGTGACTGAAAAGACAACAGACAGTGAAAAAGCTAATGCTAAGTATGCTATGTGTATTTTTCTCCTTGGTTCTGTGGAAAGCATTAGTCTAAATGTATAGAAATAAAGAAAGGACAACATAGCGTGAGAATGCGGCTTATATCAACGATGCCCTGAGACCGTTCTTAATTCAGCACCAGTTTCCCTGCAGAACAAAGAAAAGAGACGCACATCCGAACACACATTACGTCACTTTTTTTCCTCACCCCCTGCTAGATCCACAGACCTCTGGGTGATATTCGGCCAGCCTGGAATTACGTTACCTCGATTTTGGTGTAATTACCGTCAAGTCCTTTTTGCAAAGTCCCCTCGGAGGCTCATGTACACGTGTGTGTTGTACGTGTGGCAAATGGGGTCTTTCAGGAAGTCCAAAGATTGGAGGACGGGGGTAATGAAGTAAAAGCAGCCTGTCGTGCGAGTGAGGCTTTCCAGGTCCTGATGACATGAGAGCAGGTGTGCTCTCACATCACCAGTGTTACAGGAATGAGTTGAGATGGTGTGTGGCTTCATCAGGTGGTGATGGGCTCGGGAGGCAGAGGGATACTTTGCTGAAGCCCTCAGGCTGTGGCATCTTGAGTTCAAAGGACAGATTTTGGAAAATTGAGGCCTAATGACCCTGACTGGGGAGAAAATGGCCTCTCGTCTACAGTGTGTGCAGCTGTGGCAGATGAGACGGGGACCTCTTAGGACAACTTTTAGACACAGCTGCCGTGTCACCTCACAAAGCACATCACATAGTCAGTCTTTTAGTTTTATTCCAGCAGCATCATTGCTTTACTGCATTTAAAATGGGTAAATAAAATATTTTTGAAGTAAACTGCTATATTTAACTGTTCCTGCTCATTAAGATGGTGCAACAAAATCCAAAAATCGATTTGGAAATCATGAAAAAAAGATTTTCCTCCCACCCAAGTATTTGGACTCATACACTCCATTAACTTTACCTTCAACAAAGTTGAGGGGAGGAAAAACTTGCAAAGTCATTGCTGCTTTTCAGACCAACCAGGATCACAGCGTCTGCGGGTAAACAATGTCATGCTGGTTTACAGTGTGGCTAAAGTTAGCAATACTTTCCCCGCAGGTTAACGTCCACACGCCTGTACTGAATGTGGTTACACAGAGTGGTTACCTGCCAGTTCATTCTGACGCAGCATATGTACAACCTGATTTTCATTTTGTAGATCAAAATACTGCAAAACCGCCCCAATTTTATGGGATGTCATCTGTTCCACTTTCCACCTCATGTGGGGGGAGGGGTTTCTGTTTGTTGGGGCTGCGTAACAGCTTAGATGCAACATTTAACCTGTTATACATGAATAAAATGTTCATTATGACTTTTACTGACTAGTATTTCTGGTGCTGTCCAGCACGGGTTGCAACCTTTTACCCTTTAGTCCACTAATCGTGCACATCCCTAGCACACACACATGATCTTTGTTTCTGCAGAATTTAAAGGCCAGGCTGTACATAATCATTAAAACAATGGAAAAACATCTAGATGTCTTTTGACCACCAAATCACCAAATCACCAAATCTACCCAAACCCTACTGGATACTCCCTGAGAACTTACAATAACTTATAGCTGATCAATAAGGGACAGATATAGGCTACAACTAATGATTATTTTCATTAAGTCTATAAATGTCAGCTATCACTGAAAAATGCAGATCAGTGTCTCTCAAACCTCAAGATGGTGTCTTCAAATATCTTGTTTTTTTTGACCAACAGTCAAATCCTCACATTTGAGAAGCTAAAACCAGAGAATGAAAATGACTTTAACAACACTTTAGGTAATTATTATGCGATTGCTTGTGTATATGCATGGCATGATCATTGGACCTATAGCTTGTCCTCAACTCATCTCTCTTACCACTGGACCGATCAGCCTAATCTTTTTTGTGTATTTTAGTGACTGCAGGACCTCTGTGATTCACAATTTAAAAAAAAAAAAAAAAAAAACTTAAACTTTTTTTAATGGCCCCATGCCTGCATTAGATGAGGCCGCAGACATTATGTTTTCAGGTTATCCCTCTGTTGTGACCACAGTATCTCAAGAAATCTTTGGAAGTATTTCTTCAAACTTGGAGTGATCAGATTTGGGTGGTCAGAGGTCAAAGGTCACAATGACATTGCGTCTGTTCTGGTCTTGTGAACAGTTGGAAGGAATTTCCTCAAACTTGGTAAAAGCATCCACTTAAACACAAAGAAGAATTACTGGATTTTGTTAGCCAAGGGTCAAGGTCACAGTGACCTCACAAAAACAAATTTTTGGCCACAGTTCAAGAATTCATATGGGAATTATGACAAAATTTCACTCATGATAAAATGACGTGACAGCAAAATGTTCAGCTCTCTATCAGTCCTCTGTCCTACTTTGTAAAAATAGTTTCTAAGTGAAGACAGCATGTGTCTCACTGGAAATTATTCACTGGCATCACACACGTTTTTGCCAAAAAAAATACACTTGATTCCTTCAAAGCTGCAGGTCAATATAGTGGTAAGTTTCAGATTAAAATCCTTCAACTGACAGCTGACTTCTCACTCTTCCTAACCTGCCACTAGGGGCTGCAAGTGATCAACAACTGCTTCAGTATGAAATCTTGTTTCAGCTGTCGAGGTCATTTTAATGTTGGAGGAACTGGATGCAGGTACATTTGCAGTAGGTGCTTCACCATCTGTTGCTTGGTGACCTTTTATCTGGTCAATATCCATCCACCTTTCCATCCATCCACCTTGAGTTTTTCTTCCATCCATCCAGCACACTGGGTCATCACATCTCTTTACATATTTAGAGTATCTGTTATTGAGACGAGGCTCTTCGCCCGGATGCGTGATCAGGTTTGAGAAAGTTCAGCGCAGCTACACGGAGGACAGCCAGACCCGAAGGAGCAGGAGCAGAGTTTCTCAGAGGGGATTTCGTGTGGACTCTGCACCGTCCCTTTCAAGTACCGAAACCACAGGACCTGGAGAGAAGCGGCTCTGTTTTCTCTTGACGTCAGAGCAGCATGCACTGAACCCCATATCACCGGGGCGGATCGATCACTCTCTCCTCATCTCATTATTACCGTCTCATGTCCAAGGGTTTATGATACACTTGAGCTTGATGATGTGCTATCAAGTGTTTGCTTGTATGCATTTATTATTGTGTCCATATGGCTCCAGATTGGTGTTTCGGGGAATAGACTGACCTGAGTCAAACATTTCCGCTGCTTGGACCATAAAAATATTTCCAGCCTGTGAATACCTTTTGGTTTCAAAGTGACACAGAACATTATGTTTTTAACAGAGCTCACACAAACTGAAATTATTTGGACTTCCTCCCGTCAAGTGTGTACCTCTGATTTTACTACAGATTTTGTTTTATACCAGTACAAGAGAGCAACAAAGGAATTTATTGTGTTTTGCCAGGATTTATCCATCCAAAATATCCTGACTGTGTTGTCAAAAGAGTCCAGGATGCTTCGATAGGATTAATAGGAAGTGTTGTGTTTCAAATGTGTTGCACTTCTCTCACTTCTACTTCAAATTTTAAGTCAATTATAATGTGTACATAAGAATGTAGAGCTACATGATATAGCTTCATTCTGAAACTTCAAAACCCACAAAACACCTCAAGTTTGCTTTGACTTAAAGTCTGAGTTAGAGTTTCCTTGAAATAACACTGGTCGAACAAGTCTTCTCCTTAAGGTTTCTTTAAAATCTGCACTTAAATGTTTAACGTTTTCTTCATATTTTGGTTTTACCCCGAAGGAATAACTTAAAGGTGCAGTATAGGATATTTATCCAAGGAGTCGCATGTGTCATTTTCTCAATAAAGTTGGGGGGAAAAGTGTCGTCTGAACACATACTGCTCTCAAAACTCTGATCAAACTGTCAAAGTAGACAATGTGATCAAATATGGATCAAGATTCTGTTACTACATGTTTAAAAAAATGTTTTCAGACACATATTTTAGTGACTATTCAATTGCAAAAGGAGAAAGATTGTAACTGGGTGGCCACCATTTTGGCTCTCACATCTAGAAAGACACCCCAAACCCGCAAAAGATCTCGAGAGTGACTATTTTAACCCAAATGATCTTCCTATGATCTTCCCCTCACCATAACCAGGTGTTTTCTGTCTCTGAACCTACTCGGATCTTAAACTGTTGTCACATTATAAAACAAAAGAAACAATGTGTACAAGTCTCATGAGAGTTTAACAAATCAATAGTTTCTTTCTAGACACGACTGTTTCTAACAGAGACTCCTGAAACTCAGATCAAACTGTCAAACTAAGCAGTTTTGATCAGACATGGATCAATATTCTGTTACTGCATCATCTATTTTTTGTCTAAAATGTTTTCAGAAACGTATTGCTAGCTGCAGTATGAGAGAAAACTACCACCATGTTGAAAACTGACACAGGAAAGACCGAAAGGGACTCGTGCACACGTGGCCATTCCAGCTAAACAGAGATGACTGAATAACAACAGAAACACAGGGAGTGTGACGTAGTTCTCTATTCAGGAAGTCAGCGCTCCACCATATCTTTACATGGCACATATGTTTTCTGATACCTAATGAGGCTGAATGTCATGTTTAGCATCTTAAAAGTTGCACAAAAGACCTTAGCAACCAAAGTAAGGGGAAACAAACTTAAGGTTCTTCTGCCTCCAAATCAACCACAACATGGCAGAGTTTATGGGAATAAATGAAGAAAATGAGCACATCCCAAGAAGTTCTGCAACTGGGAAAACCCAAATGATATGCTTCACGATGAGCAATTGATTTTACACTACAGATTTGAATGGCAGTCAATTTATGAATTGTCCAACTGTCTGGAATTTCATCACTCTACTTTCTGCAGCAGTGCTCTTCCAGCTTCTTTTCAATTAATGATTTGCGCTATGGTTTTATGCTACGGGGATCTTTCCAGTTAGTAATAGATGAGATATTTCATGTCCACAGGTCAACAGCGTGTCACATCATTTATTTAGTTTCAAACATCCTTACCAGTCTGCTAAACACCATAGTGAAGTTCACATCAAAATAAGAGGAGGATTAGATAACAATGCACTTTTTTAATGATGCCAGGTTCCCAAAATATCATAAGGTTCCAACAGATGAGGCGACAACATTCTGCTGTAGGTGCAAGTGCATGCAAATAAACAGTCTCAACAGAGTCCGCTGTGAAATCTCTTTCTATGTCTCAACATTTTTCCTTAACCAAAGAAGGGATTCTTAAGGGATTCTGTGCAACATCCTTAAGTATGTCCCTTGTCAGGAGAAATTGATTACCAGGTGTCATTTATAAGGTGTTTTGTACAGTCAGCCCAAGAAAACCAGCAGCAGAGACTCTGCAATTCACCCTGACTCATCACTTCCTTTGGTCCTGTGAGTGCTGAGGCAGGTATACCATCCCTGCTCTTTGGCTTTGAATGCTGAAGTTTCCCTTTTTCCACCACATTACCAAAGTACCACTGATAGGACACCTCCATGCTTAATTTTAGCCTTGCACAGCCACATGCCTCCAAAACTGCCTCTGAAATCAACCCATTTGACCTTCAGGTTAGCCCAAGTGCCAATTCTGTTACCTAAGGTGATGCTTGACACGCTGATAAACAAGAAGTAGGCTGCTGGAATAAGACTGCGATTGGCCGATTTGTGCGATTGGCACATTATGGTTTTCAAAATCCCCATCACTACATGAAAGAAGAAGAAGAACAACAACCTGTGAGCGAGCAACCTTTATACTGAAAATGGCAAGTAACCCTAACCCTAACCGGATTACTAACGTAAACAAGCTAGCAGCTGTTACATTTGCTTTCATTGGGATTTTGTCATTTTAATGCCAGGTCTCACCTCTCTACACGCAAATGTTCCACAAAGCAAGTAATGGGTTCAGCCCAGACCTAAAAAAAACATGTGGCCATAGGGTTTCGTCTCCCATACCAGATCTAATTAAACTAACCCTAACCTACAGGTGCCATTTTCCCCCTTTCGACTAGAGTTTGATCCCATTTGTAGAGAAAATATTATTAACGTTTGACAAATTTCTAAGCAAAATATTGTATGATTAGAACAAACAGTCACACTTAAGAGGTCAGTAAACATCAGACTGTTGAACAGCGTCTGAAACCTCCATTCCATTCAAATACCTTCCGTTTGTAGTCTGCGTAGTTTTGACCATTTACATCTGAGCAGGCTTTGGTTGCATGCAGGTCCAATCCAATCCCAGAACACACTGGCAACCATCTGATGACGATTTAGTTTTTCAATAGATTTTCAAAATAATTTATCTGCATGTAGAGGCAGATGTGTTTATGGAGATCTCAACTCCATTCTCGTGTCTTAGTTACTGGTAGACAGTGGAGGAAGTCTTGTAGCCAGTGGGTATCTGTTATCCAGATACCGCTGGCTACACTGGAAACCCTTCAGCATTGCCCATCACTCCTCACCCATCTCAACAATGGCAGGTTTTTTTGCGCCCTCTGAAACACTTTTGTCATATGACACATCTTACAAACTGTTCCCTAAAATTAAAGGTACAGTTCAGCCCCCAAATCAAAATACACATTTTCCCCCTGTCCTTTAGTGCTATTTATCCATTTAGATTGTTTTGGTGTGAGTTGCAGAACTTTGGAGATATTGGCCATAGAGATGTCTGACTTCTCTCCAATGTAATGGGGCTAACTGGCACCAGGGGTTGTGATGCTCAACATTCAAAACCAGTGTCTCGATCCAAAAATCATGATCCTTTTACTCAAGATAATCCACAGACCTCGTTGTGAGCAGTTTCATGTAGGAACTACTTTCCATCCACAGTAGAATCAACTGATCTACTATGGAACTACGTTCTTCTACTGGAGAGAAAATAGTTCCTAAATTAATCTTGCTCACAATAAGGTCTGTGGATTATCTTGAGTAACTGGGTCATGATTTGTGGAAAAGCTGCTGGTTTTGAATTTTTCAAATGTATTTTTTGGCACTTTGAGCACCACAAGCCGAGTCCCATTATATATGAGAGAAGACAGACATCTGTACAGCTGATATCTCCAAAACTATGCAAGTCACGCCAAAACAATCTGAATGGATAAATAGCACTACAGGCCTGGAGGAAAATATGTGTTTTTGATTTTGGGGTGAACTGTCCCTTTAAATAAACGAATATGGTGGGTAAGGTTTAGGCACTACTTGGTTATGTGGAGGGAAACAGTTTTTTTGTTAAGGTTAGGTAATGATGGTGGTTAAAATGAATCAAAATGGACTGTTAGCCGAAAATGGGAAACAAACATCACCATCATAAAGTCTGAGGTTTAGTTTAAGTCCAACATGTCATCCAACGAGACTTTGTCACTATATAATATTGTCAGCTCACTTCTTCCTTTTCTCCCGTCCTAATTCCTGTACCAGAGGGCTTTATCACTTGAACATCAACATACGTCACAGTGGGGCTTCAATCTGCTGAAACAACTTGTGTTGTCGTTCTTCTTGGTGGGACGGCCTCTTTAGAGCCCAGAGACTTCAAAGCTCTGTAAGTGACCATGAACTCAGTGAACTCAGACCGTTCTATGCCATTATTTAATCAGAGGAAGCTTGCAAACCCCACATGCGGCAGGTGAGTTAAAATAGCTGCGTTTTCTTTTTTACTCCACTACCTGAACCGCTGCCTATAAGGGCTCCATTTTCCTCCCCACATGCGTGCCCCACCAGCACTGCCACCCAGTTTGTCCCCTTTCAGAGGCCGAGAGAAATAAAGGGGCTCTCTACCACGCGAGGCAGGCAGATTTTCCACTGGTTTAATGAGAATCACAGACAGAACAGAGGAAATGTGCTGGGTATTTATAGAAAAATGACAGGAATGCAAGCCCCCTAATTGTGCTTAGTCTATCTTTCTCCTGCAGGACCTGCTCAGCACTGCTGCCCCTGATTCTCTACATGGACTCAAAGCATGTGCAGGGGAAAGAAATGAAACATGGGACAGTAAAGGACAGAGAAAGAAAACCTTTTCACACCAGAAAGAGAAACACTGAGCGGATGTTCTGCCTTGTATTAGTCATAAGGACATTGTGAGATGGGTGTTATTCTATTCATTTTTTGCAGTAGAGCAAAATCAGGTTTTAATTTCCTTTGTTTCTTGTGTTTTTCTTTCTTTCTTTTGCAAGCTAGAGGCATGACACTAGGCAGTTAACCACTTTGATAAAGTCTGAAATATCTCAAATGTCACAAAAATGCTCCCTTGGATGCGCCTATGGGTGCAAACCCAAATCCCCAAAAAGTTGGGATGCTGTGTAAACCATAAATAAAAACACTCAAAGGTTTGCAAATACTTTTCAACTTATATTCAGTTGAATACAGTACAAAGACAATATATTTAATGTTCAACTTGATTAACTTTTGTGGTTTTTGTAAATATTCTCTCATTCTGAATTTGATGTAGCAGGAATCTTGGCATCGTCTCGCTAAAATAAGCAGGGACGTTTTTGAAAAAGACGTCGTCTGGATGGCACCATGTGTTGCTCCAAAACCTGTATACACCTTTCAGCATTAACAGGGCCTTCACAGATGTGACAATTACCCATGATGCCATGGGGACTAACACCCCCCCCTTACCATCACAGCTGCTGTCTTTTGAAGTGAGGTCCTTTTCCTCTTTAGCCCGGAGGACACGACGTCCATGATTTGTGAAAACATGTTGTTGATATATGTCTTTCTCTCTGCATGGTAGAGTCTTAACTTGCAACTTACTACTACTTTGCTAACAGTGTTCCTGCATGTTCTCTAAATCTTTTAAGGTAGGTGGTGAAATCCCTAAATTTCTTGCAAATGTGTATTGAGAGATGTTCTTATTCTGTCTGGACTATTTGCCCACATGGTGCTTGATCCTTATTCCTGACCGACTGAGCCTTTCCTTTAATAAAATTAAATTAATTATGACACTGTCACCTGTTACCAATTAACATGTTTACCTGTGGAATGTTCCAAACAGGTGTTTTCTGAACGTTCCACAACTTTCACAGTCTTTTCTTGTTCCTGTCCCAACTTTTATTTTAACGTGTTAGAGACATCAAATCAGAATGGGTGTATATTTACAAAAAACAATAAAGTTAATCATTAAATACCTTATCTCTGTAGTCTAGGTTAAAGTAATTGCAAATCATTGCATTCTGTTTTCATTTACATTTTACACAACATCCCAACTTTTTTGGAATTGGGGTTGTGTACATTGAGTGGTATAATGTTCCTTTAACCATTAAAAAGGGTATTTAAAGGCAAGCAAGGAAGCTTTGTTTTGTTTTGTTTGAAAAGTTGTTGTAGTTACGTTTGGAGGAAAACAGAAAGACTGATGCACCTCCTGTCCCGTCAGTATCCACCCCTGAAGCTCATCTGTGAGGCCGACCCCAATTAATCAGACGATGTTCTCTGAAAGCCGTTAGCTGGTTAGTGATGCTATTCTGACATTTTCTCACTAATGTGAGGTAATCACACTTTTGCATGGGGATTTCTGTTAAATTCATATAAATGTCAGCTCATAAAGCCGAGCTGCAGCCGCTAAATTGAATTAGAAACAAGCTTTTCGTCTGAAGACAACAATGTTCCAGTTGCGTCCACGGTGAACGGCAACTCAATCAAAAATGTCCTTTAAAGTAAATCCAAACATGTTAATTTAGTGGATGACTTCATGAGAACATATATTTTTTATTTCCATTGCGAGAGTTTTCCATGTTTGCTTCTTTTCCTCTCAGGAGGTAATCACTTCGACGTGGAGGTCAGGTAAAAACAGACTCCTTTTCCAATCCAAACCCCCTCCTCCCCCCTCTGGGTGGGAAAAAGCTGCTGTTTCACTTATGTATTGTGTTGTACATGCCGGCACAAAGCTCATCTTCCTGGAGGCTGTGAGGGTTAACCTCAGAGCAAACTCCCACTAGAGATTAATTCAGCATCCTAACCCAAATCCACATACGACCCCTTTTATTTCTCTGACTTTAGGAAAATCTAAGAAGTAGCGATGAGCGAATAGCCTTAATGAAAGGCACACTCTTTCCTAGGTGCAGTAAATCACTTGCAGCGTGACTGTGTGTTTATGTCATGTTTGTCCTTTGTTGTCACTAAAACACTGTCCCCTCCACCGGTGCTGCTCTGCAAGGTGCACTCAGGAAAGAGGCTTTCCACTTCCAAGTGGATTCCTAACAAAAGCTACCCAACAAGTGGAATCAGACTTATCTTAAGTCAGTGATTAAATACATTAAACAAGGCTTCATAATCAGTTGAATTAGGTGGATAATACATCACAGGGATGAGCAGCATGGAAAATAAGTGTAATCTACTTCAGTGAAAAACACTCCCAAACACACGAGCGTAACGCAAGAGCATGTGCTGTCAACGTTATGTCATTTTGCATGCAACCAGACGCTCAAAGCGTACACATCTGTGAGTCCAAGATTGGTGGTGTAAAAACACCCAAACATCGCGTACTTGACTGTTTGGATTTCTCCGTAATGAGGTATGATGATAGATTGAGCTAGAGAGGACTACAGGATATTTCATATCCACCAATGGGAGCTCTAATTCTGGATTGTTATTACAGTAGTCCTGCTCCCCGGGCAAAAGTGTTCTGTCATTTCTTTATTTATTCTGCAGGGCCACATGGTGGTATTTACCCTCAAACAGACAGCGGAACGGGAAGGCCGAGAGATTGGATCTCACTATTTACTAAACAGGGCAGTAATACACCTGTTTTTGCCCTTAATCTCAGCCTGACCCCTCGCTGTCCTTTTGTCTTCCTGTTGTGTTGAATGCCATTCCTAATTTCCTTTCTTTTTTTCAAAGTAAGATGGTCAGTTTTCCCCTCCTTAAAGATGTAATCTTTGGAGTAAAAAGATACATGAGTGAGCAGAGAGATATTTGAAAGCACATGAAAGTAGAGCTAACACAGCTCCAGCTGTAAGCATGTAGACTGTCGATGAATGATGCCTCTAACTGTTTCAGGGCATTGTGTTTCTGCTGTCTGACCTAAAAAGCATTATGTCTGGTGCTGTTGTGTCTACTGTTGGCTCCTCATAAAAGGCCAAAACAGAAGACAAAAGAAAAAGTGACATAAGTAGCACACACACACCTTTAGTTTCTCTCAACAGATTAGTTTCATCACAGCTCTGCTATGATGCTTTTCATGTTAACTTGATCAGGATAATCAAACACAGAACTTTATTTTCTGGTCCAAAGTGGCTGGAGAGAAAATTTTCATCATTTCTTTGAAACTTTTTCTTTTTTTTTTTCCTCTTCAGTCTCCTCGGGCCACTCAGAGGATCAACTTCGTCAAATACAGGAAGCCAAGAGTTGAGGCAACAACGCAGGTTCAAAAAAACACAACCATATCTGAGCAGTTAGGTCAGTCTGTGTCCACGCCCTGATTCTGTGTTTGGACAGGACACGAGCTCGTCTTCCAAGTGTATTAATTCCAAGTTGTGATCCAAAACCAGTGACACACACTGATGAGCCCCGACGCTAAAACCCACTGACAGGTGACTTGACTTACACCTCTTTACCCCGTTTAGGGGCACAGGGCTTCCACCACGGCTTGTCATCTTACTCGTCAAATGGGAGCTCCCCAAAAGTGAAGCCAAAACATTTCAATTCCCCCCTGGTGGCTGGCTGCAGTATAGGTCATAAACCCCGCCCCCTCAGCACATGGGACATCTAAAACAAAAAAATCAAATCAATTTTCCTAAAGGTGGTTTCTGCCATTCTTGGTAGCTCTTATCACGCTGATGTTTGTTCAAAATGCCTCGATACCACGACTCCAACCCTGATCACTGCTGCACACACTCTGATTCAAGATGGCAGCGCTCGTATCCAGGACATTCTGGCTCCATTTCTGTGGAGTGGGAGGAGGTGGAGATGCATCATCTATCTTCATGTAGTCAGTGTCCCCATGGAACGATCTTTATCTAAAAAACTCCTTTGTGAAGAACTGCAGATAATTATCAAATATTGATAAATATCTTCAGACTGCATGCATTTCTGTAAAAAAACAACAACCCAGAAATCAAAGGAATGGAGTGTTTCTTGGCCAGAGAACAGTGCGGAGTAGAGATACTGATATTACTGTAGTGCTGTTACAATTAGTTTTCTCCCTTTGATGCCTTTCAGATCTGTATTTTATTCTCTCAATGATCCACTTGACTGCATCAGTTCAGGTCAACCATGATAGGCTGTAATAAGAGTTTCCTTGCCCAAAGGTTACCTCAGCGGCAGTGAGCAAACAGTCCACATAACAACATGAATAAGCCATAAACTTTAAGTTATGATCTGTCTATTGACCCTACTCTAATTGATCTTACTGTAAATTTCCAAATAATATTTGTGTAAAGCTGTTTCTATGGGTTACATATACAACTGGTACTGCCTCCGCAGCGCTTATGATGTTCCAGAATTAACCTAAAACCTAATTTTTTGGTGATTTGCTACTGTGGTATACCCCTGCATGCGTATTTTTTCTCACACACTGTGGTTTGACCTGTTACATGAGAGCACTGCAGACTCACATTAGTTTTGACAGCTTGGTTTCCTGTCCTAAAACCGCTCACAACATGCACCATGATGCAAAAAGTCACACATATACAGTAGATACAAAAAAAGTCAGTTTGAGGATATAGTGCAGATAAAAGGAGCCTGATACTTATCTAATAACTCAATATTTTTTGGTGGAATATGATCAAAAGGTCCCTGAACTGACAAATCTGGCAACAGGTGGTTTGCTGTATGTGATCCAGAGTGCCATTAAAAACTTAAATGAGGGTTATTGTTTGATTAAGAGTGTTTGCATTTCTAAAACCGCCCTTCATTGATGTAAAAGTTGAAATACTCCAAGTCTTAATTCAGTTATAACCTTCGTCAGGTCAGTATAATCAGAAAATGATGTTTGCATGAGTTTCTTATTCAGGGTGTTGTCTTAATCAAGTTAATACTGGAAATATTACAGTCCATGTAAATGTTATGTCTGTGTACAGCTGCCAGAACAGGCCTGAGTTTTGGCCAGGTTTTTGTCATGTCCAAGACAGGCTATGGGAAGTCGTAAAATAAGCACAGAATATGATCAATTACATGTAGAAAAGCTTTGAAAGAGCGAATGGAGTCTCAGTCTGACAATGAGACAATAAAAAATAAAATACTTAGAAGAAAAATGTTTTGGATCTTAGTCAGAGGGAGAAAGTCTGGCCTGCCATGTTACGTTATTCAACACATTTCCTCCTGGTCTCACAGCTGTGCAGGTCATTAGCAAACAGTTGCACGGGAACCGCAGGCTCTGCCAAAAACCTCCGCTGCAACTTCTGCTGTACATCCTGGGGTCACGGCAGGCTTCTGGGCCCGCATCCATCCGAGGTCTGAGACTTAAACGGGACACTCTCGAACATAAGAGCTGCTGGCGATGACAGATCGGCGAGGCTGGACAGGATCACGGCTGCTGATTCGTGACCTGAGGTCTGAACAGTAGGAAGTCAACAGCACGCAGTGGCACTCTCATACCAAGCTCAGCCAAGAGAAGTCTGGAGAGCTGGAAGGGTTTGAGGGAGAGCTGCAGACTCCGGTCACAGAAATGAAGACTTAGGACTTGACTTCAGGCTGGACTGCGTAAAGAATCGACTTGACTTGAGAGTTAAAAACAAATCCCATAACAGTAAAAAATAAATCAGATCGATTCATAAGGGCCTTACATAGCCAGGCACATTGATTACATAATTATTGGGCCAATACGATGGAACGATTTAGGTCTTAGTTATGTAAAAAAGTATTTTAAGAGTCTACAGCAGTGAATCTCAATTTGCAGCCCGACTGTTTTTTAATTCACAGTGACACACTGTTTTTCTCAGGACAGAGGGACAGATATGTCAGTTTTCTGTGATGGGATCGCTGTGTAATGGCCTTTCAGGGTGCGCAGCTTACAATAAGATTAGATGGTGAGCTCTGCTGGGGAAGACAACTACCAGCTGAAGAAATGAGGATAATTCAGATCCCATAAATGTGTATTTCACACTCAGTCTGTCCCTGGTAGGAGCCGTTTATGTTTATGTTCATAAGTCATCCCAACATTTCAGTGATTGTATGATGGAAGAGGTTTTAGCTGTGTTTAATGTTGTATAAACTATATATAAATATTGCCAAAGAATTTACAACTAAAATGCAGTTGCAGTTATTAAATGTAGCACAACATGTGATTTATCTGTCAATCCTTCCACTAAGTTGGTTTAGTTAATCAGTAAAAAAGTCAGTTAACTTAAAAATAATAGCGTTTGTGTTTCCATCTAACCATTTAGCAAATTTGAAGCAAACTTTTGAAATGCTGCAAAGCAGGGGGGGGAAGAAGCAAATTAGGTGAGCTTCCATCAGCAGCGTAGCTTGGTTAGAAGTTGGAGGTGTAGGCTACGTTATGCAGTGCTGTAATAAAAAGAGGTGAAAAAGTAAAGGTTACCAACTGGAAACAAAACTGTTGTCTTTCAACTGCCAAGAAACAAAGAAGAACGAACGAGGGAGAAACAAAATCAGTCATCTTGGCCATCTACTAAAGAAAAATGGAGAGAGGTCCTTAGGAATTTTTTTTTCACTTGGGGATGTTGTAATCATTCTTTCACGTCAGAGTTCACGCAGCAGAAACAGCCTATTTTTCTTCTTCTTTTGGAGCAGTAACAGCTGATCAGTCACGGGAATTAATGTTTGCTTTGTTTATTTGACAGTTTATTTAAAAGGACAATTACTTGGTTGCAACACCAGTTTGCTACGTCAGAACTTTTTCGGAAAAGGCGTTGCCGTTTCTCTTTTTTTTGGAAAAAATGTACAAAAACATTTTTTTTTCATCAACGTTTTTGTGATGCAATGCTTAAATGTGCATAGCATGTGTTGTTGGAAACATGGCTAATGAAAATTTGAACATTTAGCAGGTGTAATACTCAACATGTTTATCACCTTAGTTTAGCATGTTAGCATGCTAAAAGTACAGCTGAGTGAACCTCATGACGGCACCAGATAAAAAGACAAAGGGATTCATCCTCTGGGAACCATGAATGTTGGTATAAATGTTTCAGGGCAATCTATGCAATATTTAGATATTTCAGCCTGGAAGCCATGCATCACAGTTTTTTTGGATTCCTGTCGTGAAATCAGGCATTTTAGGCCGTAACTATCTCAAAAACAGCATGATAAATCCCTGAGGGACTGCTTATTTTCCTTGGACGTGTGAAAATCAGTCCATGCACATCATATGTAAGCAGGCATGTTTACTACAGGCCCTTTTTCATACTGCATCCCAAAGAACACCTAAACTTCCAAATGGCACCTCAGTGATGTCTATGCCATTTCAAAGCTACTTAACCCAAAGCTCCAAAAATCTTTTTTTTTTCACTCAAAACAAAGCTTCACTGAGCTCATGTTTAAGGTCATCTCTGTGCAGCACGTGCTGGGTAGATTAGACTCTTCAGAAAAAAACGTGAGAGGAGCAGAGACCACACTTCAGCACGATTGATCAAATAAATGCAGGTAGGGACAACAGATCCCTCAGTTTCTCTCCTGCCCAAATAATTCCACTGTGCTGTTAAGATGTTACACTACACACATTGTGAAATCTTCATGGAGAGTTACCAAAATATATTTGTAATGGAAGGTGCGTGTTGATCTGTGTGTTGCCACAACACACGAGGTGACTGTCATGTCAGTCTGACTGTGTTTACCGTTTACCAGCAAAGGCCAACATGTCATTTCTATTGTCACCATACAGGCTGTGATGACACAGATTCTTCTGAACATATAGAGCTTACAATAGAAACACCACCTCCCACTGATGTTGTGTCAACTACACACGTCAAATACAGGGATTATAACAAAAGGCCATGCTCAGAAAACATGTTCTGTGCTGGTGGGTGACTTTTGTAGTTCCTTTTAAAACCATCCCACAGTCCTACAAACATTTCTGATGGCACTGCCTGTTCACAAATCAAAACATTACCTTTTTTACTTTATCTATGTTTCTGCATCCTACTGTCCCGTGTTTGCATATTTTAATCTGTCATTTCATTGGTGGAAGATCTCACCAAAGAACTACAGTTGAAAATGAGCCAGCTGGCTAACACTTCTACAAATGTTGTCTTTATCAATAAAAGCATGAAATTAGATGTCTTATTTTTGTGATGCAGACAAATATATTCTTTCTGCAGTGAACCATTCCAAACATGTTTTTTAGCTCTTGTAGGTCAGCAGGCTGTCAGAGTTAAATCAGCCCTGGGTTAAACAACATAAGGGCTCCAAACTATGTTATATATAATATATATTTTATGTGGATTTAGTAGCTTGTTAAAAATAAAATAAAAGTCCATGTCATGTATAATACAGTGTAACTATGGGTGTGAGTTGGGGCTGCACAAATCACAATATTATCAAAATCACAGGAAAATTGTGTAACAAACAGCATCATAATGGCCTAGGATTTGTATTTTTTTCCAGCTAACATGAAAACTGTGATGCAGAAATGATCCGTCCAACTAACTGAACTGCATGTCATGAACATGCCATTTGTTTTTTGTTTTTTTAATGAAATAGATAACATGACAGCATGCTGCTTTCAAGAATATCTTTCTCTTTTGACAGGCTTGACATCATATCCGGGGTTAATCTTTTTTGTTTATTGCAAATAGGACCTCATTAGCTGCTACCAGGCTAACAACTATTTTCTTCCTGGGATCCACAATCAGTAAATGTGAGTGAAATACAGACTTCACCTTTGCTGTGTGAATGTGCCACATTAAACAAAGATGTGGGGGATAATTTGTAAATCACATGAGGTCCCCTGGTATTACTAGTCCTGTGCATATAGGGTTAAATAAGACATATTGTTATAAAAACACAATGAAACACAAATGTCAACACATTCTGATGTGGGTGCAGGATGATCACAAGCAGCAGTCTGCACATCGCAACATATTCCCTCTCGACTAGAAGGATAAAATTACAGAGTTGGATAAGGTCAATAGTCATTGTAATGACACGTTAGTCCTCCTTATATATAGTAGTAGTAGTACTGGTAGAGTCTTAACTTGCATTTGTAGATGCAACGACAAACTGTGTTTACTGACAACAGTTTTACAAAGTGCTCCTGAGCCCATGTAGTATCCTTTATATACAATGTTGTTAATGTAATTTTTAATGCGGTGCTGCAGGTCATGGATATTCAGTGTTGGTTTTCAGTCTTTCCACAACTTTTGGAAAGTTTTTGGAACATGCTGCAGGCATTAAATTCAGAATGAGTATATATTTAAAAAGGTTAAGCAGTTTGAACATAAAATATCTGGATGTTAATTCAACGTTTTTTTTATTTTATTATCTTTCTATTGCTGATTTATTTAAATGTTTTTGTGCTGTTTCATTTTCTACAACTATAACTGCAAAGGCTCATGAAAACCTTCAGTTTCTTGTAGACAGGTGCACAGGAGGAAATATCAACAGGCAAGAGAAGAGAGAACTCCTGCACACTGTCCTTTTACTTGCAATAAACTTTACTGAAGATATGTTTTGGTGCTCCAAAAAGCCCGAGGTCTGAAAACACTCAGGAGGTGTGAAACTTTTGTATCATGAATAAAGTTTATTGCAAGTAAAAGGACCATGTGCAGGAGTTCTCTCTTCTTTTTTCACCGATGATCAAATGCCAGGTCCTGTCAAAAGTCAAGCTGTATGACTGTATTTATGATAATATTATGAGGAGTCAAATGTTTTAAGCACTTGATGTCTGTTCATTATCTTTTATTTGCACTGTTGCCAAAATCCGCCCGAGTCGTCACGTGTGCCGATCAGTGCTGCCTGAATTTGAAGCATTCTTTCCAGCCCATTCTGAACTCCATCCACAACCCCAAAAAGCTGCCCCCCGAGGGCGATAGTTATTCAGCGTCTGCTGTTTTTCCCTGTGTTTGCTCGATGTGCACAGTCGGCTTTGGTGACCGTTCAGAGGGGTCTGGGTGAACGAGACCACACGAAGCCCCAGATCGTGTTGATACAGTTGCCTACCCCGAGGCTTGACAACAGCCCCTGAAGAGAGGGGCCAGAGAAACGGATTAGGCCCCTGGCACTGACCTTCTTCCCCGTTCACCTCCCCCCAGACGGAGGAGGTCGCGGCCCTCACAGCTGAGCACCGAGTCCAGTCGTAGTCCCGCTGGCTACATCCTACTGGCCTGTATTCTCCAAATGGACATTGATTATTTACCTGCTGCACGGGCGCCTGTTTGATCTGATGTCACCCCTGAACGCCCTCCTGGAACCGACCCAGCCATGTGACAGAATCAGATCACATCAGTCATGAGGAGGATCACCTGAGATCTGAGGAACATGTTGCATTGCTCCTGCTGAGCAGACTTTACATCATAATAATTATGTTGAAATCGAGGAATAAATCCAAGTATATCTGGGCGGACGCCATGGAACCTTCTCACCAATCAAATGGATTTGCACAACACACAAGACCACCCTTCAGCAGAGGAAGTACTGTAGATCTCTCACACATGAAGGAAAATCTGAGTCATTGCTCACTTCCAATAAATCTGTTTAAATCACATCACAGTCCAAGCACATGCCCGCTGTTAGACTGAGGAATTTAACACAATTTCATAGGTGAAAATAACTTTATGATCAGACTTTGCTCAATCATAGATGGAAATCATTTAAACCTGATCAACAGCTACTTTGACGTCACAAATGAAAAACAACTCTGTCCTAACACTAACACTGCTCAAACGTCCTGATGACAAACATTCAAACTGGGGCAGTAATTCAAAACTACTCAGTGCATCTGGCTCAGCTCAGACATCAGCTGAAGGTGCTTAGTCACAACAACATATCAGGTCAAAGCTACTGAGAGTTAAAGTCATCCAGTCTCCTCACAGTTTCATCCCGGGGTTAAATATAGTCTAGGCCTAATATGTGGCCTCTGGCTGTGGTTTTCAGTACAAAGTAAACCTCTAAAAGGAGGTCTGATTTGACTGTAATAATTTTGTATTATATAATGTAATTTGGTATTAAAACTGTTTTCAGAAGATTATTCTCAGGAACGTGGTGAGTGAGAGGCTAATTCTGTCTGCTATTTAATACTCAACAAGTTTGTGAGACAAGTAAGTTTTTTTCTGGTTCTACTTGAATCATAAACACGAATGCCATACATCAGAAGAAACAATAAAAGAGTGTTGGATGTCAGCAACTGTTGTCTCCAGTCACGGTTGGAGTCTTGTGATTGGTTCGCTTGATCCACATGAAACTGTGACTGCTGTCAATCACAACACAGCTGTACCGGCATTTTTCCTGACATGTTGTGCAGTTTTGAGGTGGGACATTGGTGGTACAGAAGTATCACAATATAAGGGTTTTGATTTAATATACTGTGATATATTGCAATACTGTAAGCAAGGTGATATTGCTATTTTTTTAACCTAATTTTCAGAAATTGTTCATAGTTTAAAGATTACACAACCATATGCATAAAATCTGAGTTAAAAAACTTTTTATGGAATCAGAACAGGAAAGCTGGATAAGAACGGTGCCATTTAGTGGTCGTGGCTTTAAACACAACCTAAAATTAACCACTGGCATCAATCTTTGCATGCATCAAAATATCCCTCTACTGACTTTAAACCCTTGGTCACCTGATTTTTCGTCTAGCGTCACCACCAGTTTGACCTTTTTGGCTCAGAATTAAATTTCTCAATAACTGTTTGATGCACTGACATGAAATTTGGTTCACGTTACCCATGATGAATTATGACAATGCTGATGATCGCCAGACTTTTCATCTACTACCTTCATCAGGTCAAATTTACAGTTTGTTCACTATTTTGGTTTGTGACTACATGCCTGCAGTAGTGCTGCCTCAACATCTTAGCATGTCATTGTGAGCATGCAAACATCAGCAGTGCTTGTAACACTGCTCTAAGTTTGGGTTCTCCCAAATACCATTTTTTCCTGGCCTCAAAGCTTCAGTGAGAATTACATGCCAACATTACTACCTTCACTGAGGGGTGGAGGACCATCACACTCAGGCAACAAGGAGACATCAGTAGGACGATACATTTATCTCCTGATCCAACACTATCACGATTCTTCAAGTATTGTGATTTTTGTGCCCTCTCCTGGCACACAATCTCTTCTCCTAGTTGACTTTTGACCCTTTGAGGTTGCTGTAGCTGGTCAGTGTGCAGTGTTGAAGCCAGAGTGGTGGAGTTAATAATGTGAAATCAGCAGCGATTCGTTTTTGTTTGAGCACAAATGTCATTTGACGTTAAGCATGCAAAGTAAAACGGATCCACTTATTAGGATAAATTTCTGTTAGCACATCAATGGAAATTCCCATTATGTGTTAGCATTGTGCTAACAGATCCAGCACTAGTAATTTATATAAAAAAAAAAATCAATTTAGGAATCATAGAGAATCATGATGCTTAAGAGAACTGATTTTTTTCTTCTACCCCTGGACATCAGTCACTGTTTATTTCATTCCCGCCTCCAAACTCTCAAAAGTCAACCTGGTGAGCGAGCGAGTGTTGAACTGTTGTGAGCATGTGGGAGGGCTGAGTTCACACTCGTAAATGCTCCAGCGCTCGCGGGACTGCATTTGTGCATGTGGTGCAAAAATGCTCCCGGATGAGGATGGATTTCTGTTTGCAGCCACTGTTTTGTTGCTGTCATATCACACACATGCAACTATTTTCTGCATTTTAAGACTGAAAATGTCATAGAGATGCCTTATTATTGGCACAGCTGATGCAACATCTCCTTCCTGATTGAAGCTTCGGAGCACTATAGTCAGCTCTAGTCTGAGTTCAGCCTCATAGAGCGACTGGCACAAAAGTTGACATTCTGACTTTAACATATTTTCACCCGACAAAAGAGATTTGTGCAATTTGCTCATTCAGAGCCATTAGCAGGTGCTGAGTTCGGTTATGTCCTAGACCGGTTCTGGTCTTCATAAAATACAGACTCAGTGTCCCGGGTCTGCCCTTTTGAACTACTGATCATAATAATTAACATACCGTCTGTGCCGATCTATAAATAAAAAGAGGACTCAAAGTCTGCCAACAAAGATTTTACACCATCTTGCTTTTACAAGCATGACAAAACATGTTTTTGTACCTCATGAAATTAAGGACTCAGTCATGGTATAATTAGATCAATTTCCACATCAAACCTCTTCCTCTTGCTGCATAAACACTTGACATTGCGTTTTGTCCCTATTAATTATCTTTATTACTCAGTATTAGGAAGACAAAGACATACAGAGTGTTTATGAGCTGGTGCTGCTCTCGACAATCAACAGTGTCACAGGTGGGAGCACAAAAGTTGCCAGATACTCTCGAGTATCAGCGACAGAGACCCACCCTCTGTAATGATTTTGTAACGTCACATGACACCACATGTCACTGTTACTACAGTTGTTGCTTTGTTTATTTGTGTTGTTCCTCTCCTCCTTGTCTTTATTTTCTTTCCCTCCGCTCCGCTGTTAAAGGTCATAAGTTGATTTCCTATTTCTATCTGGAAAACAAGGGCAGCTTTTTCCACGAGGCCACTGCTGTGTGTCGTTAACTGTGCGTATGGACAGCATGAATCATGTTTTTGATACCGGCGAGCTGCTTCAGTGAAGTCAACTCTTTTCCTCCTCAACTTATTGAAAACAGCACCCCGGGTAAGGCGAGGGGACCGCTGCATTTATCAGTTGGTCGCACAATGGAGCTCACATGGCTCCATTTGAAACTCAGAGGAAAGACTAATTCATTCTAAACTAAAGACTTCAATTTATCAATTTCTATATTGTACAGTAAGTTTTGAATATAGAATTTCTTTACTCAAGGATGCCTCAATATTTTTATTTTTAAGTTTATATGTTTTATTAACTGTGTCCTGTAAACCTTGTTTTCCATTGCATCACATGTTAACTCTCCTGCCAGTCTTTTCTAAACGTCAAGGCCTCAATATACTTCCTATGAATTAGTTAGTATCGAGTATCATCTAAGGGCAAAAATGTTCCACATGACCACTCTTGAAGGCCGCGTGAACAACAACCTGCAGTTGCAGAGTTTAGCATTAGTGGGGTTACCATTTTGGTTTTGTTGCAACCAGATAATGCCCACTACCGACAAGCACATGGAGCTGATGAGTGACGTACTGGTATTTGGTTTTGGTTTGTCCGTTCAGCAGGAAATAATGATGATCTTTCTCATATTACAGCTAACAATACACTAAAACATGTTTCTGAAAACATTTTGGTGAAAATTAAGTAACATATTATTGATTCATATTTGATCTGTTCAGTCTAGTTTGACAGTTTTGCAAGGCTCCATCGCAAACCAGAAAAACCTCATGATCTTTCTCATACTACAGCTAAACAGTTACTAAAATATGTTTTTGAAAGCATATTAGTCAAGAAATAGGCGATGCAGTAATGAAGCATACCCTGCTTTATGGTCTGTTTTCATTCTAAAAGGGGCCATAATTTACCTGCTGTATTGAAGAGGACTTGAAACTAGTGACTGAGACCAAAACCTCATTAGGAAACTGTTAACTGAGCTCATACACATCAAGTGAGAAGTAGGGTCCTTCTTCCTAAAGCTTACATACAATCAAACTTCATTGTGCAACCAGTAGAGTTGCCCCCTGCTGGTCATTAGGAAGAATGCAGGTTAAGGCACTTCTGTATTTGCTTCCCTTTTCCGATCCAGAAGCTCTGTCCAATATTTAATATCCAGTCTATGTGCCACCCTAAACGTGGCTGCACTGATGCCTCTCTAATAACTCTTAAAATGTTTTTCCATCCACCCCTTTTTATGCACATTTTCAGTCAGAACACGACTGACTATAAAAAGCACTCTCTGGTCAGTCAATGTTGTCTTACATGAATATATTTGAATACTGACCAGGAAGTAAAACTCTACATAACAACTAAATAAATATACAGGAAAACAAGGTCACAAAGACCTGTGTATGTAATTAGGATGCAGTTGATTTAAGAATGACAAAAGGGAATTTGAAACAGTGGGTCAAATCTTACCCCGTTTCTCACCTTTGCACACCTGGCCAAATGGTCGGACTGGAGGTTTCATAAGAAATATTGTTAGTATGGAGGTGTACACTGAGTGAACACTGTTACACGATCTGATAAGGACTTTGTTTGAAGCATACTGAGCCTTAGGATTGTTTTCCCCCTTTTTGTCTTTTCTTTGTACTTTGTCTTTTGTTGCTTATTTCTCCTCAAGGGGAGAAACTGCTCAGAGACAAAGAAAGCTGTGCACAGCAGGTTTTTTCCTTTTTGTGTAAGCAGAAAGAACATGAATTCTGTTCTGTTCTGTGCAGGTAAGAATCACCTGTCTGTGGCATCAAACACCAGATTGAACTAGTAGGAAAATAACTACAAGATCAAATTTTAACCAGCTGTGTTGCAAGAAGATTTTAAAGGGACTTTAAAGAGACTTTTGTCAGGCTGTGTAACAAAGGACGATGCTGCTGTAACAAAGGACGATGCTGCCTGTTATTGTTTGGCCATGAGGGACCACCTGATGGTTGCAGCCACATGAGCACTGTGTGCCACCATGCATGTCATATCCTCATGATTACAGTTTACCCCTGGATTACAAAACCTTTAGACAATCATTTGATGTCAGTGATTGAAGCCATGCTGTTGTTCATGGCTTTTTAAAGGCACAAAATTCGGTCATTGACGCCATCACTGTGGATGACAGAAATCCTCCACTGTCCCTTCACCAACAGCCTTCATTATCATTCATTCTTGTTAATCCTGCTGCCCACGTCTGCTGCAGAATCATCGTATTTCAGACTGAAGTTTGGCACATGCTGCGCTAAAGCTGGTGTTTGTCATTGACCATATGAAATTTGGTGTATGGGATGTTGCTGGGAAGTGGCAGGGTCATGGTTAATTACTAACATGGTATCAGATCGCTGCATGAACTCACATCTTTGCAGACAACCTGATCCTATATCTTAAGCTGTATTTGAGGCATTACTGATATTAGTATCAGTATCAGAACAATCCTATGGCTAGATACCACTAGATCAGCAAGAAAACATATTTGTTGTAATATTTGAGCTGTATTTGAAGCATTATGTAAATGTTATTTGGTCCCATCTTTATTAAATATGCAGCGACTATGTGAACATGCCAGTGCACGAGTGAAAGGTGTTCATGCTGCCAACACGTGTACTCAGCAGCACATGCTGGTTGTCTTTGTGAGACGTCACGGAGCCCCTGAACAGGTTTAACCCCTGGGAGATGGCACAGCAGGTCAATGACCCAGTCCCTGAGGCGAAAGGCGATAATGTTCTACACTGGACATACAGCACTCCCCTTACTTTCCGCTTCCACTGTGAGGCTGCATGTGATCTTTAACTGAAAACCACCCACGCTGGCACAGTCAATGTGTTTTAAAAGGTTGGAGCAGAATCATATGTGTGTCCTCCTGCTACATTCCTCGTCTCTCAGTCTTTACATTGTCCAGATGCAGCCATAGGAAGCTGACGCAGAATTTTACACATTCTTCAATGGGTTGTGTAGCTGTTATTTATGATCAATTGACCCATTAGCAAGCTCAGTAAGGTGTGATTTCAACACCCTGCCTTTCTGCTCTCCCCAGGGAGGGAATGAGGTCATGTTGTTCAGGAACCGACTCATCTATCAGGACAATGGACCAGTCACTATTTCCCAGGGTGCAGCGCTGAGTTGCACCAATCAGATGCCTGGGAATCAATTCCCATAGTTTTTTTTATTTCCTCAGAAGTCAAAAGGGTATAACCAACCATCAGATACCACCAAACTGCTTCCTTCCTTGGCGAGTGCTGAAGGGAAACCAACAAAGCAAAGTTAACACCCAAAAGTCAGCAGTTCCTCCCAAGTGCAACAATAAAGCGTGCAGCTAATTATACAGTTATGACGTTTGACACGATGATGAAATTCACTTCCAAAGGACACACTGTGAAATCGCCACAGATTTTGTGATTAGTTGCTATTTTTAGAGGTTTTGAGTTGATGAAGAAAAAACTCATGAAATGATGAGCAAATATATTCCACCTTTCATAGTTGTTGCATGTGGACTGAAAATGTATTTGTGTTAACAGAGGTGGGACCAAGTCACAAGTAGGTCTCAAATCTTTGCACTTAAGCACCAAGTCAAGATGGACAACTCCCGAGTCAGGTCCTAAACTTTGGGTTTGAGTCTGTAACTAAAACAGCATTACATTTGTTGATTTAAGACCAAGTCAAGTTCCAAATATTTTTGGTCATAACTCGGTCATAAGTCATAAGTCATCAAATTTGTGGCTAAAATCTGACATGAGCCCAAGTCATGTGACCCAAGTCCACACCTGAGCTTGACATTGACATGAAGTGTGGTCACAATGGACCCCTGACCACCAGGGGTAGGGTATTGGGTATTGGGTATGCGTTTAGATTTTCTCATCTATTAAGTTTCTTATCAAATCGTGATTCTGATTCGTCACATATAGTTTAATTTTAAAAAAAAAAGATGTATTTTGAATATAAAAAAGAAGATTATGGTTACCTTTTGTTGTAGATGTGTAGCAGTACGTGTATTTGTCCTGAAACCTTGGGTACAGGACATTCGGTGTGTGAATTCCTTGGTTCTGTATTTCCTATGACCCAAACAATTACGGTCAAAATAGCCTATTTATATCTACATACTTGCACAAGCAGAAATAAAATTTTTAGGGCTTAAATTTTATCCAGAAAGTTTTGGGAGTACACCAGTTGTTCATCAGCTGAAGCATGCTAGTCAGCTCAGCCAGGTTAATCAAGTCCATGTAGTGTCGCTCCTATCTCAGTGGCAGACACAAACAGCTGGAGGAACCGCCCAAGAAATTTAGATCCACTGTTTGGGAGGATTGTGGTTTCTTAGTCAGTTACAGCAGATATTGACAAAGATTAGTGGATCAGACAAAAACTGTGTGCCAATATTGAGGGGATGTAGCAAATGCTTTCAAGTCAAAAGGCTCAAGTCCAAGTGAAGTCACGAGTCATTGGTGTTAAAGTCCAATTTGAGTTGCAAGTCTTTTTTTTGATTTTGTCAAGTTGAGTCTACAGTCATTAAATTTGTGACTCAGGTCCACACCTCTTCAGGCAGCCTCTAACTGCACTTTGGACTGTGCCAAAGCAATGACTAATGCTGGAGGAGTTTTTATCACTGTGGATACGCAACCATAGTCAGACATAAAGAATGCAGGATTTAGGCATATGGTGAAAGTGTTGGCAATAAAGTAAATTAGCATATTTCACAAAATTTTGAAATTTCCCTTTAACATTGCTCTATTGACTAATGCTTTGGATACCTGGATCACAATCTGTGCATCTGGGCCAAACTCACATCATTGAGCCTCTAGCTTGTGGACAGAAAATGAATACTTTTATCGTCCAGATTGTGTTTGGTTACTAAAATACTGTTGGTAAGGTAACAGACAAAAGTCTTGTGTCAGATCTGGATGGTCATCAAAGAGACATTTTCTCCCTCCAAACCTCCGTTGGTGTGACTGAGAAGATTGATAACGCCTGAGGTGGATTAGGAAGGATGACACATTACTCAGGTCCTCACAAAGTTTCTTTAAATAGACGTGTTGAGTGTGTCACCTCTTGCTGACCCGACGCACTTAGGATGGACGTCATTCATGTCCACTTACTTGAATGGGAAAAAATCTGACACATGTATCCCGTGGTAATCCATCAGTGTGTATTTTGATGCAGATCTGGATCGAGATGCAGAATAAAAATATCTTTTTCTATTGTTACAATAACGTTCTAAAAATTGTGCACCCTTTGGGAAGGTTGGCGTGTCGTGCTTGTTGAATTGTGCACGTCTTTGGGGAATTATGGCGCACTGCACGTAGTTTCAACTGTGCAGACACCCAGAATACCCCCGTGTGATGGAAACACTGTCAACACGATCATTTGTGATAAACAGGAAGACAATCCAGGCACTCCAACATATGAGAGAGAACAGTAACAACAAGGAAGGAAATAGTAAAAAGCCTCTATTGTAGTGGATAAATCATTAGAAAAATCAACATGTTTCAATCACTGTAGGTCTTTGAACAAACACCCTGGTGTTTAAGGCCCTGACAAAGACCTACAGTGGTCCAAACCATTTTCTAAGAACACCTGACACATTTTGATCTACACGTGAGTATAGAGAGAAAACATCTCCTTTTCTGACAGTCACTTGAGTTCTGAGTTTAGTTTTTTCACAATTCAAATTAAAGTTGTGCTGTCTTCTTTGAACAGCACAACCTGCAAAAATGAAAACTATCAATTCTAAATCCTGATCTGTGCAATATTAGAAAGAGGGAAAATAACTCTCTAGATGTTATTTTTTGTAACAGAAAATGTTATGATATTTTCTTTCTATCTGCATTAAAACACATACTGCAAAAACTATAGAGCTGGAATAAAAACTGATTAATAAGTCAGAAATTTAACCAGCAACAGTTTTATTTAATTTCAAGAAACGATTTATTATTTTAGTTCTTTTGCAAGCACAAATACTGGACATTTGCTGCTTCTAGCTTCTGAAATGCTAAGATTTGCTTTTGTTTTGCCTCTGCGCAAGCAACAGTCATGGCCTCATCTATCTCAAGAACACCTTAAGGGAACTTCTTCAAACTTGGTGTGAATATCCACTTAGACCGAAGGATGATTGAGAAGAACAAAGGTCTCACATCTGTCCAGTTCTCGTGAGCACGATATCTCAAGAAAGCTTGGAAGGAACTTCTTCAAATTTGGTACAAATGTCGACTTGGATTCAAGGATGAACAGCTTAGATTTTGTAGGTCAAAGGTCATTGTGTCCTCAAAAAACATGTTTTTAAGCGTCAGTGTAAACAGAATCAGTGGCCAATGGCATTTCAGGAGTCATATTTGTCAATTATGATAACTATTTTGCAAAAAAACAAAAAAACAACAACCCCATAATACCTTGAATGGATGCAAACTGCAACTTGCCTGGTTGGCGGAGGTATACAACTTGTGAGACTTGTGAGGAAATTATACATTTTTCACCATTTTCTGACATTTAATAGAGATAATAACAAATTAAGCTATAGATGACTCAATAAAGAGCTACCTGCAAAACATCAAACTGCAGAAAGACAACGTTCACAACAACTGTAGCTGGTGTAAAAAGTAAAACATCTAGCAGCTAAAGAGCCGGACATTTTTCTCAGTAGTTGTTGGACACCAAAATAGAGGTAAAAGAAGAGTGAATATTAGACTCACATTCATCGGGTGCTTGCCATAAAAACTTTGACCTGATGATGGTTGTTTGCTGCGAGTTTTTAAGACACTTGCTAAAAGACAGACAAACAAACAGAACCAGTATTATAATGTATCAGTAGTACTGCAGATCAGAGAAACAGGGTTGGGTTGCACACAAGATTCAGAAACTGTACACCCACCTCCCTGACCACACTGCCTGCACAGCAGCAGCCAACTGTGGACTACACCACTGACATTCCAGCTGGGTCTAATTTGGCTGCTTTTCTCCCCCTTCTGTAAATTTTATTATTATTTTTAATCATAACTGTTTCCTCTTGCGGTCATGTTAATATCTGGAAATACACTCCCGCAGCCTCAGATCACTCAGAAGTGTTTGCGTGGTGTGTGATTAAGGGCGCCTGGCGAGCCTGAAGTCCGGCCTTCGCGTGGGTAGGCAGAGACAGCAGCAGTGGCAAGACTTTCCAGGAATATCTCAAATAAATCAGGTGTGATAGCTGAATGGAAAAAACGGCCCATTTTCCATGTCCACTTTCCAAATATTCCTTCTACCAGGAAATCCAAGGTTTAACACCTTTTGTCATAGAACACTTCTGCTGCTATTTCGAACTAAGGACAAGAAAAAAAGATTTTGTCTGCGAGTGTAAACAACATCTATTTTCCACGGGTTTGTTTGTTGTATTTTCCCAGGCAACAACAGAATCATCCGTTTACGCACCTCCGTCATGCTATCAGCCACCCGCCCTCCTCCTGCTCTCATCCTCCCCAAGCTTTTCCAATACATTCTCAACAACACTCTTTGAGTAATTGTAGTGGTTAACGCAGCAGGCCAGATATCCAAACAGGAAACAGGAAAAAGTGCCGAAATTATTCCGATCAAGTGAGATTGGATGATGGAAAACAAGGGAAGAGGAGACATGAAAGGAGGGTCAGAAAGTGCACTCTCGAAGTCGGCTTCACACCGCTGCTTGCTTTGATTGCGGTGATTAAAAATGGACAGCTGAAGACCCAAAGTCACAGACTCATCTTGATTTTATCACAGCCGAGATTTTAATCCTCTGGAATTATTTTTAGCTTGGTGCAGCGGTGTTATCAGAGGTCTCCCGGTGACTGGATTCAGCTGTGAGGGATTATGTTGAGGTGAGAGATGGAGGTCTTTGCATGCAGACGGGCCCAGAGTGCGGTCATGCAGAGGTCTCCGCATCCACACTGGGGCCGCTGCCATTAGGGGCTGGTCATACCGCTGGCCTGTCATGCGGTGTTGATGTTTGGATGGAGAAAATGTAAATGGAGTGTAATTTTTGGATGACAAATCTCTACTCTTTCTCTCTCCTTTTTGTTATCTTCTGCCAGTCGTATCGATTCTGCAAATTAGTAAATATTGTCTTGTGAGGCATTACTGAGGGAAGTGGATTAGATCATGTTCCTTTCATAGTGCTCCCTCATGTCTCAGTGCACTTGACCGTTCATTGCTTTGGTGAGAGGCAAATGAGTTATATAATTTTTTGAGGTTTGGTTGTCAGGTTGTCATGGGAAACAATATTAGGAGAATGATGAAGGTGAAACAAAGTACCTCAGCCTGAAGTCTGTCAGCTCACTGTTTGAAACTGTTTGGTACAAGCCATCGCTGTTTTCTGACATTGTGTTCGTATTAGCTGTTTTCTAGTCGGGAAGGAGGGTGGGAGGTATTTTGTTTTGTTCTGGATGGACCAGTCAGAAATTAGTGACGTATTTTTCCCACTGATGTCATTTTCAGTCAACATGGAAGCTGCAGTAGCTGCTGCTGAGAGCAGTGAATTAAACACAGAAACAATTCTGGTATTATTGTTTGTCTTCTGATGCTATTTTTCATGACTGCAGCTAGCTAGCTATGTAGGAAGTACTCATTCCCAATTTTTTTTTTTGAGTGAAAGGCTATTTGCTGAACACTGATCAAAACCTTAATCCACTGTGTAAAGGAGCAGGTAGTGAAGGTGAGCGCAGTGCAGGTGATGCCTGAGGTCTGCTGACTTCTAACTGACTTTTAGTAGGAAGCAAATTTCTCTGATTGTGTGAAAATTTGATATCTTCACATGACAGATGATGAAGAAAGCCATTAAAATGTGAATCTGACAGGAAAAACATGCTCATGTAGGCTGATATAGGAATTTAGTGTGGCACTGTCAAAAACGGCAACCAAAAAAACAAAAATTAAACAGGATGAATCATTAAACAGTCGTAAAGGATGGCCAAATATGATTTGACTACAGAAAATCTCAGGGACAGCCCTAATTAAAACCATGTGCCAGGATAAATCACTGCATCGGCACCCGGCCTCAGAGAACAGAAGAGCTGAGTAAAGTCTATGTTGAATTTACCCCGCTGGACTGGTTTGTCAACGAAAGCCGGTAACGATTCAAGCTCAATCATGGGTCGGTACCGAAACGATACCTCAAACCTGGAAGCTGTGTATGTCGGTTTAGTGTTTATTTTGTAGGATAACTTGTTGAACTTAGCGTTAGCGTGTTTTTTTGGCTAATTCCCACAAACTATGGCAATGTTATCTAATGTTGTAACATTGAGGGACAGTCAAGAGAAACTGTTGACGTTAAGCCTCATTTGAAGCCAACTAAATAATGAGTGGTTCATTGGATGTCAGTAACTGTTTTTTCATATTGCTTTTTGTGTAAGTTTATACTGCAGAACTATGTTAGCTAGAATTAGCTTTGTTGTTATATGGGAGCAGGCTCTGAACTGCTGTATGTAATTTGACTTGACAGACATGCCCTGAATGTAATGATATCGCTATATGTGAAAAAGAAATGATCAAACTGCAGGAATTCCTGTGCTTGGAAACGTATAACTTTGATTAGCACCCATTTAAGCTAACAGGCTGAGTGAACTCAGTCCACTGTGGCTGATTTAGTTAATCTAAAGTTTTTTTTATGCCACGATACCAATCAACTGGTTTAGGGATGTGGAGATTTTCTGATCAAATAATTTAATTACACCACCCTCACTTGTCTGTACCACAAAACCTAATTGTTTAAAAGATTTATGAATATTTTTTTCATGTAAAACATTTAACTACTGACTCTAAGATATTATAGAGCTGCGCCCCACTACCAGGGGCTGCAGCCCTGTCAGACGGCAGCTGCGATTAACTTAACGGCTTCAAATGGCTCTTATCTTATTACATACAATAGATTGGTTGAAGAGCAGGTAGAATTTCAGTTTTTCTTTGGTTGACTACTGCCCTAACAAAGGCATATAAGCTGCAACTAATTTAGGTAGACACATTGTAAAACATTGCTTTGGCTGGTGTATAATTTCCTCCAGAATGATGTCAGCTGATTTATGCATCTGTTAAGAATAAGTAAAGGGTGTGAGATTGCAGAGGAGTTGAAGTGCACATCCTCTAAATCTCACAAAACGCTTGCTGCAAAGTTGCCTGTCAAGCAAGCTGATTGGTTGACCCAGCTACTGTCGGAAGGCAGGTTTGAAACATAAAAGAAAAGAAGTCAAATGTTATACAACAATTTTTGTGGCCTTTGACCCGCAAAGAGATTGGAAATGCCAAAAAAGAAGAGACTCCAAAATGTGGTGTTGATCTGCTGTTTTGAGTGTTTTTATTTGTTAGCTACGTAAACATGCAGTTAAGTTTCACTTTTGTTCCTAATGTGGTTCTCAGTTGAATGCATTGCCAATTTGACACACTTGGCACACACTAGAAGCACCATAAAGACTGAATAAATAGTCAAAGTTCAGGAGCTGGGTGCCAATCCAGGAAACAAATGTAATAAAACTGTTGCTTTTCTGCAGCGTTGTGTTGATCCTGGGCAGTATGACAGTGACGCAACAATTCGCGTCAACCTGTGATGATGCATGGGTTTATTTACAAGACGATGACCACAAGCGCTTGAGGCATGTTTTATTGTTAGCAACAGAACTACTGTTTAAATGTCAAAAACATAATAAAAGAAATTCCCAGTCCTAATCTTAATGTTGATCCTAGTGACCAGTATTTGTTTGCAGTATGAATGAATTCCACCAAACAGTTTCTCAGTCTGAAGGCTTGTGGTTGACCAGTCAGCTCTGTTTAGTACTCTAAACTCTGCTCAGATGTTTCCTGGTAGGACAGTCCTCTCTGCAACACTTCTGGGGCCCAGGAACCAAACTCTGATGTAGATTCCTATGCTTGAACTGCAGGTAAAAAAGTCCCTCTGGTGGGAAAACACTGTGAAATGTGCAGATTCACTGACTGCTACATTTAACACTGAATACACAGGAAAGAATTTGGGGTCAAAACCATAGATATCAGAAGGCCGAATGCTCCTGACTCATACTGCACTGTGGACTACATCTGACAGACCTAATTGAAGCCACATTCCTACGAGTGAGGCTTGAATTCCAGAGCTATTCCTGCATACAGTACACAGTGGATACCACACACCCACTCACACATGCACAAACACACACCTACAAGCACAGGTGATAGCAGGCTTCCAGCTAAATGAAACACTGATCAGTTCACTTGCAGGTAGGGGCTGTAACTGTCACAACGATGAATTCCTTATCTCCTCCAAGAGTGATATCAAAGAGGGCATTTCCAAATTCTTTTCTGGATGTGCTTGAGAACTTTTTACAGTTGAATGTGTGGTTGTGATTCACTGTGTTTACATAGAGACTTTCCCCACAGAGTGGCTTTGGCCACCCAGCCATAACTGTCCATGAAAACTCAGGGTCAAGACATCAAAGACTTTTTCAAGATTATTCCAGTCAGGAGCATGAAATAACACTGTGACAAATACAACTCGCATGGAAGGATACAATGTCCCTCATCCGTTCACATTCTGTTCTCAATCAGATTGCTTATAAATGTCCAAAATTAAACCAGGCCGCTCCCTGGAATGTGGCTTCATGGTTGTACTGGAGCTTAACACAAACAGGTCAACACTTTGCACCATGAACAGACTTTCATGTCTACAGTAAGTCAGGTGCTTTTTGTATCTCATTCTCTCAATCCATTTAGACGGCTCAGTGTGTGAAGGATAAAGACTGTGATTACGCCATTAGCTGCGATGCAAGTTAAGTAAAAACTAGTGCTTGTCAGATCAGCTGACAGCTTCTGAAACCGCCCTGTCCCACCATCATTCTGTAGGAGTTGGTGTTGTCTGACTCACTGGGTGTAGACTGTGGGATTAAGCCTCCCATTGGTCGCCTGTTTCAGGCAGTGAGGTGGTATCTGCTATCAGAGCTAGCAACCTACATGCTTAGAAGTGGACAGTTAGCACTTGGGACGGTAACAGTGTGAACAAAAACAAGCTAGAAGCTGTTACCTTTTATTCTGTGGAGATTTACCCTTTTTAATGGCCCGTCTTGTCTCCTGACGTGCAAATGTTGCACTATAACAAGTTCCCCGTCAACACTATTTTGCAGGGGCACTGTCATTGCATCCTGGGCTTGGCTCTGCCCAAGACAATTGTGATTGGTTTGGATAAATAACAAGCCTGCAGAGTGATAATGTGTGGAGCCAGACCTTTCTCCAGCACTGAGTGCTGTGGAGAGATGTCCAGCTATGCAAGACTAGAGTTGGGGTGTCTTGACTTTCCAAAACTGACAATCACATGGGAGTGATTCACACAGTGACTGGCCCGATATGTGTAGCTGTGAAAGCAGGCAAAAATTAAAAATCTCAAGCTCTCTCAGTTCAGTCTTCACACTTCCATCAAGTGTCTACAAGTGCTGTCAATGATGTTGCAGCAAGGAGGAGACTATAACGGTAAGCTTTTAGCCTCTCCTTCCAGTGTGGCCATTTGGAATACATACATGCTTTTACCCTTTGACCTTTTCTGAAATTGTGTCACCTACTGGCTCTTTGTATCAAATGAAAATGGGACTGAACAGCCAGGTAACTTGTAAATGCATGTGTTATTTGCTGAAGTGATAACACTGGAGTGTATGCTGGTCAGTATCCTGGCGTGTCATCCAGGAGACCAGGGTTGGATTCCTTGATAGCTACACTGAAAAGACCTAGCCCCCAGTCAGGAAGGTACCAAGGTACCTAAAAAAAAGCAAAAATCAGAAGCTGGTCCTCTAGGTTGGGGGCTGGGTGTGGTGCTATCAACTCCCCTCCGTAAAAAGTCCATCATGGACTGACAACCACGGACCTTGCAGTAGACTTGAGCCAGCCAATTGGCAGTATGACCACTCCTGATGAAGGTCTTCAGCAGGAAGTCAGGAGGAGAGTGAAAGATCGCCTACTTGGGCCAAAGATAAGATTCACCTAGGAGCATCGAATGTCTACACTCTGTTTGAGACTTATAAAACAGCGCAGGCCACTAGTGAAATGAGAAGGTACAGGCTGGACATTCTGGGTTGAATAGTGAATGCCGGTGGACTGCGATGGATGCCAAGTGATGAGCAATGCCTCAATTATCCTGCACTTTGGGCACAATGATCAGCACACATGTGGTGTGGATAACAGTTGATGCAGTCAGCATTGTCAACTGGACAATACGATCTGCAATGAATCTTCAACAGCAGAGAGTGGAAAGTGTTGACTATTGTGGTAAACATTTCACAGTTTAGATCCTAAAGCTGTGGACTCCCAGAAGCTGTGTCAGTGAATATCAGATAAACTGTGGACCCTAAGACAATATTCTGTCAATTTTTGTGGTTCTCCTTTATTTATTTAAGCTGAAAAAGGGACCCACACTTATGCATTTGAAAATTGTTATTAGACGTTAAAGGATTAGAATAGGTTTGGATGTTTTTGCAGTCTATCTTAATGCCATATGTACAATGAGGGGTTCCTGTTTGCTGCAATCATTCTTCCTCCTCTCCACGCTGGCCCTGAAGTGATCCCTCCCTGACACGACTCCAGTGTAATAGATAGCAGGCAAAATGCACAGCCTTTGTTCTATATAAAAATAAATTCTAAAGTTCAGCCAAAGCTAATATGAGGCTACAGCAGTCTGACTTGGCCGAATCAAATGGGTATCTTGGTCCTGGTAGTCGGTGGAGGTTTATTGCCTGTTTTTTGTCCTGGCAACAAATCTATTTTTTGACTACTGGGAAACAAAAAGAGGTAATTTCGCACTGAGGAGACTGTACCACTGCAGAGGCCTCTAGTTTCTCAACATTACAGCAATCAATAGCTCTTTCAACATATATATGGCATGTGAACATTGTATTTAAAGAAAAATTCAAACCTACACTTTAAGCTGATTTTTCCACCTTGATGCAATTAATGTACTTATTTACAACAATTTTAATTATCAGTATCGAACACAATCTATTCAAATTTTATGTGCAACTCAAAACACTTTGAGCACACCAGAAGCTGAACTGTAATCAAGTGAGGTGAAGTTGTATGATCCATAGTCAGTGTATTACCCACAGTAGATGGTGGTCCATAGCCTACCAGGAGTGTAGAGTAACAGAGTAGGAAGCAAAGCAATGTACTGCTGGACAGAGTCAGCAGCAAAACATATTTTAGTCACTGAAAAGAGTGGCCAGTTTGATGACAGGGAATACAGTACCAGTGTGGTTTTCTTGAGTGGTTTGGCTCCTGGCACCCTGGTGCTGAGTCAGCTAATTAGGTGTCTAGCTCCAAGCTAACCCAGCTAACTAGCTAACACCAGCAACAGTTAACAGGAGACAGTGGTTAGCCTACTTTAGTAACAAGTAAATAACATTTGATAACATTGTTGTAACAGGTTCAAATGGTACCACTTTAGTTAAAATCTAAGAAACTATTCATGACACTGTTACAAAAGCATCTGACAGTGTAATAAAGCTTAATGGCATCTCTGTGACAAGTCTAAAAACACTGTAGTGGAGATCAAGGAAAATATTCATGACACACTTATAAGTGTCTCATGACAGCCAGTGTCAAAACCAATCGACAGTGTTAAAACATAAAACTAAACCTATTTTTTTAAAAGTCTGATAATGTTGAGTTGTCATATCAAAGACACTGACATGTTATGATGTCTCGGTTAATGTCATGTTGTCATAGCATAGACATCACTGGCTTGACTAGTGTCAAGTTGGAATAACAAAGACATTGACAGGTTATGTTGTCTTGATTAATGTCAAGTTGCTATAACAAAGACAACAGTCATAAACATTCATACAGAATCTATCATGAACACGGTTATGACAGTGTAATGACAGTCTTATGCAAACCCCTTCAAATAAAATATACCGAATATTCTAAACATAGCGTACATTTAAACTGATATTGTCTTTTCTTAGTCATCTAAACAGCGTTTTTTTGCTGACTCTGTCCACAGCAGTACATTGCTTAACTTCCTACACCAGTACTCCTGCTGCCTCTCCAAACTGTGTCGACAGCCATCTACTGTAGGTAACACACCGACTATGGATAGTTCTTAGAACTGCACTTCTAAGAATCCAAACTATCTCTTTCAATCATCAATATTAAATTGGAACTGCTTTGTTGTTTCCAGCCTTGCATCTGCTGCGAGAGGTTTGTAATCTGCTGTACTTTCCTTCATCCCTGGAGTTCCGCTCTCTGCTGTGTATACTGGGAAACTTTGGCAGGAAGTTTGGAGTGTGTGTGTGTGTGTGTGTGTGTGTGTGTGTGTGTGAGTGTGTGTGTGGGGGGGTTGCAAGTGCACGCAGCCACAGACAGCTGTGAAAACACCATCTCTGCACTGACCGCTGCAGAGTGATGCCTGAGATGCTGCACATGTGGTCCAACCTGAAGATGAGCACAGGTGAGACATGAGGGACGATGATATTCTCCTTTTACTGTTTGTTTGGGTACTCATTGTGTAATCACTGATACATAACCGTTACAGGATGAACAGCACATTTCTGAGCCAGGGAAGTAAATTCAGCATTTATTACCTCTCCCACATTCCCTGGTTCCACTTGTTCTTTTCAATTTATTCCACAAATTCGATTCATTTAAAGAAACCTGAGCAAGTTAACGGCTAATTTTCTTTCATGAGAAATTCTCTGCACTAAAATAAGCCTGCTCACAATAAAAGGGAAAAACAATCCTTGTGCCAATCAAAATGGAGCTCCAGCTGCCGAAATAGATCTCAGTCAGGACTCGAGCATCCTGCCATCAACGGCGAGGTCGGCCTTTACATGTTTGAAACCGCTCTCGTAATCGGGATGGATAGTGAACAAGACACAAGCCGCTGAGACAGAGTTTGGCTCCACTGGAGTGCGGTCTCTTCATTTCAGAGCGTTCAGTGTGTGTGTGTGTGTTTTTAACAGGAGTTCTAAGGGCTTTTAACATGCTGTCTGCCATGTAATTAGTGTCTATGGCTAACTAGATCCCAGCAGGCAGTTTTAAACACTTTCCATGGCTGCACACCTCACAGGCCAAGACGCACTTGCAGGGAGGAAAAAAAAGGAAAAACACTGGTTAACCCTTCAGACCCCATAACACCCCAGAGTGCCTGTTTTTAAAATCATTCCCAGGGTGTTCAAACATGAACAAGACAGTCCCAAGCTCTGGATACTTTGAGGTATATATTCAGTTCCAAAACTGAGGTTCACTTCTTTGAGACACTGTTAACATTTGGTTCAGTTAGTTTTGGTTTCACATTGCAGTTATCCAAGCAGACTAAAAAACTTTACGTCATAACTCCGCCCTCGCCTGTCGTCATCACCAACATGGACTCCGAGTCCCTATATTTGACAGCGATTTGCCTGACATTGGTGTGTTCACAATTCGGCAGGTTGCCGTGGAGACAGATGAATGAACAGATTCACATTGTTGTAACCCTAATATTATTGTTATGGCACTACTACCAGCAGTACCAAAGTGACACAACAACTGAAAAGTGTCCGCAGTTTTATGAGTTTTTTCCAGTTGACTCTTTCCAAAGTCATCAGACCAGATGTCAATTAAACATCTGGTCTCCTCCTGTCCCCATGTGCTCCTGCGACTCATTTTGTTTTGGTGAAGCATACCAAACTATAGTTCCGTTTGATTCGGACTGAGACCACCTCTTTTCACCGGACCAAAGTCTGGCATTTTGCTTCTGTTTCACACCTGTAATTTTGGTCCTGATCAAACTGAAAAGTCTTAAAGTCTGAATCAAACAAGATAAGGGTGAAAATGCCTGTAATCACCCTCAGTAAACAGTGGAACCCACTTAGCTCTCACTTCTGGAGACTGACACTGCTTTTTGGAAGTGGGTACGTTCACACCAGCCAGCTATGCTGTCGCTGAGTTGCCAGTAAAGTGCTGTTCATTGCGCTCCCTGATGTTAATAAGTGCTTGTGTGTAGAGTCAGTGAACATGGATTGTCAAGCTGCATTTTTCTTGTTGATGTCTCGGTAAGAAAAAAGGGTAGGGTTAAATAAAAGTGTAAAGTGGCTAATGGCAAGAATAAGTTCTACTTCCATTGTTTACACGGCACAGGAATCATGGGTTAAAACAAAATCATATGACTGGCATCACCACGTCAATGGAGCGTTGAAAAAAGTTCAGGCCAGCCCAAGTTTAACGTCTCGCACTTCATTCCCGACATACAGCGACAAGAGTTGGACATCAGGTCTCGGCTTCATGTCGCTGGCTTACATAGCAGTAATGTGAACATATCATAAGAATCAGTAGAGACAACTGACCAGGTCACCTCAACTTTTCCACATTCCACAAATTTGGCTACTTTTTCTCATACAAGTTTGACCACCATAATCTAATCAGATCATCCTTCAGTCCAAGATTTGTGTAAAGGCTGAGGAAAGTCCGTCAAAGTGTTCTTGACATATCGTGTTCAGAAGAATGGAACAGAAGTAAGGTCACTGTTGTGACCACTTTGACCACCAAAATTGAATCAGTTCATTCTTGAGTCCATGCGAACATTTGTGTAAAGTTTGAAGGTTGATGTAAAGCAACAATAAATGTGTATTCTGATTTTGTCACACCACAGAATTATTTGTTACTAAGTATAAAAACCTTGGTCTCAAAATCATGAAAAAAATATTTTCTCTGCTCTAAAACGTTGGGGGTGTGTCCACTCCGCTGTCTCACTGTCAAACACCACTATGACCCAAAAATGACCCGAAACATGGACACTCCGTCCAGCAGCTTTATTGGACATGTCCAGACATGTTTAAGCCACCAGAGACAGAAGACGTTGACAGGATTTCTGAAGCTGAAGTGTGTTGGTTTGTGGGGCTTATATAGTGTTGGCTCCAGCAAGTCCCCGAGCCATGTTTTAGGTCCTCCCAAAAAATCCTTAACACAAAGAAACAAATAAACACAAAAACAATTTAACCGTCTAACTTCACAACTCAGTTCTAAATAACAAATCTTACATGTTTTCAGCAACTATTTTCTAACATGTATAATGTATTTAAAGAGAACCTCACTTTTGTCTTTACACAGACTAATTCCTTTAGTGTTTTTGAGATATCACATTTACAAGAATGGGATGACACCCCCAAAAAAACTGCCACGGCTGTTGCTGGCATGGAGGCATAAAAAAAGTTTTTCAAGGTATTTTTTAGGACTTGTGAATCACAGAGTTCTTTCAGCTTACAATCATGAACATACACACAAAAAATATTAGGTTGATCAGTCCAGTAATATTTGAGGTTAGCAGCAGACAAGCTTCACACACACATGCAAACGATCACCTGGCAGAGATAACAACTGATTGTCAGTTTCATTCTGTTTTTTGACAAAGCTGTTTGTTTGGATTGAGAAGGAAAGTGCTCATTCAAGTGAGGATTCTCACTGAACTGCAGCAACATTTTAGAAATCTACTGGGATCTTGAGGGTTGAGCAATGTTTTGCAATGCTAAGGTGAGCCAACATGTATTTAAAAAAAGCTCATAACTCACTAATATCAATGTACAGAATCTGTGGTGAATTTTAATTCGAAATGCACATCGCAGGTGGACAAAATAAAGCAGGTTCGATATGTCGTGCTCAACAAATCTCATGCTACTCAACTGAAATTCCTGATAAAATATTTGATAACATGTGGCTTTCAAAGGGATACAGGATCTAAGCTGACCCTGGAAATGACCGAAGCTGGAGTTTTTACAATAGTCTGGCTGCAGTGAAGAGATATAAATATCTTTGTGCATTATTACAGATGTGTGGGAGCATGTATGTGTAAGTGTACGTGAGAGAGAAAAAGACAGAATGAGATAGAGGGTCTATGTGCATGCAAAGGCATCTGGATTTGATCAACATCTCCCACTGAACCGCCTGGTTGTGTGGTCATACAGTGTGTGGTAGTGCACAGCAGAGGAGCCTAATGTGTCTGTATGGTTCATGGAAGTGCTGTGACATAAGGACATCTGTAAGCTGTCCATCTGTGTGCCTCCCTGAGGAGTTTCAGTTATATAAGGATCCTAAAGGGAGGCGATTGATCAAAGCAAGACATGCCCTGCTGGAAAAACACAAGGTGAGAAGATGACAAAGAACAACACAACATGTTCGGAAGCGATGACTCCAATGTTTGTTCTGGTCGGCAAATTGGAAGACGTGAGAGAAGTGAAAACAAGTTTAAATTGAAAACTGTCCTCCTGCAAAACAAGACAGTCAGGGGAGACAGAAAAATATTTGTGGGTAAAGTAGCCGTCTTTTCCCATGTGTTGAATTGGAGAATAAAATTCAATTACCGAGTTCACTGCTGTCAGTAGGAGCACATGTAAACAGACGCAGGAATGCCAGCCGGGGCCAGGTTAGCCGGGTTAAACATTTCAGTGACTCAGACGCCGTTGCGTGGCCTCCCAGCCGCTGATATCTTCACTCATTAATGTGTGGCATGGAGGGAGAACACATGGCAGCAACGCGCCTTGGCTCGCTCGCACAAGTTTATGAAAGAAGAAGAAACCAGACACGCAAACGGATGCCGACCGGCTCGCTGGCCTCTCTACGACGTACGTCTGCATGCCTGGATGTGCGTGTGTTTTTCTGTAAGTGGCTGCTGTATTTCATTTTTCAACATTTATCTGCCTTTGAGGTCCGGCTATTGTCCACCGGAGCTACAGATGTATGCTAACTAGTAGCAGAGCTCTCCTTCTCTCCCTTCTAAAAAAGGGTTTGGCCGAGGCCGCCCACCAAACACAACCGCCCATACCAGACGAGTGCATCACCCCTGTTCGGAAAGAATGAACACATTGCTTCCTAATGTGTTCCCAATGGGTGCAGGTATTTGTCAGTGATCTGCAGTATAATTGGTCCTTAAACTAGGCCATGATGCTCTGCAGACGAATCCTCCCTGTGCTGTGACATCTGCACATTATACAGCAGAGACATAACAGCAGTTTGTAAACACTTGGCCCTGTGATCGCAATTCCAAACTAATGAAAAAAATTCCAAATGAAAACAAAGAAAATGACTTTCCCATCATCTTGAAACAGTATCTGACAGAGTTTTCCTGCTCATAGCATCTCGGAATTTAATGCCTCTTCTCTCGAAAGGGTCCAATCCAAACTAGTGGCCTCTATTGCAACAGGGTCAGCACTGTTTGTTCCTTTAACAGTCAGTGACCTGACTCGGTGGTCCCTCTGATTAGAGCCCAGCCGAGATCAGACAGCAGGCTCTGGCAAGAAGACATCAGGACCACTCTGGAGCCCCTTAAAAACATGCCCTTTAATTATTTTTTTAAGTGTAAGTGAACAAGTGAGTGGAAACTATGTGGAGTCCAGCCTTCCTCTGCAGGGGAGTGGGGCTGTTAGCTTGTGGTAGGATACATTTACACATCAGAGGTTTAGGTTAACGCGTCAGTGTAAACACCGTAATTGGCCTGGACTGTCCAGGTGCACTCAGCTTCTAGGTCAACTATACATTTATTTATCATTCATGTTGTGTAATGCAGCCTCTTGACCTTCTTCAAACTTTATTGGCTGAACTCCTAGCACAGCAAACACCCCATGACCCTCCCATCTCCCAATACAAACAGCAAAGTCACATTTTCAAAATAGAGACCCAATAAGAGATGCTGCATCGCCAGGCAAATAAAACAATGTTTTTTTCATTTGTTTATATTTTTTGAGAACGAGAGGGGAGGAGGCGGAGAGATACGATGTGTCTTGAAATGTCAGAAAGAAGGGAGATTTTGTTCCAAAGCTTAAAAATGAGATGTGAAAGTTAGAAATCTCAGCTAATGGTTTTTTTTTTTTTTTTATTTATATCACTGATTATTTTTATTGTTAATCAATTAAGTGTCATTAAATAGTGAAAACAATTTCCTAGAGAAGTCTTCAGATGTCTTCTTCTGTCTGACCAACAATACAAACAGAAATTTGGGTCTGCAGTAAACCAAAGAAAATCTTGGTTGACTCAAACTGCTCCTACTCATGACTCTACCTGGTAACCTTACTATGAAGTTAATTTACATACAGCAGCAACACAAAAACACACACTGACCGCCGAGGATCACACAGCAGAACTTGTTTCCCTGTAACAACAAAGCTAATGCAGCTTGACATAGTTTCTCTTGACTGTCCCTACATATTACAATACCAGTCCAATATCTGTGGGAACAGAATATATTAACAGGATAACCTACAAAATAAAGACTAAAACAACAAAAGTGGCAAACTTAAAGTTCACGAGTTTGAAGTCGGGTTGCAGACAGTCATATGGATCCATCATTTAGGTTGAACAGCTGAACCGGCCGGTGCACAATGATAATGCAGTACAGCTAAATAACGTTAACATTATAATGGAGTCACATAATTAAAAATGAACTTTTTATCCACTCAGCTCGTCGGCCCTCTGAGGCTGGCAACCAGTGTAGTGATTTGTGCTGGTACTTCCAACACATCTAAAAGCAGAAGTGATTACACTGTGCCTGTTTCAAATGCCCACATTCACTTGGGTTCTGTACCAAACTCGACACTTTTAATGGTACAGACTGGATTACGTTGGCATTACTGAATACTGGTTACCATTAAATCAGCTGGTGCCAAATTTTTGTAACTTTTGCAGCTAATACTGCTCAGCATGCCTACAGCCAGTGACAGAGAAGTTGAACTCTCCATGGAGGATGAAACTTTATCGACATGTAATTAGTTAGCTTGTTGGATGAGTTACTGTTGGAGATAACTGGGCTATTTTTTTGCTGTCTTGGTTGACATTAGCTTAGCATTTTTACAAGCGCTAGCCAACACCTAGCCACTGGCATGCATCCAAAATTCCTTACCAACTTCGGTGTGTTTAAACAGTATGTGAGATTAGTATTGTTGATTATTTGAACTTGTGTTCTACAACTGAAATTACATTTTTGTTAATACAGAAAGAATAAAGTACTGAAAAGATGTACCGTTGGGTAGCGTTACTGAACTGGAACCAATATCAGTTCAAATGTCAACCATACCCAACCCTAACATTCACTAAATTTTCCATTCAAATATTGTTCAAATCTTGATCAAAGAAAACGCACTTAATGTCTGTTATGCGTTAAGTGAATATTGGGGGATGGATGTATCAAGGTAAATAGCTGGTGGCACCAATTCTTCTGCCTGGCGCAACTAAACAATTGCAGAATATGAGAACATCAGGAAATGACGCCAATCTAACCTCAAATGATGGAAAACCATGTGGGAAATGTGATGGAAATATTCTTGTTTCATGTATTCATTTGAGAAACAGTGAGTCCTGATCGCTCCACACAGATATCTGATGTTTTTGTTTGCTGAAATTTTTCCTCTCATCAGAGGTTTCAATGACGTTTATGTCAAATGCCTTGTGTACGTCATCTTTTATTCGCTAAGTCTGTTTCCATTGGACTTAATTGCATAATTGCGTTTTGTTTTTATTGATACACCAACTTTTCCTCCTCAGTTCAAAGTAAAAACTTTAAATTCATTTTTCCAAAATACTGTTGTTTCCACTGAGGTTTTGTAATGCGCTAATTGTGCACTAAGTGGATGGATACTCGCTTATAGAAAGAGCCACAAATTTTGGACTGCGTCTCTTTGAAGGCAGTCCTGGTGTTGCACTCAGCTGCATTCATAAAAACTGGAAGCAGTTGTATGAAGAATGAAAAAAAAAGTTTGAGAGAAGTGCGTCACTGTGTTTGATTGTCAGTGAAAGCAACAAAAATTGTCAACGCCCCCAATTTCAGTGTTGAAAAAGTGTGGGAGCAGAGACGTTCTTCCATTAACAGCTTAATTCAAAGCATGCTGTCACCTTTAATCTGAAAAAGAGTCAATTAACTTTCTGTCAGACACCCAGCTGATTGATTTACTAATTGTTTCAGTGCTTGGTGAGTTATCAGTATCGGTCCACAATCCTTCAAAACCCCAGTGGACATGTTTTTATTTTGCCAACACTTTTAGCTGTGTCTGTTTCTACTTCTGTTCAACATCTTCTCACTCCTTACATCATGGAGAGTGTGTGGCCCGTCTATCACCCTGTGTCCTTTTCTTTCTGCCACTCCCTTTTCCACAATCTCTTTCTCCTTTCCTGCTTCCCTCGCTCCTCCCTTCCTCACCTCAGCATCTCCACCGCACACTCTGTCCCGGTCAGCCTCTCATTATTTTTACCCACCAGAATGTGGACCAGTTCCACTTCATGCGAATAGAAAACCACAAGTTTTTTGTTCTGGACAGCACCCAGGCTCAAGAGCTGCTTCAGTCTGTTCACTCGCATCTCTACTTTTTTGGACAAACTGACATATTAGGAGAAGAATGGAGAGAGGAAACAAGAGATAATTACTTTTTTTGAATCCAAAAATCATAAAATAGAGAATATCAATCATTTAAGTCCATCATTCACAATATATCGGGTTTACTGGGTGAGACAGAAGGACATTGAGAGGTTGAGTGAGTGAGTAAAAAGAAAATCAAAACACTGACTTACTGCTCTATTTTTCTCCATGTCAGCTCTCTCAGGACGCTGGCACTTTTCCATTACATTATGAGCTTCCCGGCAACACTTGCCAAGAAGCTCAAACACAGCAGTGACCGGAGCTGTGCATTATCTCAGCTGAGTCTGACATGATCTGTCACTAGGTCAGATCATGAAGGTTTGGTGATGTCCAGGTTAAAAGCAACACCAGGACTGAAATAACCACCTCTTTGTTAACATTAACAATTTGATTTGCTTGCGATAAAGATCTGGACCAGCTTTGACAGGAAACTGGCTGGGTTTCTGGGCAATAGGTTACAACCATTGTTTCTTTGAATTAATCTTAACTGGCAGAGGTGCACTCTGAGTTGACCAAAGAGCCAAAGCTCATTCTTGATAAAAGGCAGGTCATTTACCGTCAAGTTCTAGAGATGGTGTATGATACTTATTTTAAAAGGTGCAAAATGGAAAAGATGGCCACCTGTCAGGTTAATACTACAAACAAATAGGGGGCAGCTTTTCACCAGAGTGACCACAGCTGCTAACAGTAGCTGCCATTAGCTAAGCAGCTCAGATAGACATGCAGTTAGTAGTCCTGTTAGTTGATTCTGCCCCGAATGGGAGCTCCTTGGGAGTGTTAGTGATCACACACCTAAAACAGGACTTTCGGAGTGCCGGAACAAAGAGGATTTCAGGCCCAGTACAAGTGCATCCAGTGAGGAAAGCTGGTGGGGATCTGCGCTAGAATGAGCACCAGAGGATTCCCAGTCAGCGTGTCCAAACACAACCAACAGAGGCCAGTTTCAGAGACCTGAGCGGAGGTCACAGTGGCGTCATCCCAGTGTTGTTAAACTGAGGGCAGACAGGACACTACAGTGACTCACAATCACCTCTTGAGATACAAAGTAGTATAGGATTCGCTGAAATAAGCAGGGACGTCCCTGAAAAAGACGTCATCTGGATGGAAGCATATGTCGCTCCAAAACCTGGGGCCTCCACAGCAGTGCAAGTTACCCATGATGCCACACCATCACAGATGCTGGTGTTGCACTGGTAACAATCTGGATGGTCCTTGTCCTCTTCGGCCTAAAGGTCACGACATCCATCATTTCCGAAGAACAATCTGAAATGTCCATCTCAGATGAGAAAGACTGAGCTTTTCGAGGACACTTCTTTCATACCCAGTCATGAAACTGTCACCTATTACCAGTTAACCTGTTTACCTGTCAGATGTTCCAAACTGGTGTTTTTGAGCACCAGTCTTTTTTTTTCTTTGCTCCTGTCATAATTTTTGTGAAATGTGTTGCAGGTATCAAATTCATAACGAGTGTATATTTATATTTGAACAATAAATATCTTCTTTGTACTGTTTTAACTATGGTTCAATTTGCGAATCATTTTCATTTGTTTTGCACAGCATCCCAACCTTTTTGGAATCAGAGTTGTACACTCATGTTCAAGGACACAAATTGTAGCAGTTTTGGAGGACAGCAGAGGAAGTTGGGGCTCTGTTTGACCAAACTGAGCCGTCAGCTGTCATGTAGACTGTATAAACTGAATCTAAAACTGTCCCAGCATCTGACTGGTGTTTGGATTGGCTGACGTGCAGACCCAGAACAATTCACAGGGTGCACTTTTCACCACAAATATCCCTCCAACGCACCTGGTACTCTTCTCTGAACTCTCTAATAATAGAATATACTGTACATTCAAACTCTGTATGCCATATAAAATTGTAAGATGTGTGTGCACAGACAGCTGCAAATTATTTGAAATGTGTTACATGGCAAGTGACTCTTAGTATCCCAACACATCAATGAAACTAGCCTTTGCAGACTATAACCATAAGCAGAAATCATTTCATTATTCTGTTGGTGTGCTTTTATTTGCCTGGTGACTATATCAACAAGGTATTTGCTGCTCAGCTCTGCCCGTGCCAAGAAATACATAACAATGAATAAAGGGGGAACAGAGAGGAAGCTCAAATGGCTTTTAAAAGAATAAAAAGGTTGTATCAATTTCCCAAAAAATACATCAAGTCAAATGGGCAGGCAGAGCTCACACTTAAAGGAGTTTCAGGTTCATATAAAAAGGGATATGTTTTTCCATGTCATGTCTTATTTGCTTGTTCAACAATCAAAATCAACCCAACTGGGCCAAATAATTGAGTCCAGCCCTGAATGTGTGAGTGAGAAAGAGAAAGCTGAATTGATTTATACACTGAAACATCTATAATCACTGAATAGTTGCCATTAAGCTCGAACAGAAGGCAAGGATTCAATTAAAATGCACCCTTACGAAGTATTACTCCACACAATAATGTGTCTGTGGCCTAACAAGAAACACAACCTAATAAGCTCTTTATAATGAGATGAACACTTACTTCTTGCCCGCAGCGTTCCTCTGCTTTGTTCTAGTGGGAAAGATTTACTATTTGGTTGTTAGTTCAAAGTCGTAGCAGTAAATTCTTCACGTAGACAGGACAGGAAAAGTGAACTGTACCCTTGTTATGACTCGATTTTCCTCTTTATAGCCGCAGATTAATAAGAGAATAACTGGAACACCCTCAAAGTTTGGTCCTGACTGTTCTGCACCTCACATCCCATAAAGCTAAAATAAGAAAGTAGAGATGATGGATTGGATTTTTCAGAGGTACGGCTGTGAGGCCATGTTGAACACTGGCGTCTAATGATAAGCCCTCTAATTGAAGCTCATGGGAACAAGAGGCTGGAGGGCTAATCATTAGCTAAATGGTATATGGGTAAACTCTGGATAGTATGCTCAACTGTAATCATTTTATGTAAAGGTATGCCAGCGACTCTACCTGTCTATCAGGTGAAGCATTAGGTACAAAGGTAAAAGTGCCAGTGGTCTGTAAAAGTTAGTTTGTTAACCTTGAAGCACTCATATCTACTGTGCATCTTCAACACTCAGGTCAGAGGACATCTAATAGTTAAAAAGTCAAAGGAGAAGAAGACTTTCTGTCTTCTTGAAGATGATGCATGATGCAGAACCAAATTGCTTATCTCATATTGTGAAACACCACGTCATTCAGTACCAATTTTGTTATCATAAATTTCATTTATTCCCTCTTTACATATCAGTTTCAAATGATGCAACAGTCACTGTCACGTACTCCCTAGTGTCCTTTTATGTTGGCATGGATGTTAACCAACATGTTCATTAGAGGGCACCACTCAGTGTCAAAAGTTACCCCAAAGAAGAAAAAGAAGAGTCAAAAGTTTCCAACAACAACAAACATGGCAACACTGCAGGAAATTGTAATAATGAACCCCTTGCAAAAGAGGCAAAAGTGGAGGCAGGGCTGTAGAATGCGATGATCGATTAATCGGTCCTCAAGATTTTAATTCATCATTAGTGTCACCGATCAATTAAGGAAAGGAACATGCACATATCTAATGTTTAGCATAAATCTCATCAGTGTTAGTGAAACAATAAGCACTCAGCATCTAATAATGCTTCTGATTGGCTGTTCAACATTATGGCATGCAAGAAAAAAATGTATGTTGATGTTACACCGTTACATCGGGCTGACTGTTTTTTTCTACCAGTTACTTATCTGCACAGATCACCATTGTCAAGGGATTATTATTAGCTAATGCGGCTAACCTGTTAGCTTGCTGTGAGATCCATTCACCACATCGTCCATCAGGATGGAAGCTCAGGTGTATCCTCTCCTCACCACTGCAGGGACGGATAACCTGGACAGGTAAAAGGAGAGAAATGCACCTGAAGTTGATATGGTGGATGATTGTCAGATCTGAGCTAGCTGCCCTTTAGCACAGAGACAGTAAGATTTCTCAGTCTGTGTGATATTTGTGGTACTGGGAAACAGTGGCAGAGTGTCTCTCCTCCTTCTTTGAATTAGGCAAACTACGGTTTACTATTAAAGTTGCTTTTGACAGTGATTTACATTTTATATAGTCAAATACTGAACAGATAATCTATCAGTATCTTCATTTTAGTCCAGTTATCCAAGCTGAGTAACATGTACAGAATTTCTCCAGCTGCTCCCAGGTCTTTGAACAACTTCCTTCTAAAAGTGAGTCACTGTACTGTACTGTATGATGTCATTTTCTTTTTGTTCAAATGTATTTTTCACTCTGAGACATATTGGTCACAAAGGGGTTCTTCCAGAACGGCTGAGGGTCTATCCAGTACCATTTGCTTCTGAGGAACATCTTTTTTAAGAAAAGGCTGCTCAAGCGTTCTTTGTAAGACCAAGGGAACCATAAAGAATCATTTCATCCAGAGAACCCTTGTTGGAAGAAATCTTTTGGTCAAAGGTTCTTTGTATCATAGTCCAGTTAGCACCTTTATTTCTAAGGGTGTATAAAATTGGCATTGAAGAAAGTATCTGTCAGGAACCAGTATCAAAGTCAAGGTACTGATATCCAAATTTTCTGAACAATACGCAGCCCTATGCAGAACTAATTAAGAAAACTGCAGAAACATCTTTCACATCTGGATTTAATGTGTATTCCTGAAGACACTTTCTTATCTTCACTTTTTCAAGAATACAGAGAAAGTCAAGTGATATTTAATACTGCCACATACAGCCATGTTTTAAAATTTCTGTGTGGTCTTAATGCAAAAACAAAGATTTCTAAAGGGTTGCTCACTATGTATATGTGGTTTTACAATAACATTGTAAAACCACATGTAGCCACACTTTTTCCAGCTCTGTTTCCCTTTGAAAAGCATTCTTATGCTATAATTTGGCAGTACAGTAATCAGTAGCTGATCAGACTGAAAACTGTATTAAATAATGTAAAGGATGGCATTTCTGTGGGCATGTTGCCTCAGGTACCAGTGCGAAAATGAAATACAATCTGTCACAAGATTTTTACAACTATGGAAACTTAAAGTCACAAGGCTGGCGTGAAATAATCTACCAGGTTGGTTTTAACCAACGTGATTACACTAAATAAACTCTTTTCCATCATTTCATTTCACTCCCAGCAGTCAGAGAGACAATTTTCTAAATGAAAAACCTGCGTTTGTCTGACGTAGAGCAGAACAAAGATCTGACATCCTGTGAACTTTGTGTTCATGACTTCATGAAACCAGATGGGCCCGTGGATGCTAATGAGCACTTTGTCACACAGTGTTAGAGCTGTAACCTGCACACGTTTTAATGATTTAACGACAAGCTCTGACAGCAAGGCAAAGTGTGTATAAATGGATTACTAAACTGCATTTGCCAGCGAGCTGACTGAACTGCTAACGTTCCTCATTAAAGTCTTCACCGTCAGCTGTGAGGTGTTGCTTATACACACACGTAACATGTCTGTTTTTATAAAGGTTAATAAGCACATTAAATAGGGGCACTCATTTGGAATATTGTGTAACATGAATAAATATTGTGCAAGCAAAGACTGGATAATGTGTGGATAATGTGTTGGGAGTGATTGAGCGAGTGTGGGAAAATATCATGGAAAATATTAGCAAATCGGAAAATGTTACAGGTAGTTGGAATACAAGAGATATTGTAACAATATAATGCATTCTGAGCTTGTGATGACAAATCTTCCAGAACAACATGAAATCTCACCCTTTACTCTCTCATTTGCTCATTCAGACACACACACACCAGTGCGTGGTGAGGATTGTTTCACTAATGAGTTGGTTTGGCTGCAGTTGAGTTATGGGCATGAGCACATGGTGGGACCTCACCCCAGTGCAGCCTGGGAGAGTGTACTGAGTGCACCTCACGCCACGCGCTGCCAAGGTCCTGTACTGACTGATTTATCAGCCTGCAACTGCTGACTGATGAGACGGAGATGACATGAGCTTTAGACGGGTGTCACAACCCGACCACGAGCAGGAAATAGTCATATCCTTCACCTCAAGTGAAACTGCAGTTTGAATTCTCTTCAGTTTTTGTGAAAAGTAATACAAACTAAAACGATATTGTGCATATTTGTCTATTTTTCATACTAAAAGCGTTTATATCTCTGAAAACTGTGTCTTAACCTGCAGTCTCAGCAGTGTGACAACTTGAAGACACACTGCCAACCTTTCATGGTTCACTACAGAACTAACTGAAAAACTTCATCCTACAGCTGTTAAAAAATAAGATAAAAAAGATTCTATAGAAAGTTAGCCATCAACCATTAGTGATTCAAGCTAATCTCTCTCCATTGACTGTACATCAAGATGGAAGACTTCCTGCGTATGCAGTCAGCCGACTCAAGCGCGAGCAGTGTAGGTTTGGGTGATGTGTTAAAAACTATCAGCAGCCCATCCATCGCTGACTGAAGATATATTTGTCCCCCCTCCCCCTTCTCAAGTCTCAGCTGGGCGATGTGTGCAAACTGCGAATTCACTACGTTACGTAAGTTCACTACATCCAGTAAACAAAATAAACAATGTCAAGAAATTAAATATTCTCACGGCTATTTTCCTTTTTAAACAGAGAAATACAACCACTCACCCTCTGAATTCCAGTTTCTCTCTTTTACCAAACTCAGACGAGCTTAATTGGCTCATTAACTCCTCATAAAACAAACTTCATTCAAACTCGACAGAGAAATATGTAAAACTCACCCAAACCATCCTTGTTAGTCTGTCCACTCTTCCAACTACCACCAACTTTGGTTTGGTTGAATTAAATCTTTAATTTACCGTGTGAAAAGAGTGCAGAGTCTGTCTCTGCTGGTTGTTTATCTCTCACTCCTCACCCAGCTCAGTGGGTGTGTACGGTGCCGATGGATGACAGCGTGGCGCAGAGCAGCGGCTGTCACTCTGCAGACCATTACATTAGCAAAATGAAGTGACAAATATTGCCCCAAAAAATGCCCAACAACAAAAAAAAAAAGACAGCCGACAATTGAGTCGGCCCTCCGTCGATAGGTGATTATATTTGTCCAATCACCCAACCCTAGAGCAGAGCTCAGCTGTCAATCTTGATGTGAAACCTTTTTTTATTTTTGAAAGCATCAAAAAACTAATCAAAGTAATTAGAAAAATGAACACTTGAACAAACTTCAGCATAAGACAGTAACCATCATTGGAAAATATTTATTTGACATGTACTTTGATGTTTAAGTTTGGCCCATGTCCCAACTGCGAACATGGAGGGGGCAGGGTTTATGACCTATACTGCAGCCAGCCACCAGGGGGCGATCAAGTTTTTATGGCTTTGGTGTTTCTTTAAAGAATTCAACATTTGGAAGGATCCACAGTGCCGTTAAGTTTGTCTTCCATTCGGAAAATGGAATCTAGCACAGATTCTCACCAGATGTTACTTTTTGTTCTTGTTATTTCAACATCTGCTGAGTCATTAGACACATTTCAGTCCAAATGTAGCATAAATTCCAATTGAATTTTCATAAAATTTGCAGAAGAAAATGCAGATTTATGTGTTTCTCCATCCACTACTGTTACATTTTGCAACAGAAGAGTACTCATCAAGCTTGTAGTCATGACATGACAGAAATATGGTCAGTCGGAACCATAAATTCATTGGAGAACACTAATAAAAAGGGGTGCTATCACTTTAAGTGCTTTGTAATTCTATTTATTTATTGTAGTTATTATACTTTTGACCAAATAAGTACACAAGTCAAAACAAATCAAGGTTATACAGTCTATCCTGAATTCTTAGTAAAAATCTGATCAATTTCCATTTGACTTAAGTATTACAATGTAAAAATACTCCATTTAAGTAATGCATTCAACATGTTCACAAGTAAACATGTAATATCCAGAAAAATGACCACCATGGTCAGCAGATCCCAGGATGTGGAATCTCCAATACCAGGGTGACAAAGGCCAAACGCATAAAGCCAATGACTGGCATGAAGATGTTTGTCCTTTATCTGCCTGTTCATTGTTGAAAATGCTCTGATGAAGATCTGAGGGACCAAACCTCAGAATAAGGTGTGATTCTGCAGAGATCTATGTGTGCAGAGTTGCGTTTGCTGTCAGGTGCATCACTTGTTTTAAGGATTTTCATCTTTCAGATCAGTCAGATGACTAATTTTAGGGTTCTTAAAGGTTATTTCTTTTATTCTCTAATGTCAATCTAGTTTAATCTTCCATTGCAAACATTTTCTCACTGTCTCGTGTCTCCAGTTGTGCTTATTATCAAGTCAGTTGAAGATTTACAAGTTAATTAACAGTCAAAAGTAAAAGTTCACATTTAAATGATGAAAATCCACAAAAGTGGAGGTTATTAATGCAACAAAAAACAGCTCCTGCACAGAAAAACACCTGTCAAGGTTTGTTGCTTTGATTCATCATTCATTCTCCTTCATACCTGTCCTTAAAAAGGTGTGTAAATATGACTTTTTCTTGTATGTCCACACACTGAATTCACACTAGGGTGTGTGTGTGTATTGGCAAGAATCTGGCGATATGATACGTATCATGATACAGGGGTTACGATTCAGTGTATTGTGATAATGTACGCAAGGTGATATATTGTTTTTTCTAATTGTAGGAAAGCTGTCAGTGTGACGAACATCTCACCATGAGTCAAAAACTTAAAACTTAACACAAAATCATCCACAGCCTCGAATCTTTGCATGCAGCAAAATATCACAATACAGTGTTTTGAGAACTGATACAGTATCACAAAACGCAATATCATGATACTCGATATTTTTTATATTTTCTTACACTTCTAATTCACACATAAAATAAAAACCTGCCAACAGTTTCACAGTATCAAATCAAAAACTTTTTCCTACTTTTAGATCAGTTGACAGTTTGGATGCTTGTCTGCAGTTCAACAAAATTTACCAAATCAACAATGTTTTTCTTTGTTTCAGAGCACTGGAACGTCAACATTGTGTGTAACTTGAGTACTTGAGTAAAAATATGTTACTCTGACCACAAGTTAAAGGTTGCTTACTGCTCTGCAGTGTGTGTAAAAATCTGCCCTGCTGTCGAATTTCTTCTCTTGGTTTCAGTGACTCCATGTCAGTAAATAAATGCGAGTCACTTTCTCATCTGACCATATTGTCTGAATGAATCAAAGGCCACAGTGGACAGAGTCAGAGCGAGACGAAATGGAAGAGACACAGAGAGTGAAGGAGCAGAGGTAGAGTAAGGCGGCTGAGTGAGTAATTACCTGCAGCTGCTGTGCTTAGTTGGGGGGTATAAATCTGTAACCACATCAGAAATTATCCATAAAATTTACAGCTTAGGAAAACCATGTGTGTGGCTCTTTAACACTCCTTAACCTACAGAGCCGTCTTTTACTCTGCCCCGGAAAAGAGCCGGTGGGCAGTCACAACATTTAACTCCGACTACAGTAACACGGTGACATATGTTGTATAAATTTTTCAACGGAAAAAAAAGAGATCGTGTTACCATACGCTGGTGCAAACTGGAATGTGCTTCAAAACAGGTAAATAAAGTGGTGGAAAAAGCAAAACTCTGAGCAGCCAATCAATCACTTTAATGAGTCTGTGTGACTTAAAGGAGTTATGAGGACTGGGCAGAATACGGTCTCACAAAAAAACACAAATATATAAATGCACGAATGAGCCAGAGGTTGTAAAACAGAGAGCAAGAAGTAACTTTCTCACCAGGACTGGAACCATTCACACATCTGAGATCAATTAATCTGTCTGACCATTCATTTACTTCTCAATGAAATAAAAAAGGTACATGTAGTTCTGAGCTACTGTACTGAGCATCAGAGGCTGTCTGTGTATGTATGGACGACCTGATGTATGGAGAACATGGAGAACACTCTCACTGCATCTTATAGAGTGAAGATCATGAAGCTTTGGTCCAAACAAAGTCTGGAGATAGAACTGGAACTGGAATGTGCTCTGTCTAGAAAAACACAATATACTCCTGAACAGTGGTGGAAAGTGTACTGAAGTCCAAGTACTGTTACTTTGCTAAAAGATTACACAATTACAAGTAAAAGTACTGGTGATAGAAATATACGTAATAAGTATTTGGTGCAAAAACTACTGTAAAAAACATGTTTTTGTCTTTGTAATTTTTTCTCACATTAAGTCAAAGTTTAATTTTCCTTATTCAACACAAAGCAAACATGTCAACAAAATCAATGTTGGACAGTTCAACCACACCTTGATACTTGTAGGATCATCATGGAGAGACATATGAAGTTGTACAAGCAACCAAGGGCCACAAAAAAAAGAAGTTCTCAGAGCACTAAATGTGAGAAACGGGACAGGAGCAAATGCAAAGCTGATGAGTGTAGGTTGACCAGATGTCCACACTTTCTTGACACAGTCCCCATTGGGGCAGCTTGTCCCCAGAAATGTCCTCATTTTTTACTGTGTGTTGAAAAACAAAAATGGAAGTGAAATAATATTTAAAGTGGCAAGAAAGATCGGGCTGGGGCGGCCAAGTAGCTCATCTACAGAAGCTCTCGGTCTTTAGCAGCAGCCATGGGGTCAACTCCCACCTGTGGCCCTTTGCTGCACTCCTGTCTATGTAGAGTTGTCCTATCAATAGAGGCTAAAAAGCCCAAAAACTACCAATTAACATGTCAATCCTGTTGAGTTTGCAGAGGAGGCTGCTCACTGTAGCAGCGTCATATAACTCTTCTAGTAACTACTTACTTGCACTACTTTTAGAAAAAGCTGCTGTGGAAAACTCGTCCAGAAGCTAGCAAGTGTCAAGTGAATCGGCAACATCACCACAAATGTCTTTTCAAGGTGGGTAGAGTGGAGAGGAAGGAGAGGCGGAAGATGATGGTGATTACAGAGGCTGCCAATGTATTATTCCAAACAATGTTTTTGAGACAAAACACAAAAATGATGCAAGCTACAGGAATCTGTTAAGCAAAGTATTTTATCTATGTGTGTGCAAATTATCTAAAGATATGACACAGCCAGTTGCTACTAGCCGGGCCTTCAACATCATGTAAAACATGGTTTGGCAATAATTTGATCTAGAAAATTAAAATAAGGTTGTATGTTGGCTGTATCAGACTAAACCGGCATATAAACATTGGACCAGAAACATTCGTGACTGCATTCGTGGACTGCAATTAGAGCAGCCTGCTGCTAGCACTGCTAACATTAGCGACATCCTGCAAAACAATATTACATCATTTTCATCAAGTGTTTCCTTTACTTTTCACCTAGTTGACTAGTCTGAATATAAATTACTGCTTAATAGAGAGGGAAAGTGGTGATTAGGGACATCCCTAAGCTGACAATGGAAAAATGTGCTCAATATATTGTGCTACATGTTCTGTGGGTGATATTTTATCTCTGACATGTCTGCTCCACATCCATTGACATATACGGTCTTATATGGCACAAAATCATTTATTTATTTATTCATTTATGTGACTTGAATGTTTGACAACTTTAAGCATGCACGCATGCATGCATTTCATGGTCATTAAGGTTACCATCAATTAAATAAGCTATATAACTTAATTCGGGAGTGGTGACTTGACTTGGGTTACAGATATCAGTATCAGCTCAAAATGGCTCCAAGTGGCACCAAATGGGGTGAAATGAAAATGAAATGAAAATAGTTAATTCAGACAAAATTGTAAAAACTATATAAAGTAAAATGTATGACATGGTCTTTAGCAGGTCATCTTCAGGGGCTTTAGTGTGAATGCATGGGAGAGTAGTACATTTGTGGTTGGATCTGTCCCCAGGATGATCCCAGTGAAAGCATTAAATGTCGTCAGTGGACGGGAGGAGGTAATAAAGCTGTTTATTGTCACAGGTGGGGCAGAGTGTGTGATGCTGTTGAGGTTGGAGGCCCAGCTGGAGGAACCAGCAGTGTTCAGAACGAAGCCCCATCCGGGCCATGCCTGAGGGCCCGCTCCATGATCAAGTGGACATGTTTCCATGTGACTACGGTACAGGGACTCCTCGCTGAAAAAAATGGAGGGCCTTATTCATTTTGAAAATATTTTTGATTTCTTTTATGCGCATGATGAAGCATTGCATGAGAAGAAGTTGATAGAAACCTTCAAGTTTCACAAAAGAAGTTTTTGCACTCACTTGAGATGTTTTTTTGCCTTTTTTATAAAGAAGATGACGACACTTCAACTGTCTCTTTATGGCTCTCATGGCTCTATAATACATCCATGTTGACCCCACACAGATCTGATGGAACCTTCCTCAAATTAATACATGAAAAAATGTCATATTTACATCCTGTTTTCTACATTGTTTTTCATATCTTCATAACTTCCTAAAATTTTCGCAATTAGACCATATTATGGCAGCATTTGTGCAAAACACCTCAACTGAACTGTGCCCCACTGCAAATAATACTATAACTGACACTATTCAAAACACACACACACACACACACACACACACACACACACACACACACACACACACACACACACACACACAGGTGCTCTGCTTCAGTCTTGAGCAGATGCAGCTTTTATTCACTGACAGACGCAAACCTAAACTGTACATTTACTGCCAGACTGACAACTTCCCCACTCAGGTCAGCTCAAAGTTACACACTCACTACACTGCTCTGACGAATCAGTAGTCTGCAGTGTTTGCTAGCTCACCTTTATCACCAAGAGTAAATGCAAAATACTCCTAACAGAGGAATTTTTCTTTTTCACTAGTTAGTCCTCCAGCTTTTTCCCCTAGACACCATGTTTCTGAGCTCAGCTGCGCTGCCTTGACCACCAGTAGAGAGACTGACCTGGTGGCAGGTGCTAAATACAACAATACATCACTTCAATACAGCATCTCTGTATCAATTAAACAGAAAGAGGAGAGTCTGTATTTGTGACTGTGTTGAAAATCATAAAGAAACAAGAAAAAGCACTACACACTCAGAGCTCCATATAACATTTCGGCAGATTGTCCTCATCAGGGTATCTGCTCAGCTGTAACTGTAATGTAATTTACCGTCAGGATTTATTAATACCCTGGTCCAAGCCTAGATTAATTAATGTTGAAAAAGAATCATTAATTGCAGCTCTTATGACAGAAAACTGTTCAGCAGAGAAAACTAGACTCTTTAGTGCTGATTTACCTCCTAATCACATCCAGAAGCCATGTAGGTCAAAGGACTGTGGTCTTGTTAAATGTCAAGTTACAAACTTTCCAGGTTAAAAAAAGCCTAATAACACTTGCAGTTTCCTCTCGCTGCCATTTGGTGCAGCAGAGTGCAGCTTTAAAACAGAAAGAGGAAAAGAGATCATGAATAAAGTGAACTGCCAAGAACCAGAGTTCAAGAGTGACATAAAGAGGAAGCGACTGTAAAACAGCTCGTCCTTACTGCGGTGTACTGTACTGTGAAACACCGTGACCCTCTCTGGTGGCCCATCGTGGTTTGCCCCGGGGTCAAGCCCCGCCGACTCTTGCCAGACCACCACACACTGGCGAAGGCCGCTGTGACAGCGCTGCAGCGATTTAATCCAGCGGGACGGTGGCTGCAACAAGCTAGTTTCCACTTCTCATTCTCCTCTTTCCTACAGCTGAGCATCTCGCCGCTGATCAGGCCCATAAATCTCCAGTCCTTTCAGCAAAGTCTTTATTACTATTCCCTGGAGAGACTTGTATTCACACAGGCACAGTTTCTCGACATTTCCTCATCCTCTCTTCAGTCAAATGACTCAACACCCACTTCAGCGGTTCCAGAATGGGAAGATATATTCCCTTTATTTCTGTGTTTAACTTGACTGCGACTCTCGAGTGTCTGGGTTCACAGAGTTTCTCTTGCTTGTTATCCAGCTGACTAATGCTTTGAGTTCCACAATAACTCTCATCTTACTTTGCTTCTTGTCAGATCCTCTCTTAACCAATTCCTAATCCTGCTTCTGATGTGGTGCTGCTCATCGTCCAGACCAAATAACCATTATCTGTTTCTTATCCCAGTTTCTTCTGTTTATCATCACTGTGGCCGCCTGAGAGAAGCAACAATTAGTTAAAGTGGACATTATTGGCAATTTTACTATCTAGTAATGAAAAGTCTGCATGATAGGAAAGGTCTGTAGTCGACAACCAAAAAAGGTATATGTCCTAAAGGTGCTGACTAGACCAAAAAGTGAGTGGAAACCGTGGAAAAACCCAAATGGCTGGAAACACTTACAAGCCATTCTCCTCCACTGTTTCAATCTACAAATAAACTCCAGAGAATTTTCCAAAGCTGTGTAGAAGTGAAAAGAGAAAAAGAAGGAGATTGGAGGGAAAGAAAAACTGACCTTTAATTTGCCTTTCTCATGCTATGTGCGTTCACATGATGTACAACCTCCCCCGTGATTTCAGCAGAGACTGCTGTGATCACTGCAGAGCTGCTTGACAGATTCTATGGACTGTGGCAGTGAGGGCACATGTGGGGACAAAAAAAAACAAGAAGAAATCACTCATAATGTCATCTCCATTAGGAAAACCTTACTTCTAAGCCTGTGGTCAAATTGTTGCGTAATATTTATATATAGCGCTGAGTGAAGTGGGTTATCCAGAGCTGTTTTGTTACGCAGAGAAAAGCATCAGCTAGAATTCATCCTAAAAGCACCTGAACACATCTGAGTGATAGAGACCTGAAAGACAACAAAGAAGCCCCACTTTGCGTCATTTTTGATATCAGACAAATAAGGAGTGTGACATGCCTTTCTGCCATAAATGAAAGACAGAGTCTTTGTGAACATAATCTAGCTAGATGTTCGCTTCAGGCCAGTTTCAAACAGGTGAGGTAGGAGGAAACTGTAAATGACAGACAGCTGGATTTGTCAGAGGGTGTTTTCATTCCTGAATGTCCGAACCAAGGTTCAAGTGCAACTGTTAACAAATCCACTAATATGATGGGCCACCCTTGGATTGGGGTGTTTTAAACTCTCTGACTGTTTCCATCCAGTCTCAGCAACACAAGCTTGTGCGTGCAACTGATTTGTTTGTGTCAGTGTATTGTCAGTTTGATTCAGTTCCTCACTCTTTCAACCCCTTGGAAAGCAATTTAAAAAGCGTTATTTTTTTTTTTCCTACTGACTCTTAAGTCATCAGTCCAAATGTCAATTATCAATCAGTCTCCTCTTCTCTACATGTGCACCCGCAGCTCATTTTGTTGGCTTAAGATAGCTAGTTAGCTACGGTGCATTGTGGTCAACAGTAGCCTCATGGGCTCTCAGTCTGATAAAGACTTACTTAACATCAGTTTATCATCATAACCATCGGTCGGCAACTATACAGCTGTCAATAAATATTTATGATACGTCAATCCAATTTTTTCTACTGTTAGTTTTTTACGTTGTGGCATAACTTCCATCTCTTGGAATGCTGGCTTTATGCAAATTACTTTTCATGTTTTGAGAATAAAATATTTTCAAATTAAACTTAGCCAACTGTGACCAGCTCACTCAGCTGCAAACTCAGGCAGGTTCACAGCCCAGAGTAATCTTTGAAGAACTTTTTAATTACTAATTAATTAATTTGTGAAACAACATTTTGACTATGGGCTTAAAATTCCATTATTATGAATTTGAAATTAATAAAAAAAACATCAGATGACGGCATCTGGATCGATATGTGGATTAGTGACAGCAGTCTGATAATGTCACTTTTGAATGTCACGATTATTTTTGAATATTAGGCCAAATATACCTCTGACATAATATATTAAGTTAGATATTCCCCTCAAATTATTCATCCCCAGTAGCTGCCACAAAGAAGAATTTCAGGGCTCCATTGTGCTACGTTCACAAGATTTTTTAGAAAACAAATGATTACAAAACACTTTCCATTCAATACTCTGTGGTCCGATGGGACTTTGTCCCCACATGCCATCAGGTCAGTCATTTCTTAAGTGGAGTTTAATGTACAATGAGTGTGTCCAGGCTCACGCTGCATGTTTTTAGCATTAAGACAACACTTTCTGCCACGATGAACTCCAAGCAGGGAACAGAGCGTTTTCTAGTAGAATCAAATGTTTGGCATTAGCGTTTCGTAGTAAAATTTGAGGACAAACTTTGAAAAAAAGCACTAAAACTGCCTGTTTTCCAGTTTTTGAAGTTGAACACCTCGGAAAAGTAAGTGATTGTCTCCCAAACATTATTGTGCAACTGTGTGTCTTAAATAGATAAGGAAATGCATTTGTGGTTTACTGTTTTTTTTCCCTGTCTAAGAATCAGTTTAATCACACAAATCAGTTTGTGAATGAGCTTAGGGTCTCATTACGCTTTCTAAACAATCTAGTTTTCCTGACTGTAAACTCTCTGGCTGTGTTAAAGACTATTTTTACCTCAGTTCAGAGTTTAAAGTAAAATCAAGCCAAGACGTTCTTGATGGAGATGGTGGATGAATTTGGGGATAAATAAGCAAGCTGTAGTCAAATCGTTGAATTTCAACCTCATGCTAAGATCTGAACACTTGCCCTGCAGAATGCTGTCAATCTGATTGGAAACTTTGTAGTTGATGTTCAAACCGAACTCTTGTAGCCCGAGACCGCAAGACAACGCTTGAAGTTGATGATATTTTTAGTGCTGCTGGAATGAGATTGTTTAAACAAAAATATTTCCAAGAGATTCTAAGAGGTTGAATCATTTTATCCAGCACAGTCAAAGACATGAAGTTTGGCAGATCAACGACTGGATGTTAGATCACTGATCATGTTTCTTGAACTTAAAAAGAAATGACATAATTGTGCAAGAGGGGGAACAGATACGTTGCAAAAGAAACACCAAATCAGAACAAAGTCAGCTGTGAAGACACAAGACGGTGTGGTGGAAGCTCCTGCTTCCAAATGCAGCCCTCTCTGAAAATATAGCATGCACTGAGTAAACACAGGCCCTGGTTTTATTGAGGTACCTAAGAGGCTGTTTACACTGCCTGTATAATAGCCAGTAAACAGCACAAACAGACGAAGGAAATTGTTTTTTTGTCGGTAAGTTTCAGACACCTTGATTTTATAGATCCAAACTGCAAGCATGGCACCATAAACAGGGTTTATAAACCATTTAATCTGTGATTAAAACCAAATAGGTTAATAGAGATTTTAATCTTTTATGAGTCTGTTTGATTAAATTAATGTCTTAAAGCAATAATAGCTGTATCGTGAGGCATAGACTGTATATTCTATGATGATTACAGTGTTTGAGCCAGGAGCATCTGGGAGGGAGTCAGCTGGGCCCATTAGTGCTTTTCTAGATACACTGCTTGTGCAGGAGGAACATAAACTGCTGAACTTTACACACTTTGAGTGCTGCAAAATAACATTAAAATTATATAAAAAATTATACATTTATTAAATTTGTTTTCAATTACACTAAAGAAAAGAGGATTTATGATAATATAAAATAATATAGCTGAAAAATACAGTGAAAGATCTTCAACGTTTAGCTGTATGCAGAAAATTGCACCAATTTCCTGTTTACTTTTAGTCATGATAGCAAATTTACTGGGATACTTTTTATCATCTAATGATGCATTCAATTGAGAAGTGATTTATATTTATGTAATTGTTATTATAATGACAGTGCTGGTAAGTCAGGTCTAATATTCAACACATAAGATATCAGATACCAGCTAATGACACTGTTGACAGTAAAAGTTATGTTAGCTGACATAAGCTCACGTTATTGTCACAGACTGACTGATACAGAGATCCTGACTAAGGGGATTAAAATATTGATGTTATATGCGTAAAGGTTGTTCTGAAGATATAACTGGACATGTGCATTTACTGGATTTACAGGCTCAGCCACTAGGGGACGTGGCTGCAGACTTGGCTGAGTAAAGTTTATGTGAGCAGAACAGCTGCAGTTTCAGCTTTACTGACACAGTTTTCAGTGTCTGTTTAGGTTCAGATTTAGCAGTGCAGTTCAGGTCACTGTGGATCCACCCTTTGTATTCCTGTGTGTGTGTCTGATGTGTTGTCATTGTACTGTTACGATGCTGTGTATATGAATATCAGCTAACAGTCATGTTATGTTTATGTTAGCACATCTTCACTTGCTTACTGTCTGTAATTTATGGAGATAATGTTTCTAATGATGCATAGAGTTTTCTGCATGGTTATTTAATTTCCTTGTGAAATTCTGTATAATCCCAGCCCACTGTAAAAAACAGGTTCCTGTTAGTTTATGTTTTTGTTAGCTTATGTGCAGTAATATTAGAGAACCTGTAAGCTAGCGGATATCTGTTGCTATTGCCTTTACGCTGAGTGAGTGAGCTGTTATTAATAGCTTTATTGTATTGTTTGTATTTCAGAACTACACACACATACTGTTGCATTAAAGGGCAGTAAACTGATCAACTGTCTCAGGATTTATTAGTTTATTAATTAGTATTATAGACATCAAGTCTTGGGGGAACATAGGTGCATTCTAACAGTCTGCGATTATACCTGAGAGTAACCAACTGGTAATTATTTACTCAAAAAACAAAAAGGTACAACACAGAGATTCTTGTGATCACATCAGCCAAGATGCTCAGCAACATACTGACGTCCCGACCCATGAGTACTCAGAAGTATACTACTTTCTGGTGTGACTGGGCTTTTATCTGTTGGTCGGTACTCACCAGATGGTAAAATGTTATTTGGTAAAGACTAATCTCTACCTACACACGGATGCAGAATCTGCAGGCAAGGGACAAGAATTTGGTATCATAAGCGTTCTGATTTCCATTTGTAGTCAGAGTAGTGTTGACCAATCATGTTTACGCAAACTCTGATTGCACACAGGTAAACAGTCTGTGTGGGGAGCAAAAGACTGGCCAAAATGTAATGCAGATATCTGTTTATTAAGACTAACCAAAATGAGTCTCTTGTCATTCTCGCATCTCATGTTGCTAATCAGACTGTAAACAATGACTGGTGCACAGAAGAGGAAGTCTTGGCCGGGAAACAGCTATCCAGATATATGCTGACTGGACTGGCCGTGGCCACAATGGTTAATTAATTGTTTCATTTCATATTAGAGCTAACTAAACAACATATATGACGACAGGAGAGTAACGGCACAGACATGCCGGATCTTAAGTATGTTATGTAAGTCACATGACGTGATTAATGTTGTGAAACATGAGAAGTTTAGGTTTACGTTACTTAAGTCACATGACCCGAAGTGATGGAGCAAAACTTAACGCTTTAAGAACTCCATGTTGACTTTTGGTTTCACACAGGACGCAAACCCAAGTTATCAGTGCACCCCAACCGCCCCCTTATGTGGACTTTCACGCTCTTTATAATTTTTCGGTCATAATTACCATGGCTACATCAACTAACAATAAATCTAAACATGGATCCTGGGTATGGGTAATAAGTGGCTCAAATAGACGACCCGTACACCCATTTTAGTGAGGACAGTTTGGAAATTAAAGTCGATGCAACTGATAAAAATCTACAAATGAGAACAGTTTCTGTGCTTTATTCTAAGGAAGAAAACTGACTTGTTTCATTTTGTCTTTTGCATAAGGAAGCAATATAGAAAATAAGAGAAATTAGAGATACACGAAGGGTCTGAAAAGCAGTGAGAGAAGAATAACAAGTAAAGATGGAAACCTGCAAAGTTCGCCAAATGGTCCGGTGTGGTTGAGAGCCAGTACAGAGTAGCTGTTTCTTTCTGGTGGTGCTGGGCTAGATTAGCGTCACATCACAGCCTCATGAGCCGTGACATAAGAATGCTTATGAAGCTCGCACACACAACACTTAGCAGTTGCTTCTGAATGAAATAAGACACAGTGAAATTACTGGAACATCACGGATCCCCGGCCAGTGCAGTGAGCCTGAAATTCCCCCTATTCCCTCCTGACCGATTTATCGCTTCTTTGGTCTATGAGTGTGGTTGTGTGTGTGTGTGTGTGTGTGTGTGTGTGTGTGCTCTCTTACTTAAGAGCCTTTTGAAATTTCAGCTCCTTCCCCATACAGTCGAGTAACTAGGGCTAACCTAAATCTTCTGTAAACCAAAGACCTAAACACACAAGAATAAGTGGTGAAGGGAATAAAAAAACAAAGACAAGCTCTAACTATAACCAATGACAGGAATGAGAATGGGATGTCACATCAGTGGAGGAGGAACAACTCAGCAACTATATCTAATTTAAGTAAATGTATAAGCAGTAAAATACACTGTTGAAAGTGGCTGGTTCTTTCCATTGGCAGGTCTTTTCAGGCTTTCACATCATTTGAAGGATGACTAAAAAAATGCTGAAAAAACTGGCCCCTGGCTGATCCTAATCGCTGCAGCATCCTCCATGATTGTTTTTCCATTATTTTTATGCAAATTTAGAAAAGGTTTATGGAAACAGAAAAATTGGAAACAAGTTCTTTAATTTCAAAAGAGCGTCTATGCTCGCTTAAGGTGTCTTCTTCAAAGGAGTTAATGAGCTTAACGGGAGATAGAAAAACTTTTTCCAAATAAGTTCCGATGTAGCAAACATTTAAATCATCTGACTGATCAACTGTTTCCAAAGAAGAAGCTGCTTCTGACATGAAAGAATAATTGCAACTTGCCAATTAAGGAAAATTCCTGAAGCCTTTTTTACATTTTTGTCTCACAGATGGCCAAGTTCTTCTTCCATCCATCCATCTTCTATCCAAAAGGGTGGCTAAGTTCTTCTTCTATATCTTGGATGACCCAGTCCTTTGTCTTCTTGGTTGGCCAAATTCTTCTTCCTCTTGTATGACCAAGTTTTTCCTCTTATTGGGCAGTTAGGGTTTTCTTCTTCTTTGAAGACCATGTTCCTCTTCTTGGTTGGCCAAGTTTTTCCTCTTCAGTGACCAGTTTCTTCTCCTTCCAACTGGTTCTTTTCTAATTCATAACCTCAACTTTTTTTTTTCTTACAACCATTCATAATGTAGCCTATACAACCTACTTCTGATTGAACTACACTTTGTGCAGCCTAGTTAATATAAAAGTTAATTGAAACAGGTGTAATTTGCAGGCTTTTTTAAAATTTCTTTTTCTTTTTTGCTGAATTTCGAAGGTCACTTCAAATTCACTTGACAGATTGAAACATGACTCTCTTGCTTCAATATGTGTGTGTCTCTGCTGTCCATTATCCAATAAACGTATAAAATTCCTACTTTCAGATGCTTCTCTACTGGATGAGAACATTCTCCGAGATACTTTCACTGGGTTCCCATATTTGTCCCGAGCACAGAGAGGTGAGTCAAGGGGAGAGGCTTTATCCTGTGCTGAAGTATGGACTGTAAAAGGAACATGAAAGGCAGGTCGGTCTATACAAGGTGAAACCAGAGGCAGGAAGTACAGTACAGTGTTCCCTGCTCTGTTAAGAGTCATTATCAGGCAGCTGAACTGCAGTGAACCAAACCCCAGCAGCTGTTAAACAGCCGACGAGCTTCCTACTGCAAAGCTGTTTGTTTGCTTGTTCTGCCTTCTAGGAGAAGCTGCACTCTGTATCATTTCATGCCAACCACACAAACCCGCTAATGCAGGCATACACACTACATGCATGCAATCACTCACACACATGTCTTCACACACATACACTGCACAGATGGCCAAGAGACACACACACGCAAGCACAAACATGCTCACGCTCACACAGGAAACAAATGTGGGATTGGGTCTGGATTTACCACCAGGGTTTCCTGAGTGGACACCCAGGGGCCCAGCATAGCTGTGGCTTCTGGCAGCTCCCCAAAGAAAAGAAAGATCTAAAAATATATTGAGAAAGTGAAGCTACTGACAGGTGTGGGTACAATCCAGCAGCACAGAACATCCCAATAATGTAATTCCTTATTACCAGTCGTGACAGTGTATGGCTGCTATTGTTCTCACCTTGTGAGTCAGTGTATGTGTATGTGTGTGTTATCACACCAAAATATGGTCCTAGAGAAACCTACAGTAGTGGGAACTACCACAGAACTTTACCAGGTGTTTATATGCATAGGTGTAGTGCAGCCGAAGCACACTCTCCCACTGAGGAAACTGAATCTTTGCAGTTCACATAATGTTTTTGAAACACTTTCAAGATCGAATCATCACAGCATACGGCCTCAATCACAATTTTTGCAGTGAGAGGTGTCTTTTTCCAGTTGTTCTCTGCAGACATGCAGTCAAAGCACAGAAAGAGAGACAGAAACAGAGTGAGCAGTCAGAGAACTGCCTTCAACATGAAACTATTTATAAAGTCAGCCTAACTATTCATGTGATCAGTTAAAGTTGACTTATGTATGTCAACCCACCACCGTAGGAACAGTGGTTACATGACCTGAAAGGAGCCACAATTTAAGCATGTGCTTGCATATATGTGCCTGTCACAGGTGCACTCTGGTACTTAAACTAATAGCATGATACCTCTGTTTATATGCCTGTCTGTCTGTGGACGGGTTTTGTTAACATGATAGCATCACAGCGTACAAGACACAGTCACGAAACTTCACAAGGGTGTAGCTAACATCAAAATGAAGGCTGATTTCGAAAATTGGTGTGGTTCGAGCCAGGGAGCTCGGCCCTGGCCCAAGTTTGTTTTAAATCATGGGTTACTATATCCTTCTTTCATTCCCGTCCACTTGAAGATGTTACTGTAAGTAAAATCTTCTGTGTGTGTGTGTGTGTGTGTGTGTGTGTGTAAGAAATCATGGCAAAATGTGGTCCTGGAGGTTTTCGGTACTGCAGCAAAAACTACCACACAAGCGATTTTTAGTACTTTGGCAGGTGTTTTATGTCTGACTGTGGACAGATTTTAGAAATCGGATAGCGTCACTGATGGGTGTAGTGTGGAGGAACATTAACACGTTGACTCGAATCACGTCAGATGATTTTTTCTAACTACAGAAAACAGTAATTGATTTACTGAATAAGGTGGCTGATCAGTTACATTTTACACAGGTCTGTACACCACAATGACAGTGGGAAACAATGACAGTGAAGGCTGCAGTGTGAATCACCTGTAATCACTGCTGGTCTGCGACTAATAATTATTTTCATCATCGATTAATTAATACGTTCACTTGAACTAATTGTATTAACTTATTGTGCCATTTGCAACTGAGAGTGCAAGTAGTCACTGGAGACGGTGCAGATGCAAAATTTTAACATGTTAAAAGTTTTTTTGTCAAAACAATTGAATATCACTTGAAGAAAAAGACTTACTTAATGCCTAGTCCTCATGTAACCAGGGCTTTTTCCACAACCACCCAATATAAACAAGCAGGGTAACAGAGATAACGCGTACACTGATGTTAAAGTTGACAGCATTACAACCAAAAAACGCCAGTTTCCCTATCTACCCAACAACACTGAAAACTGAGTTTTTAAATATCTTCATCTTGGCAGGAGTTTTCAGAAAGCTCAGTTTTTTTATGATCTAAAACATTGATTGTGTGGACAAAAGTCCCAAACGCACAGAAGAAGCTACATCTTTAAAAATACCCGTGTAGGTGTGGACAGGGCCTAAAATACAATGAAATTGAAAATGATGGCGACCTCAGTTCACCTTTTCTGTGGTGCAACTTGTCCGTCTGTTGAAAGCCAGTATAACCAAAGATTCTGACTGATCCTTTTGTTATTTAAAAATATCTTCATTTTTCTTGGTATTCTGGAAGAATCGATGCTTAGAAATCAGCCAGTGTCTGCATTTCACACCCTGAAATCTTTCTGGCCTCTTTAATTTTGTGCCTTGGCTTTGTGTGGGAACGTTTGATCAGAACTCCATGCACAACATCGTGTTCATGTATTTTTGTGGATCATTTTTATTGGGAACAAATTATTTCTTTTTCCTGGAAATGAGGTGATTTGTTATGGGTCCACTTTTTGCTGAGACCCCCGTTAACCCACCAACTGTGTGCACATGAAACACTTTCATGCACATAGACACACGGACACACATTACACACACAGATTTGTTCACGTTTAAAAAATGCAGTCAGGTTCATAAACATAAAAACTGGCGTTCTTTCACAGACATACTCTTAGACACCCAGAGAAATTTACTGTGAGGACCCCCCACTGTGCTCCAACTAGAAAAATAAAACCATTGAGTCATTTCATATGCCTTGCCCTCTTAGTCTGCAGATTTTACAAAGGTGTCAAATAGCTCGCATTACTTAGTTTTCCTGCTGCAGGAGCCAATGAGCATTTAGTGCTGTCACAGCAGAACACTGGAATGAGAAGTTTCATGACTGAATTAAGGTTATCAGAAGTATCAGTACTTCAATGCTTTTAAATACCATGTGTTTAAAATGATTCAGTATCGGTTAATTATAGTTGTGAAACTGCCAAAGCTATAAAAAAAAAAGAAAGAAAAGATCTAACTGCTCATTCAATACAAGTACAGCACAACAAGCACTTATCCTACTCTGTTTTCTTTAAGCCTTTAAGTGGGATCAAAAGAGGTATCAGGTATCTTTTTTTATATTAGTGTCAAAGTTTCCTCTCTACACACCTGGTGGTTAAAGCTGTCTGAATATATGGCTGTTTTTTAGCAACACTCGCACTGTGAAAGAATCGAAGTGTTGCTCTAGAGATGGAAATTTCTCAGAAGCTAATACTTTTTATGAGCGGGAAAGGCTCTGACCACGTTATTCTCACAGTGTCTGATCACCCAAATTTCTCCCAAATGTCCAATTTCATCTTCCACAGTGTATTGTCCACAATTTGGTTCTCAGCACCGGATATTTTTGACTTTATGTCATCATTTTGATGCACTAGTTTACAGTTAGCCTAACATCACGGTTGGATCAATGATACCTCCATTATTTGTCCAGATGGCCAGGTTGAGTCAATAAAATCTTGGCAGCTGATTAGGCTTGATCATTTTAGCTAATTAAATTTTTACTCATGTCTGTGCCCATGACTTTATATAAATATATATATATATATATATATTTTTATCTTCTTTTTATTGAGCATCAACAACATGGTACATAGATACACATATAAGGGAATCACAATGCTCAACTTTATATTTACACCCTTCTCCCACCCCCACAAACATGTTGGACACCAATCCATAAGGAATGTATAATTGAATAAGAACAAGCAAACAAACAAACAAACAAACAAACAAACAAAAAACAAAAAAACAGAAACATATGCCTAGGCTCACCAAGACTGAAGCTGTGCACTAAACCGGATGTGGTTCACATGAATTCAATCATAAACACAAATATAGATGCAAGATAACCACTAATTGGTCGTTAAGTGGGTACAGTTTTAAGTTTACCTAGATGTTTCAACACTGGATCCCAGACAGAAAAGAATTTGTCCCTGGACCCCCTGAGAGTATATTTTATTTTCTCTAATTGTATGAATTGTGTCAGGTCGCTGAACCACAAAGATACTTTAGGAGGATTTTTTGATTTCCAATGTAAAAGTATTCTTCTACGTGCAAGCAGCGTCGTAAAAGCAATTATATTTTTGTAACTTTTCCTTAATGTTGTGTATCTTCTATCTGTGGTACCAAAAATGGCCATAGCTGCATTGGGTCGAAGATCAATATTCAATGCTTCTGACAACATTTTAAAGATGGTAGACCAATAGGTTGCCAGGGCTGGACATGACCAAAACATATGTGTTAGATCAGCAGGAGAGATTTGGCACCTGTCACAGCTTGCGTCTGTGTTAGGATATATTTTAGCCAGTCTTGCTTTGGAATAATGAATGCGATGTAGAATCTTGAAATGTATAATACTTAATTTGGCACAAGAAGTGCTGTTGTTAACTCTTAGAAGAGCACTCTCTCAAATGTCCTCCTCCAGGTCTTCCCCCAGCTCATCCACCCAGTCTGCCCTGATCTTTGCCAATGTTGTGTTTTTAAAGGAAGTTATACAATCACTAATCCTTGAGATAAGTCTTTTCGAATTGAATGGGGATTTTAACAGATCATCTAAACCAGAAGGTGATGTTAAGTATGGAAAGTTGGGATCATGATGTTGAAGGAAGTGGCGGACTTGGAAATAGCGAAATAGGCTGGACCGGGGAAGGCCAAATTTGTGCGATAACTCATTAAAGCTTGCAAAAATAGTGTTTATATACATATCCTTAAAATCATGAATGCCTCGTCTCTGCCAGAGACTAAATTCAGAATCTAACCTAGTTGGGGGGAAAAGATGATTATTGTGTATGGGACTTAGATAAAGAAGGTTTTTAAACCCAAAGTTCCGTCTAAGCTGAACCCATATTTTGAGGGTGTTTATGACTATAGGATTGTTAGTGTATTGTAAGAAAGAGAGGGGAAGACTGGAGGTGACCAGGGCTCTGAGAGAGGTGGAAATGCAAGATGCAGCTTCAAGGTGGCACCAGTCCGCATCAGGAGTATGGAGCCAATACATAATTTTTTGAACATTTGAGGCCCAATAATAATGACAAAAAATTGGAAGAGCTAAACTACCTTGATTTTTGGGCTTCTGTAACAGTTCTAACCGTGTTCTAGGTTTCTTCCCGTCCCATATAAATGAAATTAAGGCCTTATCAATAGATTTAAAAAAAGATTTAGGAAGATAAAGAGGAATACATTGAAATAGGTAAAGAAACTTGGGGAGCACATTCATTTTGATACAGTTCACTTTCCCCGCTAAGGATAGATGAAGTGATTTCCATTTCTTCAGGTCTAATTTGACTTTATCAAATAGTAAACAGAAGTTTTCTTGGTAAAGATTTTGCATGTCCCTTGTAATATTAATGCCCAGATACTTAAAACCAATCCTAGACATTTTGAATGGTAGAGTACCATCCTGTATTTGAAGAGCCAGATCATTAACAGGATGACATTCACTTTTACTAAAGTTCAATTTGTACCCAGAAAGAACACCAAATCTCCTCAGAGCATGGGTAATATGGGGAGCACATGAAACAGGGTCAGACACATACATTAATAAATCATCTGCGTAAAGAGATACTCTATGCTCCCCCCCCCCCCCCCCCATAAATCCCAGTGATTGATGGTGATGCTTTAAGTGTTAAAGACAAGGGCTCTATAGCTAAGGCAAATAGCAATGGACTGATCGGACAGCCCTGACGGGTGCCCCTTGACAGTTGGAAATATTGTGAGCGCTTACCATTCGTGGTTACAGAGGCTTTGGGTGAGGTATACAAAAGTTTAATCCATGATATAAAATTAGGGCCATATCCAAATTTCTTTAAACATGCAAATAAATAACCCCATTCCACCCTATCAAATGCTTTCTCTGCATCCAGCGCAATGACCACCTCTGGTACCGCGCTGGACACAGGAGAGTAGATAACATTTAGGAGCCGGCGAATGTTTGTAAATGAATGGCGGCCTGATATAAAACCAGTTTGGTCAGCAGATATCACGTCGTGCATTGTGGTTTCTAGGCGTAGGGCAAGGGCTTTGGCCAAAATCTTCACATCACAATTTAGAAGAGAGATGGGACGATACGAGCCACATTCTGTGCTATCTTTACCTGGCTTCAGCAGAAAGGTAATTGATGCTTCAGTCAATGTCTGTGGAAGTGACCCACGAAAAAAAGAGTCATTAAACATATCAAGTAAAATTGTTAATAATTTATCTGAGAACTTTTTATAGAATTCTATGGGATACCCATCAGGGCCTGGTGCCTTGCCATTCTGCATTGCCCTCATAGCAGTTAAGATTTCTATACGATTTAGTGGAAGCTCAGTTTCAATCCTATGAGCTGTTGTTATAGAAGGAGCCTGGAGGTTATTGAAGTAATGTTCCATGTCAGAGCAATCAGTAGTCATCTCTGATGCATACAAATTTGAATAAAATGTGGTGAATGTTTCTTTAATTTCTTCTGGGTCAATAGTTAGTTCACCATCATCTCTCCGTATTTGTGGGATTTGTTGAGAGGCTGAGTGGCATTTCAGTTGGTGTGCTAATAAACACCCGGCTTTGTCACCATGCTCATAAACATACCCCCGTGCTTTTAATAGGAGACGTTCTGTTTTTTTGGTTGATAGCAAATTATATTGTGTTTGGAGGTCCAGATTCCTTTTGTAGAGCTCAGGGGAGGGAGAAACAGAATACTGAGCATCCACCATAGATATGTCTTTAATAAGCTCCTCATGCTTAGTTCTTTTATTTTTATTTATTTTAGCTGAATATGATATAATCTCACCCCTGATTACAGCCTTTAACGTTTCCCAGAGTAGAGAAGGGGAGATGTCATCTTTTTGGTTGGAATTTATAAAGTCATCTATTTTTTGTGAAATCATTTCACAAAAGCTCTCATCAGCGAGGAGATTTCTGTCTAATTTCCAGGAGGGGTGGTCTGATTGGTAAAGAGGAAATGCAAGATCCAAAAGTACAGGGGCATGATCTGACTCTATTATAGATGAATATTCAACTTTTTTGACAAAGGGGAGAAGGTTCTGATCAATGAAAAAATAGTCTATCCTACTATATAAGTGGTGTACATTAGAAAAAAAAGAGAAGGATTTACTCTGTGGAAATAAAAAACGCCAGGGGTCAACGCTTCCTATCTGGTCCATAAAAAGCAGTAATAACTTGGCTTTTTTGGAAAGATTTGTAGGTTTAGAACTGGAGCGGTCAAGTGCTGGATTCATCACACAGTTTAGGTCTCCACCAAAAATCAATTGCTGTGAATTCAAATCTGGAATTAATGATATTATTTTGCCAATAAACTTATCGTCATCCCAATTCGGGGCATAGATATTTACCAGAACCACAGGCTTGTGGTAAAGGAGCCCAGGGACTATCACAAATCGTCCTTGTGGATCCGAAATAACAGTAGTTGCATTAAACTGAATTTTTTTATGAACCAATATGGCTGTACCACAAGTTTTAGAATTAAGATTGGAATGGAATACATTCCCCACCCACCCTTTTTTAAGTCTGACTTGGTCTTTTACTAGCAGATGAGTTTCCTGGAGAAATGCAACATCGCATTTTAAGTACTTAAGATGATTAAATATCCTGGCTCTTTTAACAGGCCCATTTAAACCCTTCACATTCCAACTAATGAATCTTATAGCGGCCATCTTTGCATCAATACCATTCACCATGTTTAACTAAATAAAATAAAATGAGAAACGGAGCAATAAAAAGGTAAAGGTAATGCAGTGATCATGTTAAAGTGCACAGTTTGAATCCTTTCTTCTCTTACATGAATAAAGGTGAGTATACATTGCAAAAATATGATGGTGCCCCTATCCCTAACCCTATCCAAAAACAAAAACAAAACTAGAACTAAGCCTATACTTGTCGCTCTCTTTGAGCCAAGCTGCAGGCTAAACACTATTTCAAATAACTTCTGGTAGCACTTTCTCAACACTTTTACCTAGGAAGGCTCCCAGTTCCTGTGATAAGCTATAATAATACCTCTTAACACAGAGGAAGAAATAGAAACAAAATCAAAATGGTTGAGCAGCACAATAAATGTCAAACAAGTGGGCAGATACACACACATGAAAAAGTATATAACCTCAATGTTAAAAAGCAACAGAGGTGGTTTATATAAAGGAAGAATTCTAGATATAAGTCAGCATAATATTGATTAGTCCAGCATTAACATCACTGAATGTCCATACCTCAGGTCCTCGAACCGCAGGTTGACATCTATGCCGACAAGGAGAACTTACACGTCATCGATCTCAGGTGTTTAATCATCATCAGGCTGAACAGTCTAAGCCGCGACACAGTCTTATCGATATCTTATCTTAATCAAGTCTTATTCTTTACCGAACCTCCGGTCGAAAAACATGCTGACATGCTAGATTTCAACATGCTGATGTAAACGTCATCAGCAGTTTCACTGTATGTTAGCAAAGGTGTGTTAGAGTGGCTGTTGGCTTTTCTCTCGTTTCCTCATTATTATTATTATTATTTTCAAAGACCCCCTCCAGAGGAAATCATGTTTTTAACCTTGCTAACATGTCCATGTGGTGTTTTTCATGGGTTACAAGACAAAGAGATCTTCCTCTAATTAAACCAAGCCACATTTTCATTTTCAGACGTCGACCTCTGCAGTAACAAAGCTGCACAATATTCTGTTCATTATGTGAATGTGTCTCCAGCTTTTACTGATCCATTCACCATCCTCTTCAGTAAAGTGCATCCTGAGAAAGTGAGTCCAGCTCAGATGGTGTAGTTAAAGGCACAGAACGCCCTCACACAACCCTGTTCAGTAGCCATTTGCTCAGTCACCTACACACTATTCATACAATAAACATTTACACCAGCAGGAAAGTCACGTTGACCTGACGGCGGTCTCCCATTTCCATCGTCCCAGATCTGTTTGTGGGTACATAAGAAAGACGGGCTGTGTTATCACAATATGTCAGACCTGCGAGCCTTTTCTCCACACCAACACAGCCTGACAGTCAATAGATTTCCACGTTTGAAACCTGATTCAGGCTTTCTGCTCCGGACAATGAATAGAGTTTGGTTGCAAAGCAGTTATTAAGTGTGAGCGGAAGAGATATTTGAGTTAAGCTCTCTAAGGAGTTTCAGGCTGGGAATAAGGGATTTTTGGTCAAGTCTTTCAAAAAGAGACGCACAAAGGAGGTACAGTGTTCAACAATTTGTAATTTGTTGTCATGAATGAAGCAATAAGGAGGAGAACAAATTCTTTTGGAACAACATATACTTGGAGATTGTTTTAATGTGCGGTCATGCAGGTAAAAGAGAGGAGTTTCTTGGAATGTAAAAGATTGAGTCAAGTAGAGACAGTATCACTTATCTTACTGACTTATGGCAGTAACTCTCACGTTTTTAGGAATGAAAAAATCCCACTTTTCCTCTGTGGATACAGAAACTGACACAAACTTTGTACACTGGCCAATATCAAGTATCAATCCTACACTGATGCTGTCTCTTTCTCTTTTTGAAATCCTGAAACCTCCATGTGTACAGCTGATGGGATTAAGTGAACAGTAACTACTGTCTACCGTCTCTTCTGCCTGGGTTGCACAATGTCGATAAATACATTTATTCAGTGCCTTTTTAGTGGACAGTGCAGTGGACACAACTGCAGAAACGAGGTGGACAGGAATGATTGAAATGTCTTTTTACCATAACTGTTATGTAATGTACAGGCCATCTGTGTTGTCTGTCTGTTCTTCTGCTGCCTGCTGCAAAGTTTCAGAGCAACAGAGACACAGACAGAGCGTTATGGGGAGGTATGGAGAGACAGTGTCCCTATCAGTGTAGTAAAAGCTGTCAGTCTCCTGCCTGAGGTGCACAGTGCAGAGGGAGATGGAGCTGCTGTGTTGCTGCCAGAGGAGTGCTGACTAAGATCACACCACGTATGGAAATAAATGACAAAATAACAGATTTGTGTATATTTCTCAGTTTCCCACTGATGGTCTGAATAACTCACTAGATTTGTCACTAGTTGCAAATTCATATATTAAATATATTGTCAGTAGTTGGTAGACCGCACGCCCCATATGCTGGGGCTTTGGTCTTCCATAGCGGCCGCCGGCTCGACTCCCACCTATGGCCCATTTGCTGCGTGTCTTTCCCTTCTCTCTATCCTCTTTCCTGTTATATATTCTATCTATGTATTGGCAGTAAGAAGAGACCTACTGTTATGGGTAGGTGGTGGAAACTTAAAAACACGTTGCTTTCCGTCTATAATTAGCACAAGTGTTCTGTCACTATACTGAATCTCATAAACTTACATTGATTAGACAAAGACAGACAAGACTTTTGGTTCACCTCAGCCTGTTGACACTTTACAGCGCAACAATTTCTCTTGTATACGCGGTAAAATGTGTGAAAAAGTCGCCTCTAGTGAAATGATCTGGCTGAGTGTGTCACATCAATTTCAGGATGAAGCTGATCAACCAGGATATCCAGTTTTTAAATCAAGAAGATTGTGTAAAATAACATGTGCCAAATAAATTTAGTAGACTGCAGCAGTTAGTAGTGTCCAATCAAGCCCAATAAACACCTGCATGTACTCTCACTCACAACAAACACTCATGTATATTCATGTTTACCTGCACAGACACACTCAGACACACAAACACTCACCTGTGTGTCTGTGTGAGACCATGTGATGCTGAAGGGAGGTGTTAATCTTTAGTTTTTGCTGTGACAAGTGGGCTGGCTCATTCCAGCAGGTGACTGTTAGAGCTACTGTAACAGCCCCTCGGAGAGCTTTTCTCCTCAGGTACAGACACTCCTGCGACTGATTCACCTTATATTTTTTTTACACAAAGGTAGGCGCTAATCTGTGAAATCTGTTGTTTTTTTTCTGAGAGGACATAAGAAGGGACATAAAATCTGATTATGTGAGGAAGGTATTGAGTATGTTGTGAACTATATAGGACAATGTCGTATTTACTAGCATTTAGATACTAAAAACTGGATTTTATTCTATTTATTATATTATTAGTTCTTAAAATGACTTAAAAGTACTATGCTGGCTAATGAATATGAATATTTATTTACCTTCTCCACCACTTACTCAAATGTATATTTCAGAAGTTGCTGATTGAGCTCAAAAAAAAAAAAAAAAAAAAGAAAATCTGAGGCAACAAGTAAGCAAAGGTTTTGGACAGCAGAACAATCGGTAATCTGAGCTACAGTATTAAGAGCGGTAATACAACACCTGAATGGTTAAAAAACAAAACAAGATGTGGTCAAGGTGATAAGTAATGTTTGAGATCACGTTTCACAATGAAATCTGATCAAATTCACAGGCATGAGAGGGAAAAATGTTAATGTTGCATGCAATGGCAGGGTTTTTTTCTTTAAAAATATTGACAGAATAATACATTTTAATGTGTTCGTGGAGGATTGTGTAAAGAAGATATGAATGTGAGGCTGCGTTACTGCTGACACAACAGGACTGACTTTGTTTCATAAATATGAGACTATTGAGCGTCATTCACAGGAAAGTGAGACAGAGAGACAGAAAGAGTGTGCATGTGTGGACTGAAGTGTTAACCCGATATAGCCTAAATACTTTCTTTGATCATGCAGCATTAAGTGTATGAATTATCCTGCAGACTGGAGTCTCTGCTACAGTGAGAGACAAGACAGATCTGCGTTAGTCCATTCATCTTCTCTATTTTGTCTCCCTCGCCATCTCCTTACACTTTTCATGCATTATGGTGTATTTAATTAAGTCTGGAAAGTGAGACTTTGGTGTTGTTCATTTAAATGACTGAACTGCACTTTGAGCTAGCTTTTGTGAAGTGTGAACTTACTCAACACTGAAAATTTCGCTCTGTCCAAAGCCACCAGACTGCATTGGAAAAAACAGTAATTTTACCTCACAGAACACACGAGTTGTTGGTCTACCACTGCCCCGATCTGCTAGTTTGTTTGTGTTCTTGTGTGACTTCTGAATTGTGAATCTGCATTAACCCTTTGAAACACTGAAGTCAGACAAAAACATAAACTAACCAATGAAAGCAGCGGTAGACCAGCAAGGAGTCTGCTGGCTTTGGACAGAGTGATAATCTGGCTTGTATAACAGTGGTTTCCAGTCAGAAAAGGCTGTCTGATGGCAAAGTCAAGCAGTGAAACTATTGTAAGTATAGTGTACACTTAGGCCTGGGTGATATGGATTACAAAAAACATCTTGATATATATATGTAGGCCAGACCTACCTACAATTAAACCTACCTAGTGCTGCTGACCCTGTCCACAGCAGTAGACTGCTTAGCTTCCTACACTAGTACTCCTGCTACCTCTCCAGACTTTGGGCCTCAGACCTCATACAACCCCAAGTCGAACAATCCAAAGTCCCATTAAGTCCTGTGTCTGGTTTTAAGTGCTTCCTCTGTAAAAGCAACGTTAAGCTATTTCTGATGAAGCAAAACCAAACCAAACACGTGCTGTGGTTCACTTGTCTCTTTGAAGGCTGGATAAACCATTAACCTTCAGGAACATAAGACACAACTCCTGACTCGATCATGTAAAACGTCTCAGCACTCTGGCCATTAAACAAACCTCTGGACATCAGTTCAGATCAGAATCAACAGATTTGACACTTTTCTGCAGAAAAAGTCCAGAAACAAGCGGAGCGATCTCACCATCGCTGCTGAACAGTTCATTTGACGAGCGAGCAAGAGGCTGAGTGACTTGTGAAGATGGAAATATTTTTCAGCGTTGGGGTTCTGAAGGTCATTAGAGGTGGCAGAAAGCCCCGGGGCAGAGCTGAGACTAGCCACCCGTGTACGCGGTTCTGTTCCAGTGAACCACAGATGGGTGGCACAATGTCATTTGCAGTAAGTGAGCATGTAATGGAGTTGTAAGTGCCCCAAGCAGCAGAGGAAACAAGCCAATTGCCTAAGTTGTTTCCAGAGTTCATCCCTCGATTTCTATTGTCAGCGGTGGGTGACGGACCTGTAGTCTAACTTTACAACACAAAAGGACACTCTCAGAAGAAAACACAATGATCTGAACCTCAGAAAATATAAAGTATCAGAGCTTTGTTCATGGAGAGTGCAGTGGAAACTTTGTGCCAAAGGTCAGGGTGTGTTTTGGTTGTAAGCGGTTGTTCTGTGTGATGTCTTGTTTTGTACACAGAGCTGCTTGTTTCAGGTCATAAGCTCAATAATGAGCAGAGTGAATGTAGAGAAAACAGCTCAACCTAGTGGGTCAACACAACACAGGGAGCGATCAGGGCGGACTGAGCCGTACTGCTCAGTGGGTGAAACCACATCAAACAGTAAAAATGCAAATGAGTTAATTAGCAGAGCTTTTTAATGCTCAGCATGGTGACCGTCCAGCATTTCCTTGAAAAACAAAAGAATCCCAGATATTACACTAGAATACAGTATATGAAGCAGACTGCAAGTGGTGGAAATTCCTGCTCAGTGTCTTGAACCATTTAAAAAACATTCAGTGTTGATTAAAAAGTATTTTCATGGCCTGAGACTCCACATGCTAATATGGTCAGAATCACTCCGACAACAGTTACATCAAGCTAAAAATGTAGAATTAATTAGTGTATTAATTGCATCTTTTGAGGTTCAATTTATTAGCCGACCACATGAAACAACATGGCAGCATCCTAATTTAATTTTTATGCCTGTGTTAAAATACTTTTTTGTTAGAGCGACACAGTCTACATGGACTGAGTATTTGTCTTCATTAATCCTTGTTAGTCCAGACTCCACAAAGCAGAGAAAATTACGTCCCTTAACACAGCAGAACTACTGTTTCAACAGTAGAGCAATCAGTAAATGTTGACATGTGACTTTATAAATATGTATACTTTAGGGTAGGACTGCACAGTTGATTGCAACATTATCAAAATCACAATATGGCCGCGTGCAGTAACTAAATCGTTGAACCAGAAACAAATCACAATACCTTTTTTAACGAGGAAAAGTGTGTGAGAAAACGGCACTGTAATGAAGTACTGTAGTGCTACAGAGACACCCCGGCCTAAAAACCTTATTGAAAGAAAAATGTTTGTTTGGTACAGACCCCAATAAATATCACATTATCACTATATTAAGTTTTTTTGTCAATAAAAAAATTAATTGTGATGCAAAAATGATCATTCCCATTAATTGTGTCACATATCACAATTGCAATTTCAGTCAAAATAATCCCAATGTAACCTTTTTTTTTTAAACCATATTGAATATGATACTGATTGATAAAATTGATAAAAAATGATAATGAATTTTTGCTGATATCCAATATATGCAAATTGTTCTCCACCTATTCTTCACTAATATCATCATAATAATCGGGGTGACGGCTCTTAAGACAGGCAAATAAATTTGTAGCATTGTGATTTGTCTCGTTTTCACATGTTTAGAAGGTTAGCATGCTAACATTTGCTAATTAAAACAGCCAAGGCAGACAGGAATGTCACTAGTTTTGCAAGTCTTGTGTATTTTTTCAAGTATTGAAAAAAAAAAAAAAACGATGCTAAATGAACAGTTGCAGGATTTTTTCAATTCAGCCAAAAGGGATCATAAAATTGTGTAGCAAACTTCATGGCAGTCCATCCAAAAGTTTTAAAGATATTTCACTCAAAACCACAAACCTCATGGTGGTGGCACAGGAAAAGTTGGTGGATCACTTAAGTCAGTATTTACTCTCTAGGGGACAATGAATAAAATTTAATGGCAATCCATCCAGTAGAGGTTGAGGTTTCATTCAGCAGAATAAAGCAGCCACAAGTTAACATGTTGACACACCTGTATAGTGCAACAAAGGAAGTACAGATAGCTGCGTGTCTTGAAAATGATATTTGCATGGCAGGTAGAGATTTGATTTCAGACTGATAACCTCTGAATGCTGCAGTCACTCAGCGCCTCTCGGTTTTCCAGTTGGATGCTGCGTTTTTCTCCTTTCGTCCATATCGGGGTATTTAGGAGGGGATTATGGGAAGCTAATAGGACGTTATTTCTATGACCTCATGGAGTGAGCTCCAGTCTGGCAGTGGGGACGTTCGCTGTAGCCAGGAGAAAGTGGAGTCTGTGACTGGAGCCCAGTTCACTCAGTCAGATAGCGGTGATTCAAACCCCATTTGTTTTGGGCGTAGAGGATGCTCTCAGTGGTTTGGCTGTGATTGATCCTTCCTCTGCCCGTGATCGCACCATGACACTATTCCAGTTTCCACATTCATTTTTCCCCTGCTAACTTAGACCAGTTCAGTCCTGTGGCGCTTCCTTTATTGGCCCTCTGACAGTTCTTTGACCTCCACCCAGAAAAAAAATGGTCTTGGTCCAGTGCTTTGGACAACAGCAAACCTTTGCATGGAAACATTATTGTATGTTTACAGGGAATTAAACGTGACTGGGGCAAAAGACATCCTACTACAGAACAGCAGACACTCATCGCTAAACAGATTGGTCATGAAATGTTCTCTGTACCTGCACCATTTGATGCATTTAGATAATTTTATCAATTTTAATGAACTAATGCTGAATTCTTACACTGATACTGCACCCCAGCTGCTGCTGCTGCTGACTGCAGCCATTCTAGATGTCTGCTCTGCTTCACAGAGAATAAGCAGCAAGTCAGTTTTTGACACATGGTGCATCTAACTGCACAGCGCCATCATCCCAATTATTATGAGTTAGTAAAGAACAAACAGGTGGAGAAGAATGTGCATATATCGGATCTCAGCAAAAGTTCAGTATTATGCATTCCTATAGTATACATATTTATAAACCCATATTTCACAGTTCAGTAATTACGCTACTCTTGAAACTGTAGTTCTGCTGTGATGCCTGGTCGCTATGTGTGAACTGTTCAGAGACCTGATTTGAAAGTTCATCAATGCGTCAGTCAGGAAGGGGAGCCTCAGAGCAGCAGCTAGAAAAGACCAAATATTGAGGGGAAATGAGCAAAAACTAACCCTAAAGTAGTAGTTATAATGTTATAAAATACTTCGAAGTAGCTCCACCTCCAGCAGCAACAACAGGGACATACTGCATGCATCAGTTTTAACAATCAAGTGTCTCTTCTTGCTTGAGTTTTTGTGACACAATGTAGTTTGATGGGATGGACTGGACTGGCCAGTATCAAAATATCAATAAACTCCTGGACAATCAATACTGCAATCAGTATTTATGAAACATTACATAAACAGCTGTTCAGGCAAAACAATCAAAAGTGTGTGCTTTACTAAATTTAATGAAAACGCAGCTAAATGCAATAACAAGGAAACAATTCAACATGTCACCTCTATGAAAAAAGTAATAATAAAATAACTTTTGAAGCTTTTCACATTTTTTTCATGGCATGTCTTTATTTTGTGGACCAAATTAAAGTGAGTACTAACAGTAAGAGTAACTATAAGTATCAGTATTGATAAGCAGTACATATGTCGATATTGGTATTGATAAAATCCTAACAATACCCATCTCTAATACTTTGCAAAGCTGACAGACTCATCAGGGATTCTTCAGGTCAAAGATCTTGTCATGTCTGACCCCTTGTCGCTGATCAGTCATGTCGTGTGAAAACCACGACTGCAAGATTCCTAAAGACAGAAAGTTGTGATCTTGTGTAGCAATCTGACAACTGTAAAAAGTCATGTAGAGTGACCAAGGCATTCGGTGTCCTTGGTTTGTTGCACCAGAAGAAACATAATCAGTGCCATAAAGTGGCACAGAAAAAAAGTAGGAGCCCAAGCAAACTGTTGCAGTGGGTTTGTATCTCCAGGCAACTGCCCCATTATGATTAGATGTATTGACACAGTACAAAGAGGCAGGAAAAAGAAAATTCTACATGGTAAACATTCCCAGATTGCTATCTTAAAAATAGAACTCCAGAGCACAGACAAAAAACTAAATGGGAGACAAAATATGAAAGAACACATGTGAATGAAATTATGAGCCATAACGGAAAAAACAAACAAAAAATAAAAAACAGCAACACAACATAGACTCTTTTTCCGCTTGTCAGTGTTTTTTTTTTTGTTCTGTCTTACTGTTCTTGTTGTCATTATGTATGTATATTAGATGTTAGAAACGGCTGGAGATTTCCAGTGATCTGCCAGTGTTTTTGATACATGGAAGACTCTGCTGTTAATTGTTTCCTCCGACAACAACAGCTGGAAAGAAAAATCGGAAAATGGGCAAGACTGGTTTAGGTGAATGGCTGTTTTCTGTATGAGGGAAGCCCTTTGGGAGCTTTCTGGATCATGCATGTAACTGCCGCAGCATCAAAACATTCCTTAATTAACCAGATTTTTGCCTTTACTGTCTCACATACGGGATTTGTAGAAATTCTCCTGCTTGTTTTAGTCACTTTTTTCTTTTCCAGCTGTGGAAACACACAATTGTCAATCAGCAGTGGAGCAGCAGTGGAGTCTCACATACTACATGCACCTTCTTTGACTTAATCTGTTCTTTAAGAGGGATATGGAACTAAAAAATGTATGAAATCCATGTAAATGTGGACTTCCCCATCCTCATGTGGGTCAGAGATCAGACAGCTCTCAGTAGCTGTTTGGTCTCACTTGCAGAGTCGTCTCTCTGCTCCTGCTCTCATGACCTGCATTCCTCTGATGACCTCCTCTCACTGTTTTGGATCAGCAGAACAACAAAACAACAAACTAAAAAGCTCTTAGTCCACATTAACAAATGTTAGAAAGTTGCTGATTTGGGACTGATTTACACCTGGGTTACCTGCAAGGTAAATGCAGTTAATTGCAATTATTCCGAAATACGAATTTGTCTGGAATCTCTGTTCATTTTTGATTTCCAAGGGGTGTTGTAAACGGATACAGATAAAATGCCTCTGTTCACTGGGGCAACCAGTCAGAGTAATGAAGCATGTGATGTACTGCTGAGTGACACGTGTTTGTTTCTCAAATTACAGCTAAACGGTACACTAAGATGTGAAAACGTGAGACATACATTTGAGAAATAGGCAGGTTGTGATTGTGAAAGACATCCAGGACGGAGCAAACGAAACATAAGCCTGAACATTCATCTGGTCCCAAGGCTGAGAAGGACAGACACTGAGGACCTAAGATAGGGAACCATGTCTGGCCTTCCAAGTCTAAATCTTGGAAAAAGATTTCCAACTATGGTGCCCCCTAGTGGTAGTTTCAAAAAACACCTTGTGGCAGACAGCAATGCTGTAATGGTAATTAAACGGACTTACATTTATATAGTGTTTTTTTTATTCCCTTGACAACTCAAAGCGTTTTTACAACTACAGGGCACATTCACACACAGATGGAACAGCCATTGACGGTAACTTGAGGTTCAGTATCTTACCCAAGGACACATTGACATGTGTACTGGCGGAGCCAGGTATTGAACCACCAATCTTTGAATTAGTGATCTACCTTCTGAGCCAAAGCAGTTGTTTATGAAGACAGAACAATCCTCTAGAGTTACTTTAACGGAAAGACTCAAAAGTCAATGTGTTGATAATGCTTGATATTTACCAAATCATGCTGATGAATAAAATTGCTAAATATTCTTTGGTATCTTCCCTACAGATTCCTGAAGATGCATAAACAGTATACATCAGTGAGCCCCACTGCTGAGATCAGTGTGAAGACTGAGAATGGACCTCTTCCAAAGAAACGCTATGTACGCAAAGAAGGCAGCTGTAACGTTGTGTTCCGCCATGTTCCTGAGGAGTGGCTGCTGTTTGTCACCGACATCTTCACTACTTTGGTGGAGATCAGATGGAGGGTGATGTTCCTGATCTTTGCCCTGTCTTACATCCTGTCCTGGCTCTTCTTCGGCATCCTCTTCTGGGTCATCGCTCTCGTTCATAGCGACATCAAAGATGTCACAAATGAGCCCTGCGTGTACGAGGTGCGCAGCTTCACAGCAGCTTTCCTCTTTTCGCTTGAAACTCAAACCACCATTGGCTACGGTTTCAGAGGAATGTCTGAGAACTGCATGATTGCCATCATCATTGTCACTATACAAGATGTCATCAGTTGTTTCATCGACACGTTTGTTATCGGAATTGTTGTCGCCAAAATGGCCTCGGCAAGAAAGAGGGCACAGACAGTAGGCTTCAGCAACTGTGCTGTTATCAATCTCCATGATGGTTACTTGTGTCTTTCCTGGAGAGTAGGTGACTTTCGTAGGCACCACCTGGTGGAGGGGACGGCTCGTGCCCAACTTGTCTACTCCACAGTTCATGCAACAGGGAAAATGGACGTGACCTACCAAGATCTGGTCATACAGCAGAGGGACATCGTCCTGGTCACACCTACCACCATCTTCCACAGGATCGAACCCGGCAGCCCTCTGTACAAGATGAGTTTGGCGGATCTGCGGAAAGCCGACTTTGAGCTGGTGGTGTCTTTCACCTACACGGACGATTCCACAGGTATCCTGCATCAAACCCGAACCTCGTACACTCCAGCTGAGATCCTCTGGGGTCAGCTGTTCCAGGAGATAATCAGGGTCAGCAGGAGGCACTACAGGGTGGATTACAATTTGTTCAATCAAACCGCTAAGGTGCTGGTTCCTGAGGTCAGTGCTGAGGAGTACGAACACAAGAAGCAGCTGCGGCATTCACCCCGGCACTCCCCACGACATTCACCGAGAACTTCCCCGCGCCCGTCTCCGAGGTCACCACGGCAAAATCATCACGAAAAGCTTCTGAAGCCCCCTACGGTAACTGTTGAACTTGTGAATGATAGTCAGCCTGAAACAACTGTTTCAACATCTCAAGCAGACAGTCAACATCAAGACACTTTGACTCTGCCAGATGACCTCACAAGTAAAGAAATGTAAAAGTAGAGTCAGGACGTTTAAGACAGCAAGACAATGTTTAGTCATTTCTTCAAAGAAGCAATTGCTCAAGAGGAGTGTCAACAATACTACTGAATCACATTCACTGTAAGAAAGTTGAAAGTCCTGGCATCTGTGTCATTTAGCATATGAGCTGTTTAAAGTGATGCTCGAGCTGAAGTTTGTCTCAAACTTTGTACACACACATTTTTTACCCCCAGGATGGTGAAGGCAAGACCTGCCCTATTCTGGCTCTGATATTCTTACCCTAACTCTAACCTGTCTCACTCCTCATGCCTAAACCTAACCAACATGACCAACAAACTCAACAACTGCTAGCCAGTCTGAGTCACAGTATTACAGGTCATGACTTTGGCATCCTGGGGAAAAAAAAAATTGTAACCAGATAACAAGAAAAGTAGCTGACTTACCTCTTTTGCTACCTCCATTTGTCACATGACCATCGCCTTGCAGATCACAGCAGTAAGTATCTCCCAAAGGTAAATGAAAAAGGTCCATCTTCTCATCCCCAAAAGGGCAGGGCTCCACCTCAGACTCTGTTGAGATGACATCACAGTCATACATACATACATACATACATGCATACATACTTTGGAAAAGCTTTATTAAACATTTATAGTTTAACAATGCTCGCAATGACAATGCTAACATTCTGATATATAGCACTTAATTTCTTTTTACCATGTTCACTTTGGTTTGGCATGTTAGTATGCTAACATTTGCAACAGTTAACACTAAAAGCGTAGTACAGCTGTGACTGATGTGAATGTTTTGCGGGTTTTAGGTCATGATAGTACTAGATGATGGCCCAAGTCTTATGGCCATCCATTCAACCACTGCTGAGAAATCTTTCTCACAACCAAAAACCTCATGATGGCACTAAAAGAAAAGTCAAAGGATCACCAGTGGACGTCTGTAAAAACTGGAATGCAGTGGTGGATTAACCAACCAACAACATTCCCAACATTTGTAATAAAAAGAGGCCTTGATCACAGCTTGAGTTGCCCTGTCTGTAACAAATGTCCATATAATAATGGCGATCTATGGAGAAAATATTTATCCGCCATCCGCATCACAGCACAGACGGAGGCGTTCGTCTAGCCATTACAGCCGAGAAGGACACCATTAATGTTTACATCCTCTGCTGTCATGAGCCTCTCGTCCTATAGTAGATGCACGCTTCCTTCAGTGTGATGATACAGTTAGCGGGCATAGTTAGGTAGAAAAAGTATTTCCTGCACAAAATTCCTCACAGCAAGGTCTGTGGATTATCTTGAGTAACCAGGTCTCCATCTAGTTTCATTATATTGGAGAGAAGGCAGATACTTCTAAAGTCTGCAATTCACATCAAAACAGTCTAGATGGATAAACAGCTACAGGTAAGAGAAAAATAAGTAATTTGAATTTTGGCTTGAACTGACCTTTTGATACATCCATGGTTGGACTGAGCATATTAGGAACCCCTGACTTTTTCCACTAAAAATGAGCATTGTAATGAAAAGATTGCTCATTCTCACTAATCGTATATCACAATTGCCATCAAAATAATCACAATATGACTATCATATCATGTAGCCCTACGGTACGTTTTTTTTTTTTTGTAATATTAAATAATGAAAACAGTGAAATACAAGATTCATATTTAAGTAGGTCAAAAAAATATTTTTATACTTTCTGTGAACCTTGTGGTTGTTTTGTCAGCTGCTGTTTCCAAGGTCAAGAATGAACTTTCAATCTCAACCTTTAAGCCAACATGGATGTTATTTTTGTTTGTTTGTTTTAAAGTCCGCAAAATGCTCAAAAAAATGGAAATGTGAACATCTCCAGTTCCGTGACACCTGGGCGACCTGCCGAAGAAGATCATGTACACTCTTACGATCAGAAGCTGCAGAGCTTGCTCCAGAGCAGCTACTAAATGGATCCGGTGGTGACATTGTTTTTATATTCTTTTTTGTGTAAATAGTGTAAAAGAAAAGAAAATACAATAGACAAAACTTTAGAGGGTGAATATGACTTGTGTAAAATGAAGGTCTCTATATTTTAGGCTTCAGGTTACATGAATTTAACTTACTGAAATTTAAAGTCTAATCACAATAAATAGTACAAAAAAAAAAAAAAAACAGTCAAAGGGGTGACTACAATATCCCTTATGAGTACAGTCAGAGTTTATGTGAAAAACATGTAAAATTTTAAGTTTTCTTTATGTTTGTGGTGGTGGATTCCCCTTTGTTTAGTATTTAACAGGACATCAAACTATTAACACAAGAACAATTGACCTGAATAAGAGTGATGAAGTTTGTTTTTTGTGTTAGAGTTTTGCAAATTACAATATTTCATATTCTAAAATATTTAAGGAAAAAAAAAAACATGAGAATCTGTTGTAACAACCTAATTTTGTTTATAATGTATCATAAAGCAGATTTTATAAAATATTAGAACACTATTGCTGAGAAGACAACACCAGTGTCAATAATTTGAATAAAGTGATGTTTAAACGTCTGGTTTGCGTCCTTGCTTCCTCTCATTATTGTGTATCTGTCTGTGATGGATCATGGTTCTTGTCGAAGAACAAAAGCTCTGATCGGGAAGGTCACTTTGATGTCAAGTAACCAGACAGACAAAAGTAACCAGATGCTGCTTTATAACGTGCTCACTGTGTAATCCTGTTAAAAACATTATTGTTTTTTATCACCTATCCAAAATAGATCAATCTGAAGCTCGTGATGTTATTCAGGCACCAGTAAGACATGCGATCATGACACTGCTGATTTACTGTGATGGCCGTATAACTATCTGTCATTCACCAACTCGAATTTTAAGTTAGAGAGACCCAGCACACACACCTCATAGTTCTTTTTTCAATCAGCACACCATGAACAGGACTTTACACTTTTGAATTTGCAGTTATGCAATGCATACACCCAAGTCGTGCAGGTAATATACCAGTCCTTCACATTGACTTGACTTGGAGATCAGATCCATAGTCAGGTGACTTATACGCTAAATTAGACTTTGGCAAATGTACAGCACGCAGTTGCAAAGTCAGCCGGGTCAAATATTTGTGCAAAAGAAATCCAGGAGTGTAACTACAGCAGCCATAATGTGTGGGTTCTATGCCAAGAATATAATAAGGCAAACAGTAACCACTACTGGTGTGATAAATGTTTTGCTTCCCTCTACAGCAGCTGCTTCACAATAGAAGCCTCAGTTCTGCAGATTCACCAGTGGAGTTTCATTGTGAAGTAGCAGCAAGAAATGTTCTATTTACATCAACAGCAAATTTAAACAGCTCAAATACACCTTCGTTGCAGCTGTATGGAAACATAAGTTAATAGGGGAAAGTAGAGCACAGTTTCCTCTTCAGTCACCAGCACAGCCACATGTGTTAAGTCGTGAGCACAAGGCATGGTTGGGTTTGGTTTGAGGGAAGAGACCCTTTTAGGTTGGCTCGGGTCAGGTCAGCGCCCCCCCCAATCTGCACAGTGTAAACGCATGTTTCATTAATACAGGCTACACTAGGCCACACTGCAGAGCTGTTTAAGTCTAAGTCAGGGTTTTAGGCTTTATAAAGCTCTCTGAAGGTGATTACAAAATGCAGTAGTACTTAATGTGAAAATGTCATCTTCACTGTTTGATTGTCTGACTGCTTGTGTTTCTTGTCCTGTCTGATTTATTGTTGCTGCAGCAATTATAAGTACAATGGTATTATACATGAAGAAATGAAGGACAAAAGTACTCAAGAAGGACCAAAATTGTAAAAAACTGCAAGTTCTACTGAAATCTTCCCCTCTAATAAGAAGTGACAGGGCTGAAGGGCCTTTTTAAAAGTGCAATACTTTGCTGATCATTATTATTCTTTAATGGAAAAAAATATTTGCTGGGTCAGACAAGAGAGTAAAAAGCATGTTTAGGGTAAGAAGTTGCAGCCATAGCCAAACAAACAGTCCTATGGGTTGTGAGGGCCGCTGGGGCACACAGGCTGGGCAAGAGGGGCAGCAGCCTGACTAGTGGCAGGCAGCTGCATAACACCATAAGGCACCAGTTATTTGGCATTGTGCATGAATATAATATTGATAAATAGTGAAATCAACTAGTATTTCTGGTGTCGACTAGCAAGGGTGTCGATGTTAAATCGTGTAGTCAACTAATCACGCACATCCTTTTTACCGACAAAAAACAAATGACATCACAATTTTAATTTTTTTTTCAGTGAAAGTTAAAATTTTAATGCAAAACTGATCATTCCCACTAATCGTATTACATATTGCAATTTCAGGCAAAAAAAAAAAAAGCTGCAATATGACTTTTTTAATTATATCATGCAGCCCTATGATTAACATCAATATTCACACATTTTATCTCAATCCTCAGATGCTGCAGTGACAGAAGTTGCATAAAAAGTTAAGATTCAGTGTCCTACTCCTCCGATCCTGTGCTGCTGTCAGCTGCTTGCTCACATTACAGAGCTCTCTCTCTCTCTCTGTGTGTGTGTGTGTGTGTGTGTTTGTGTGTGTGTGTGTGTGTGTGTGTGTGTGTGTGTGTGTGTGTGTGTGTGTGTGTGTGTGTGTGTCTGTTTGTGGGAGGCAATCACTAGTTAATTTCAGTCTCCAGCTCTCCACCTTGTGGTCCACACGCAGCACTGGCTACTGCATGCATCGCTCTCTTTATTGCTGGAAATTGGGCATGGAAAGCAAACACACACACACACACACGCACACACACACATGCACACACACACCGTGCACATCACTGACACAGGTGGTTTGGGCTAAATATATGTGCTGCTATAAATAACCAGGACTAAAAATAAGACTCCCAGGGGGAAAGAAAACAAGGAGTTCAAAAGCCTTTTTGAAAAACATGTAGTTGTGGGTTAATGTTTATCATGAATTAGTAAGCAGGAAGAATGATTTAGTCAATGGCTTTAAGACAACACGGCTACAGCCTGACCTAAAATTATAGGGCAACAGATGCATAGTCTAAACATCCGAAGCAACTTGATAGCTCAGTGGAGAAAGACAGTCATATCATAATACAGGCATGTAGGCCTTTATTGAGTGAGTCATTCTTTCCGACAGAACACATTTTCCATACCCACATTAAAAAATAAGATCTATAAAAACAACGGATATCACAAAAATGAGGGTGACGGCCAGTTGGGTTTGAACGCTGTCAGCAGCAGGTGGTAACGAGCACAGAGGTCAGACTTTTTGTGGAGGATTTTAGTGCCTCTGCAGAGAAAAGATGAATTATTGTTTTGACATGGATCTTTGGAAGGATGGATGTTTTTTTTCCTTTTTATATTTTGTATCAGCCATGTTAAAAGTTGTTGCTTGATTGTGAAACTTTATAGTAACTGAAGTTTTTTGCAGAGCTGGACCACAAACATTCATACATTATTTAACCTGTGTGTTTGTTATAAAGTTCTGGACGCCTGTTTCTCCCAGAAAAAGAAAGAAATATCCCCATAGTAAGTCATAATTATGAGATAAAAAGTAGAAATTATGAGATAAATCATTACATCTCATAATTATTACTTTGTATCATAATTTATACTTTTAAATCTCATATTTATTACTTTTTTAACCTCATAATTTCAACTTTTTACCTCATAATTATAACTTTATTTCATAATTACGTTTTCTCATAATTCTATCTTTCCTCTCATATTTTTGACTTTTTTATCTGTTAATTGACTTCTCATCTGATAAAAGACTTCTTGTCTCATCATTTCAACTTTCTATCTCATACATGAGACCTTTTATCTCATATTTCCAGGTTTTTAATCTCAAAATTATGACTTTTTAATCTCACAATTACTTTTTATCTCACATTTCTGACTTTTTCTCTAATAATTAAGACCTTTTTTAATCTCATATTTGAGTTTGTATGTCATAAGCAGGACTTTTTATTTTTTAATTATGATGTCTGGATTTTGACTTTATCTCATGATTAGGACTTATTTCATATCATCAAGTTTTTTTTAATCTCATGACTTTTTATCTCATATTTCCAAGTTTTTATGTCATAATTTGAATTTTCTAATAATTTTAAATTTTAATAATTTTCTTTATCCCATAATTAGGACTTAAACTCATATTTCCAAGCTTTGATATCATAAGGACTTTTTCCTTATAATTTTGACTTTTTCTTCATAATGATCACTATATATCAGAATTATGCGGGGGAAAAAAGCATAATTATAACTTTTATCTCAGAATCTTGCCTTTAAATCTCATAGTTACTATAGGACACAGACTTTCTTCTTTCATCATCTCTTTATCTCATGACTTTTTCTCATAATTTTGACAATGACTTCATGGCTCATAATTTCTACTTTTCATCTCATAATTATGACTCTTAATCTCATAACTTGGACTTCGTATGTAATAATTTTAATATATTATGACTTAACCAAGTTTAGGTTCTCAAGGAAAACTCTAATTTGATGTTTTTATTGTTTATTCTTGCTGCTAAACTCATTTATTTGTATTTATTTTTCAGTTTTTGAACTCTTTGACCTCTTTGATCCTCTCGGTTTTATTTAACCCCTGATTGAGATTTAACGTGTCACCGCTCAATTAGTGCCAAATTGCTGTACGTTGCTTCCACGTCTTGTTGTGTTCACATCATTGATCAAACACATGAAATTACACAAAAACAGAGTAATTGCGCCTGTTTCACAGTGTGCTCTCCCCTCCTCTGTCCATTGGCCGAGCCCAAAAGGGGGGCGGGCCGTGCCGGTGCGTGCTGTTTAAAACGCTTTGAGGGAACTCATCGCGAGGCACATTACCGAGACCGGTCCTCCAGAGATGTGACGGAGAACTTTCACACTTGATCGGCCAAAATAAATAACAAGGAAGGGACGCCGAGGATAACAGCAGGCCACAAAACCATCTGGATTATATTTCAGCGAGCTGAATCCAACCGGTCCACAAATAAGCAACAGGTAGAGAAAACATGAGTATTTGATAAAACTAGAACTTTTATGCTGTAATATGAGATGTGATGTCCTTAACATGAGCTTAACACATGGCAGAAGTGTTTATTTACTGGCAAACAGACGCTCACGTTAAGCTGTGATGGTTTACTTTATTCTCCATGACGCGCCGACTTCCTGGCTTTTACGCACGACTTCTGTTGCCACACAACTGTCAGATGACCCGCCAAAAGTTTTGCTTTATCCGCTCATACAAAGTCTCGCTTTTTATGTTGTGACTTGAAGACAGGTCCCACTTTCTGACACAAATGAAAGTTGGAATTGAAGCGTGCATGTGTCTCAGTCTGAGGGGTGTGTGTGGATGATTGCATCAGAAGTCAGCTCCTTTTTTCTCCCCGCACCTGTTAACATTTGTCGCTGGCATTTGGTGCATTCAGAGCGCAGATCTGTGTGTCTCCCAACAGTCACACACTGCTTAATAACACTCTTTTAAAAGGAGTAGATATCTATAATAATACAATTATAAGTATATATTTTATTTTGTTGTTTAGCGGGGTAACATGTGACTCAGTTTAATCTCTCAGAGAACTGCTCATTACGAAACTGAAGCACTGATTTTGCTGCATATAATTAATATAAGAAAATCTGCTGCATTCCTTATTGATGTCTGCAAATCCACCATCATCTGAGCAAAGATTACAGATGTTCAGCAATAGAGCATCCTCAGTAAGTAGGATCAATGGTGCATGCTTGTGTAGTTGTTTTGAAACTTAATGCAAAGTTTGTGTGTGTAAAAGTCTCAGACAAATGGCATCAGCCAGTTTGACTTTTTGCAGGTATGAAACTACACTATGACTCAGCAGGCCTGAGGAACTTTCTAGTTTTCACTACAAGCTTCTCATCTTTAACTCTCACGCCTCAGCAATGCACAAAATTAGCACCAGACACCAGACAAATGTAGCTAAAATATGGCCTGTGGCTGGTAGATTTACTTCAGTCAGCAGCCAAAAAAAAAACAAAAAAAAAAAAACACAATGGTAAAATTTTGGCTGGTGGACAAAAACGTTACTTTTGCACCCTGCACCTCCATCTTAAGAAAAGTAAAGAAAAAAAAAAGAAAAGAGAGAGAGAGAGAGAGAGAGCACAGTGAGACTGCAGCAGGTCGATTTAGACTTTGTTGCTAGGACAGCCAAAACTAATGAGTACTGCTTCAGTCGTGCCAGGAGAATCCTCTCAGGACAGCCATTATTTCAGCACAGAGAAGAAGTCCCAGAGGACGTGGTGAGAGTCAACAAGCTGTGCATCTCTGCTGTACGGCCAAAGACCGAGCTCACACTCACACTATAGCTTCTTTAAAATCACAGACCTCTAAATCTGAGGCTGACACGATGTCTGTCACTTTTTTTTTGCATTTTTATTCCAAGTCTCAAGTGCAACCAATGACAATAATTTTAAATGTTGTTTTCATGACACCAAGATTTTACATTTTGATACAAAAGTGGTATAAAAAAGCACTGTATGCAATACATGCTACCTATTTTCATACCACAGTAAAAAGGAGAAAGTCATTGTCCTTACATTAACAACCTGCACACAGTGCCAGTACAGAAAACTCACAGAACACTATCTGGTTTTGCTGCAAGCTAAACTTCAGGCAGGACAATAAAGACTGAACTGAAGTCTTGAATGTGCACTTAGATCATTTTTTTTAATAGCTTCAGTACTTTCAATAGTATAATTAATTGAAATTCTATCATTTTAAACAAGCAGTGTTGAAAAAGTATTGAAGCATCAATACTTCTGACAATCTTAAAGGTAGTGGTCAGTTCTAACACATTGCACCATTAAGTGTCCAAGATGTGCCCTCAGAGATGCTGTTCACAGATCCAAAATCATCAGTCAATCTCAGTGGGTGCTGTTGGCAACAGAACAAGTTCAAAATTAAGTAACACATGCAAAACATCCATCTGTCTGGATTCTGAGAAGGCATTATCTGTGCACAAGTGTGCATTAATCATGTACCACTGAGCAGTTGAGACGGCTTGAAATCTAGACTTGATGTGGCTTTGGTTCAATTTATGTAAGTTGTACATTTTCAGTTTCTTGTAGTATATAAAAATAAATCACAAAAAACTTCAAGGCACTCTTTTAGAACAGTTAAAAAGCCTTTATTGTCATTGCATGGTCATGTTCAATCTTAAAACAAACAAACTCCCACATGTTTCGGAACCAAGCCTTCATCAGTGAGTCAAAACCGTGCCATAACAATAAAGGCATTTCAATTGTTTTCAAAGAGGATTTTTTTTCTGATTAATTTGAACGCATGTAGCCTTGGCTAAAGAACACCTCAAACAAACTCTGTTTTAGTCCAGTAAGCATTTATGCCCAAGCATTTCTTGCAATATATTATTCAAAAATGATCTGCACATCTAAACTTTCTCAGTTGAAGTTTTTAACTTGATCCATCAGTTATGCAAAACCATCAGTTCATGGGATCCTGTAGAAATGCTCTAACCCACAATCCAGCAAGAAATGATCAAGTCAGTGCAGGGCAGCCAAGGAAAACAAGTCGACTTTGTCAGTGACCAATAATGGGACTGGAGTGCAATTACAGGGTGGCCTCTCTCAGTGAAAGCTGACATGTTAGACCGGGGTTAAACATCACTGTTGTTGTTTGTCATAACTGGATGAAATATTGTTGGCACCATCAGTCAAACTTTGCTGATGCTGGGTATAAAGTTTTTTTTTTTTCCTCAGACTGCATGCAAGTCTGACTTAATGATTGAGTTATCTGTTCTGACAGGTCATGTTCAACAAGTAATTTCTTAAATGTTGAACCATTACATTTTCTTTTTGACAATGTTGTCATTGAATGCCCTGAAGATGATTTGATAGAGCTGATTTGACTAACAGTTGTCTTCTCTGTTTTCTTGCAGCAGATGAGCTTGATGAGGTCCAGTCAGCTGATGAAAGAGGAGTGACCACTTCATCCTCCTCTTGTTGCACTACATCTAGGGGCCAGTGAGGCTGAAGAGACCCTTCAGCCCGCCTCATCTTGCCACCATTTCCTCTCTGAGTTGGTCCCCCAGAAGTGTTTCAAAACTGTTTCTCCAACGCTTTTTCCAGAAACTCAGACTGTTTTCCAAAGCAGAAGCAGCACAGCCCTCCCAGACTGAGGTGATGGGAAGCGTGCGAGCCAGCCGCTACAGCATTGTGTCATCAGAGGAGGACGGCATGAAGCTTGCCACTATGGCAGTACCCAACGGCTACGGTAACGGCAAGGGCAAGGTGCACACGAGGCACCAGCCGCAGAGCAGATTCGTAAAGAAGGACGGTCACTGTAATGTGCAGTTCATCAACGTGAGTGAGAAGGGTCAGCGGTACCTGGCTGACATCTTCACCACGTGCGTGGACATCCGCTGGAGGTGGATGTTCATCATCTTCTGCCTCGCCTTCCTCCTGTCATGGCTGTTCTTCGGCTGCGTCTTCTGGCTGGTGGCCATCTTCCACGGGGACTTGGAGAATGACGCCCAGAAGTGCGTCTCCAATGTGAGCAGCTTCACCGCTGCCTTCCTGTTCTCCATTGAGACTCAAACTACTATTGGTTATGGCTACAGATACGTGACAGACGAGTGCCCTGTCGCCGTCTTCATGGTGGTTTTCCAAAGCATCGTGGGCTGCATTATTGACGCCTTCATCATTGGCGCCGTCATGGCAAAGATGGCAAAGCCCAAGAAGAGGAATGAAACTTTGGTTTTTAGCCACAATGCCACAGTGGCTATGAGGGACAACAAGCTCTGCCTGATGTGGCGTGTGGGCAACTTAAGGAAGAGCCACCTGGTTGAGGCACATGTGCGGGCGCAACTTCTGAAATCCCGAACGACAGCAGAGGGGGAGTACATCCCCCTCGATCAGGTGGACATAGACGTGGGCTTCGAAATCGGAGTCGACCGCATCTTCCTGGTCTCCCCCATCACCATCGTCCACAAGATCAACGAGGAGAGCCCCTTCTACGACATGAGCAAACAGGACCTGGAGAACTCAGAGTTTGAGATCGTGGTCATCCTGGAGGGCATGGTCGAGGCAACCGCCATGACCACGCAGTGCCGCAGCTCCTATGTTGCCAGTGAGATCCTCTGGGGCCATCGTTTCGAGCCTGTGCTCTTCGAGGAGAAGAACTACTACAAGGTGGACTATTCCCGCTTCCATAAAACATACGAGGTGCCAAGCACCCCTCTGTGCAGCGCCAGAGACCTTGCAGAGAAAAAATACATTCTCTCAAACTCCAACTCCTTCTGCTACGAGAACGAGATGGCACTGGAGAACAAAGAGGACACGGACGAGGGGAACGGGGGCAGCGTTGGGCCCGACGGCACCCAGACGGACAACATCTCAGAGACTGAACACAGCCAAGCCACGGTGCCGCTTGAGCCCCGGCCTCTGAGACGAGAATCAGAAATATGACTGTTCAGACCTCAGACCTCACATGAGAGATTTTCTGAAATCACCTCTCTGCTCCAAAAGGCACAACGAGCCGAGCTGGGCCTTGGGTAGAGGACAAGCCGAACGGTACTGCTGTGGGAAGCGGCAAAGGTTTAGGACTTTGTATGTAGGAGTCTGAACTTTGACTACATACAGTATGACAAAACACAGCACTATGAACCATGTGCATATTGCAGGAAGAATTCTCCATGAAGTCCCCATGAATGTGTGCTCAGTGTCTGGTGACTGCAAGATGACAGAGTGGACGGAGGTTGTCGAGATGACTTGAAAATGGCGGGCATGTCTCAGTTTCTCTGGCCGGCATGAACAAGACACTTTCAGAGAAGGTGGTTTTTGTAGGTAGAACATGTTCTCAAGTGCTGCTAGAAAATAGAACTTTGTGCTTTCTTATAGAACCAAAGAGCAGATGAAAGGTAGATGTCTGGAACAAAGGTACAAGTAGAGTATTTGTTCACAAGCTGGTCTCATCGCAGACATCTCAATTAACTGCACCAAAAACTTTCTGACATGTAGAAAACTTTCCACTGACTTGACAGCACTGATTTTCTGATCCCTCTGCTTTAATCCTTTGCAGTTATTGATCTGAGAGACTGTTCATAGCTGGTCAGACTGATAGAAACATGCCTGCTCGGGTCAAGAGATAGAGCAGGGTAGTATTAACGGCATCAAACTGACAGAAAAATCATTAATTTAAACAGAGACCGGGGTAAATATGAGAATCTGAATGTTCTTAAAAGTGCTGCTATGATGTTGCTTCTTTTTTTTCTTTTTTTTTAACGGTTGATAAAACTGCCAAAGAGTATTATTATCATAGTTATGTGTTTCTTAAAAACAACACCTGGTTAGATTTGGTACAGAGAAGTAGAATGTTTAGGGAGTTTTTAATAAGGTTTGTTTTTCAAGAATGTGTGTACAGTTTTTTTTTTTTTTTTTTTTTACGTCGATCATCGTTAACTTGAGCCACTTCATCAAGCCTTAATCTGGAAAGTCAAAAAGGTGGGGAAGTGAAGGTGTATAAATCAAACCAAGGTGGCAAAGGCTTTACTGTAAACAAGAATCACAACTTCTGTAGTGTTTGCTGAACTTAAACAATAATCCACTCATGTTTGGAGGGTTTTTAGATCTCAACTTGAACCAAAAAGTTGACTTTTAAAGCCAAAACCTGTTTTAAAGGTTATAAAATATGAAGTGGAAAGACATTATTTGCAAAGAGAACTGGATCTCCTTTCTAATGTCTGACTCTGATACAGTGTTATGATTGGAGATTGAAAAATGTTGTCTTGCAAAAATATCAAATCTCTGAGTTTTTCGAGCCTTTTTGCTGTATGCAGACGACAGATCGGCCTCCTTCATTATCGACACTACTTGACTTTTCATTCTCTGTTGTAACGCGTCTTGTTTTACTTGAGAATGTAAAATTTGAAAAAGCATAGTTCAAAGCCAAATGTACTGTAACCCCGGCATATGAAGGTGTACTGCACAAGCATCAATACAAATTTATATCCTGTATCTTTTTTTTAAGAGGAAAAAACAGTGACGGAAGGCCACTTGGCTCCATAGATCCTACATGTGTAAATACCTCCCTCCCTGTTGCAGTTATTTTGTATCAGTCTTCCAAATGTACTGCAAAACCACAGAATGTACAGATTTTTGTATTAATATTATTATTATTATTGTATATGATGTTATATTGTTCTTTTTTCAATAAAATGTCAGAGGACAATCAGAATCATGCTTCATGGCTTCTCATAATATTGAAAGTTTTTAACTGTTTGAAAAAGTTTGACAGTTTTACAGGAACAGATCAGATGAAATTAAGTCCTCAAAAGTAACATAGAGCTGGGCAGTATATCAATATATCAATATTGTGATGTGACATTGGATATCGTCTTAGACTTTGGATATCATTATATCATATAACATCAGTGTTGCCTTTTTCTGGTTTTCAAAGCTACATTACAGTAAATTTATGTGATTTTCAGAACTTTTTCAGACTGTTGTAGCTGTTTGTTTTATTTTATTTGCCTTTACCCACTTAGTCATTATATCCACACCACTGATGTTTATCAAAAATCTAACTGTTGATATTTTGGCAAAGCATTAATGTCTATATCTGCACTAACTACTTTACATACTGTTGGGTAGAGCAGCACAATTAATTGAAATTTTATCATAGTCAAAACTTTTAAATTAATGAATGTCTCCTGTCCAACACAAACAGATTGTTATTTAAAAGAAAATGTATATATCAAGATATATATCACATACCTGTTTTTTAGTATGTATTATTTGATGTAGAGTTGTATGAGGTACTTATCCATAGTGTATCACCTACAGTAACAGAGAGGAGCAACAAAACATATTATAGCCACAAAAATATCAATATCAGGATAAAAGTTTGTTATATTTTAAATGTTTTCACTGCTTCATTTTACCATCCAAGAGCCATTTCTGACAGGTAATGTCACAGTTAGATAAGCCAAACATCACTCTCTCCAAACCAACCAAACTCCATGGGAAAAATCATTAATTGTACCTCTCACTGCTGTTTGTTTGTTTGTGTTGTTGTGTGACCTCTGTTTGAACAGGTTAGTTTGGAGTCACCAAAGTCACACAGTAACACTAAAACTAACTGATCAAAGCCACTGTGGACCAGCAACCCCTGTGTTCTGTGAGGTAAAATTACTAATTTCATCTATGGAGTTTGGTTTGCTGGAAGGCTGACAACAAATCTGTGAATCTGAAAACATGTGACATCTACTGAAGGTAACACACTGATCATCAACAAGTACCTGAATACAGCCCCACTTCAGATTATCTGAACTATCCCTTTAATCTTATGCTTGAGGCATCATTGCAAAAATTCAGTTTCATTTTGGGTGTTTTTCGGTAAGAAAACACCTTTGAGAAACTTCTCAAAAATATGACTTTGAGATACAAGATTTCTACTGGCCATCAGCCAACAGGCCGACTATCACATTAGTTCAAACTCCAGTCATTAAATAAATGGAGTAGAAAGTACAAGTAGTTTCCTGAAATGCTGAGGACGAGTGTAACATCTCTAATGTTCTCCAGCAGCAGCGTACAGTGACACTGACCAGCTGCCTCGTCCTGCGTCCTTTACTGTCGCAGGAGGGATTAACACCTTCTCTTTTCTCTCCAGCTCTTGACATACATTGTTTTCGTCAGCCTCTCATCCTCTCTCGCTCTTCATCTGTCTCTCTGGTCTTTTTAACGTCCACTGAATTGTTCATTTCTCATCCGTTCACAGCAATGAAACTGAGTCGCATTCAAATCAACAAGTCTAAATGTTGTTTTAAAGACATATATATGTACCCTGGGACAAACACATTTTCTGGTAAAATACTTATTATTTATATTCTTATGGTAGTGAAATGGCCACAAGCTCCACTATATTTTATATTAGCATTAGCATTCTTTTAGCTCATTATTATTAGCCAAAACTCTATGCATGATCAGTGTGTTGGTTTTCAGTCTGCGCTGAATTATAACATTGGTCACACTGTGTTTCAGGCTGGCAGCTAACATCAGCTGCGGGTGAACTATGTCGTTTACCTGCAGACACTGTGATCCTGTTCGGTCTGAAAAGTTGAAGCATTCAGTGAGTTGTCGTCATGTTTAGTAGGTTAATGTGCAGCATTCATACTGCACGGTGCAAAGTGGCACACATTTCAGCAGCATTTAGAATATGATTTGGTGATTGCAGACTGTGATTAATAGCTTCAAATGGTTTTTAAATTAAATTGGCATTTAATTGACAGGGAAATTAGTCGCCCGGAACATCCCTAATGATATCTTGTCTCATATCACAATATTTTGCCCAGCCCTAATTGTCATTAGCCACATTTCCACCAAACACTTTTGGTATACGATGTAACATGTACCTACATGTATCTCAACCCCATACAGTACTTAGTTTCCAGCAGCTGAGAAACAAACAAGACTTTTCTTGGTCTTGAGAAGCTGCAGCTTTTATTAATTCACACTGTGCTCTTTCTTCTCAGTATGCGGTGATTTATTACAGAAGACAAGTGTTATTTTGTTGAGAAAAAGCTGCAGGTTGCAAGACAGAAAGTTGCCCAAAAAAAAAAAATAAAAAAAATTGGGAAATCCCACATCAGGTTGCTCCAACTCTCTGCAGATGTCTGCAGTGGTTCTACTGGTACCATCCACAACTTTTGCCAAATTATTTTGACTGTGTTAGTATGATGACATTAGCTCAAGGTCAGCCTCACAGGGCTACTAGTGTGTGGCTGATTGTTTTACAGAACATTTACTGTTTGGGTTCAGTCTCAGTGCTTTCACCAGCCTTGCTTGTTGTTTTAAGCTAAAGTCACACTACCCTTATCCTTTTTTTTCTTTTTCCTGGATAGTTTCACTTCTCTGGTCTTAAGTTATCAGTTCTGAGAAAGCAGAGAAAGAGAAGGCATTTTTCTCATGCTCATAACATTTTGTCTTCCACAACTCTACCTCTTCTTCTCTTCAGCTGCACAGACAGACAAAAAAAAAAAAAAAAAAAAAAAAAAGCTGGACGTGAACCCAACTCAATGGAAAATTCCTTGGTTTACCATTAAGGAAGACTGACACTAATGTCAACTTCTGGAGTCAGAACTCCAGTCAGAGCTCGAGCTTTGAACGTGATGCTTCTGTGTGTGTGAGTGTGTGTGTGTGTGTGTGTGTGTGTGTGTGTGTGTGTGTGTTCCATTCATCTGACATAAAGCAGTTACGGTATCTGATTCATCTTGATCATTTTGAAAGAGGAAGAAATGAAAGAGAAAATGAGTCAGTGTTGTTGGAGTTGCTTATTATAATCAGGATCTGTGTTTCATATTTCCTCTATGAGACATAATTTAAAGTCACATTTCATGCTTTAAACCACAACAGACAACACAACACAGAAAATACATAAGTCAAGCATGTAGAAAACTACAAATCCAACACGGTGGCAGAGAAGAAATTCACCTCATTTGTTTATTTTTTGGTAAACAAAAGCTTTTTTTTTCCCAAACACAGAAGGTGGCACCAGTTTGTCCCTGAAGGGCGACACTGGTGGGAAAGTAAGGAGTTCCTTTCCGGTCACACCATTTAATATTGCATTTATTTATTGAATTATTAATTTAAAGTTGTGACCAGGAAAGGCACATTGAGGTGACTTCCTGGCCGATAGGAAGAATAGTGGCACATTGTTGAGCGCTGTGCAGTGTAATAGTTGCTGCTGTAGGTGAGCGTGTGTGTTTCTATTGTGCAGCTCCGCTCACTCCCTGTTTATGAAAACAATAACACTGTATATCAGCAGAGTAAACATCCAAAGGTAAATGTTAGGCCAACTTCCATTATTTCTGTGTAAACCCCTGAGATATCAAGTATCCAAACAGTTTACTTTTTATCACTATTTATTTGTGTTTTATACATCACGCTGCACAGCTGATTGAGCCTTGTTCAGACTCTACAATCTGGAAACAACAACGTCGGAGTAAAAAGCTTGGACCTGCAACACAAACACAATCTGTGCTCCTGAACTATAACCGGAACCCCCCCCAAGGGCCTCTACCGAGGCTTCTGGGAACTTGACGTTCAAACGGACCCAGCTCTCGTCCAGACCTGTGATCCTCTGTGTGTTTTGTCTTTAGCTGAAGCCAAGTCTTCCTGCTTCACACGGACCCCCGCTCAGCCAGACAAAACCATCGTCGCACAAGGTGGACGGCCCGATCCGCTCAGGCGCTTCGACGCAATGAATGAATACAGTATCGAACAATTACTGAAAGTTATTACCCATCGGAACAAAGTGGAAATTCTGACCTCCCAATGTAATATCATAATGCCCATGACGACATTTTTAGTGCCATTTTGAAAAATCACCTTCCCCCTGTGAACGCAACACTTTCCACAACAATAGGAGCAAAATAATGGGAACACGGATATTATCAGCTAGACTCTGGGAACAGAGAAAGTCAAGGAGTGCAAACCAGTGCTTCAGCTGGGACAGAACTCACACAGGGCCAAGTCATATGACCACAACCTCACATTATGATAAAGGTCATTATCACGACAACGATACTAGAGCTGCAACGAATAATCAAGTAATCAATTACTTGATAAATTAATCCTCAACTAATCTGATAATCTCAGTTGATTTTTAAAGACAAATTTAGAAAAAAAAATCTGATTTCAGCTTCTTAAATGTGAATATTTTCTGGTTTCTTTACTCCTCTCTAACAGTAAACTGAATCAGACATTTGAGGATGTCATCTTAGGCCATTTTCTGAAATTTTATAGATCAAACAACTAATCGATTAACTGAGAAAGTAATCGACAGATTAATCAATAATGAAAATAATTGTCACTTGCAGGCCTAATCTTGATACTTTTTAGGGTTGAATACTGGTATTTTTCAGGGTAACAACCAATTATGTTGGTAATGCCAAGAACCAGTTTATGTTAGATCAATCAGTGCCACATTTATAATTGTAATAATCAGAACTTTATTTATATAGTACCTTTAAAAACAGTTTACAAAGTGCTTTGACAGACAGAGCAAAATAGGCAATGTGTCAACATAAAGCCAAAAAAACATGAGGCCAGACAGAAGCAGAAAAGAAGCAGAGAAAATCTAAAACTGAAATAACAACTAAAACACAAGCAAAAGACACTAAAACACAGTAAATATAAGACAGCAAACATGTCTTAGAATAAATAAGAATAAAGGGAAAAGGAGCTGCAGCCTGAGGAGAGACGCTCCGTGCTCTGCTGATTTTATAACTAAACTACAGAGGATGCACATTTTTACTTTCTCAGACTGTCTGACAACCAGATGTTTTCTCATCACAGATGATGAAGAAAGGCATTGAAATACGAGTCTTACTGGTAAAAAAAAAAAAAAAAAAAAAACTCATGTAGGCTGATAGAGGAATTTAGTGTGGTGCACTTAACTGAATCTTCTTATTGTGTTTGTCGGGGACAGTCCTACTTGGTCTGTGATGTACGATCAAAGACAGACTTCTTGTCCACTAGAGGAGTCTCTTGAAGAAGCTTTGATAGCTGTATTTCTAACTCACTGGATGCATAATGCAGGTATAAGTCCTGCTATTGGTCACTTGCTTCAAGCAGTATCACGATGTCCTACCCTCTACATTTTCAAAGGCTCTGGGAAACAAGAACAACCTCCGAGCTGCAAGCTATACATGCTTAAAATGACAAGTTAGTGCCTGAGAGGCTAATGGTATGAACGTAAACAAGCTAACTTTGCTTTTGCAGTGATGTAGTCATTTTATACCAGAGCATGACTCCTGACATGCAAATATGCCACCAAAATAAGTACCCCCTTGGCATTATATTGCAGTAGCACCATCGCTACATCCTGGACTTAGCTCTGCCCAAGACGTCTGTGACTGGTATAAAGAAATGAAAACAAGGCAGGTTGTTTTTTTCCCTTATAGCAGAATGTGAATGCATGGAGCCAGACTTTTCCTCCAGTGCTGTTGAGGAGAGACGTCTGACTATGCGAGACTAGCGGACAAGCACAAGAGTCCATTTGCAAATGATATTTCAGCAAACCCCTGAAAGAACTGCTCTGTCAGATTCCTCCATTCAGATATTTCCACAACAATTCCCTCAAATGTCTGCCAAACAGTCCAAAACTCAATTTACAAAACTATGAAAGAGACAAACAGAATTTCAGACACATTTGAGAAGCCAGATGGTGTTTTTGGTGGAGAAATTTTGGAGAAAATAAACAAAAAATAAATCAATAACCAAAGCTATTATGTTAATTAACAATTTGATTAATCGACATATCATTTCAACGGTCAAATTTTGGCACAGATTCAGCTGTAGATGAAAGATTGCTCAGTATGTCATTTGCCTTGGCAGATAATATCTTAAAATCTAATATTCCCAAAAAATAATCGAACAAACACCACAAATATCTGCTGCAGGACCGACAGGAATTCCCTGAGCCAGGAACACTTGTACTCATTCAATAATAATATTAATGATAATAATAATGGAGGAGGTTACTGTGTATTACAGCACACCGCAGGCCTGCAGAGAGGCGGTGGAATTTTCCGAGGAGCTGACCATCCAGTGGACCTGAAACGCCTCGTTGCCTCTCGCTGGAGCTGCACTTTGAAGCTCTGCCAGCTGCTGTTGACCCGTCTTTGATGTGACGCCAAACACTGTCACCGACGGAGACAAAACCCCCTGTCAACCGACAGCACATAATCGTTTTCTCCTCAACCGTAACCTCTTCTGCATTCAGCGAAGTTTTCTTCTCGTTGTTGAATTTTTTTTTTTTTTTACCAGCGAACCGGTCAATGTGTTTCAGATCCTCCTGCATGAGTATTGGTGTACGGCATTCTGCAGAGGTCTGTGTGCATTGGTGACATTATTTGGCAAAATGCAGAGCAGTGACAGATGGGCGCTTTGTCAAATCTCTGGTTTGTGTTGTCAACAAACAGGTCACAGCCAATGTCAAAGGAAGCTCACAGAGAGTAAAAACAGAATGAAACAGAGTCCTGCACTAAACTAAACCTGCAACTAACAATTATTTTCATTGTCCATTTTTTCTCGATTTACCAATTAGTTGTTGGTCCATAAAATGGTGAAAAATGTTGATCAGTGTTTCCCAAAACCCAAGATGACATCCTCAAATGTCTCATTTTGTCCACAACCCAAAGATATTCACATTTGAGAAGCTGGAGTTAGAGATTTTTTATATTACTTAATCGATTAGGGTTTGTGTTAGGGCAGTGAAATCCACTGGCTGAACTGTCAAGGAAACATTGTTATAAGCAGCATATCTTTATACAAATCATGGAGGAGTGAAGGGATTTTCCTTGATTTATCAGAAAGTAGAAAAAGAGTTGAGTGTGATTCTTTACTAATAAGTGAGTAGTAGTGTAGACTACAAAGGATGAAAATTGCTAGTTTTGATACCTTAGTTGTAGCAACAGTCCATTTCATTCTCTTTGTTATTATTTTAGTTTTACTAGTCAAAGAAAAAATCTGCGGCGGACGTGATGCTCAGTTGGGATGCAGTAGCTCCTGGGTGTACATAGTCAGATTCCTGGAATTTAAGCCTGCGTCGCACGACTTGAAATGATCATTTTACTGACAGCCAGGCTTTGGACCATTTCTTCCTCACCACCATGACTTCGCCTTGTCACAAGTTTGCAACGTCTCAGATGTATGGGTCTCATGTCATTGTTTTACAACGTACAACTGTCAGAAAAAAAGAATCATGCTGGTAGCAATAAAAGCAACTGGGAAGCGAGGAAGCATATGATTCTGATGGATTGGACGAAATGGAACCAGCTCTCAACTGGACCGGTTCTCAATTCCCATCACTAGAGACCAGACATTAGTTATTGCTCCTGTAATATTATGGTAAAAGATACATCTTTTTTATTTCTGCCTTGTCAGCACTGCTCATAAAATCAGTCAGTTGCAGTCTACACAAATGTTCACAGATGTCTTTTTCTTGGTGAGCTTGTTGAGAAGATAAGGAAATACAACAATGATGGTCTGGACCAAATAAACCAAACTACAGATGTGAAAGCGACTAAAGCACAAACATTTTGCACGTTATACTCCTATAGATTTTTTAAATACTGTTTGTGTGAAGTGTGAAACATCTGGTTGTCTGTGGAGTAGCTGTCAGTGGGCAGATGCAGGAAATGGAGATGCCTCTTTTGGGGATATGATTCATCTGGTCAGTAGGACAGCAGATCTAGTTCTGCCTTCAAAGAGGACAACACATGAGAAGAAAAGTAACAGGGACGCTAATGAATTATTCAGGATGTGACATAACTGCAACATATTGTTTGCTGACCTGCTGTTTAACCTTAACTGTTTAACACATGCTACAATCTGTTGTTGACGTCTTAATCTGTAAGGCTCTTTTTTTAATACGTTAAGAAATCAGTCTGTAGTGTTTTTAGTGGTCAAATGATACTCAGATATATTCTGAAAACATGATTTTTAATATATATGTCCTGTGTAGAGCTATGATTCATGAATTGACCCTTCGCTAAACCCCACCTTCCTTAGTTACTGTTACTACACCTGCCAAACTTTCCATTCTTGCCCTGCATTTATGCAATTTACAGTGATAACAGTCGCAGATTTAACATTGAAACTGGGAGTAATTATTGAAACAGGAGGTCTGTGGTTCCTTAGAGACATAAACAAAAGCAGATTCTCATTTCTAGCTGACGACGGTGGATTTTGTCGGCTAAAATTATGACTCACAAGCTGATTTCATAAGTGTAGCTGGATGTTGTGAGCTAATGCTAATGCTAACTCCTTGAGTCAGCTGAGAAGTCTCCAGCTGATGTTTTAATGTTTCCATCTGTCATGTTTTAGAACAAGAACCTTGTGAAAGTGTTTATGTAAAGTTACCTGACAGCTACTAAATTCTAAAATATAAAAGAGCACAGAGCATTGATCAGTCCTTCCAGGGTTTCACAGGCTTCTTGGGGGATTGTTGTGGCCTAAAATGCCTGATTTCACAGCAGCTTTTCTAAAAAATATTGTGATACATGTTGCAACGTTTTTAGGTGTTTTTTGAAATGAAGTTGCAATGAAGCAGGAGCATGAGAAAATTGCAAAAAAAAAAAAAAAAAAAAAAAAAAACTAAAAAAGGTGCAAAGACTACATTTTAAATAAATGTTCACCTGGGTGTTTTTCCACAAAGAAGATAAATCTGTTTGGAGCTCAAACTCAACCAAGCACAAAATTATAGAATACGTAACATATTTATATAAATATATATAAATAAAAGTGTACAGAGCACTGATGAATGGCAGTGGCAATGACAATCTCAGTTTCTTTTCAGTACCCGTGACAAAATCAAAAACTAAAAATATAGCAAAAAGAAAAAGAAACACAGTCGGTTGATTGAACCATACATGTGTGATGTTTGTAGGGGGGACTGCTATGATTGGTGGAGCTAATAACTAGACAAATTTGCAAAAAAAAGTTGTGTTTATTGAAAAAATTGCAGGACTGTGCAGAATTCACAGGGATTGGTTGAATTTGCGTTAATTGTGATCGCAATATCGCAGCTTCCTGGAGGGACTGATTGATACACTATAATGATACAGTGATCAGGGGAATTGCAGCAGAATTACAAAGTCGTGCAGGACTCGGGGGCATTCCGGGGTTGGAAGCAAATCCTCACATTTAAGCAGTTGAACTAGAAAGTGTTTGCCATTTTTGCGTGACAAAGGACTGAAATGAATAATTATCAAAATAGTTGCCAACAAAATTGATTTGTCAACCAACTCTTGCAGATCTCAACTGGACATCCTGCTGACACTGACTGCAAAATATATGTTCTATGACATATGAAATAAAAATCAATAACAGTACTAGAAGTGTCCTTAAACCAATAATGTTCTGATAACCAGTGATGTAATAATCTACAACTGTAACTTTATTTTTTCTTAGGGTGGTTTGAAAATCCTCCAGGAAGTGAAGCAGCATGATAATTTTCAGGATTATAAGAAAGTACGTGTGATAATCTTTGAGAAGTATTTTGTTCATTAGCTGGTCCCTGTGGGGTTTCTTTTAATGTCAAATATAACTTGACTGCATGCCAAACATACTCCGGTGATCATTTTGGTTGGAGGCTTTCCCCTGGAGGTGGAGTCCGTTCTGCAGACTGTGACAGGATTAGACCTACGTTTGACCCGGCACATGCGGTCTAACCTTGACCTTCCCCGTGGTGGAGGTAGTCGAGGTTAACAGGACACTGGGGCAGGGGTGGGGGGCACGTCAGGTGCAGCCCCTCACAGCAACCTGAGCCTGGCAGGGGGGCTTTACTCTTTGACAGATGGGGTTGTCCTCATATTTAACCACGGGACAGATTAGCCTCTTTATGCACGCTGACAGACGAGGAGAATAGAAGAAACATGTCGGGATACAAAACTGTCAGTCAACTGTGATTTGTGACAAGTCCAACAAGCAGGGAGGAGACATGACGCATATGTCTGAACATGAGATTATTTTGACTGATACTGCAATTGCAATATGATCTGCGACATTAGAGGTAACGATAACTTTTACATAATTTTTATTTTTGATTGAAAGACATGTTAAAATGATTATGATGTGATCTTTTTGCAGGAAACTGTACCAAATGAAGATGTTTTCTCTGCCTTTAACAAATAATGCATCTCTTGTGCTTTGAAAATTGCACAAAGCCATATTACGATCTCGATAACATTTCAATTACTTGTGCAGCCTTAGCTTGCAGTGATTGGCTACAAGAAAAAACACACAAATAGTATTTCTTTTCTAGATCTGGGTACTAAAAAGATTGAATGCAGGTATTGTTTCTCTGAAGAAATTTCAGTACTACCTGATACTGGATTACCCAGCCCATAGTGTCTAAAATAATCTTTAAATTCAAGCCAGAAGTGAACTTGAACAGCCCTGTTTTTGTCTTTTTATTTTGTGGACTGTAAAAGGACCTTCAAGTTATACAAGTTTTCTCCAGAAAATTCTATAATGTTTCGAACCACCGGGTCTAACTGTGTATTTTTTTTCTCATTCTTTGCCTTTTTTATGTTTTCAAAGAGCATCAAATGTGTGATTAAAGTGTTAAATACCATTTTCCGTTTGCTTCACCTGAGCGAAGAATGCAGCATTATGGACTCTGTGGACCCACAAAAAAGGTTTCCGAGTCAAAGCACCACAGTTTGTTCAACGAATTCCAGTTCTGATCCTCCTATTATCCGCTTATAAAACGCCCACTAGAATGTCAGGTTGGCAAAAAAGCCAAAGAATGTGAGTGATGTGAGTGATGGCAGTGTGATGTAGCTGCGTAACAGCGCAGTCATTTGGTCTTTTGTACCCGACCACAACAGGGTGACAATGCTTCGGAGAGGGTGACAAGTACACATTACGGGTTAATACACCTTGTGGTAGGAACATAGATCTCTGCTGCCTCATCCCACACACACGCACACATGCACACACACTGTAACGGCCAATTAGGAAGCGTTCCCATCATCATCATCATTACAAGGCCAATCTGGCCTCACTTGTTCTTTTTATAGAGCATGACACGTTCAACAAATCAAATCAGAGAGCAGCCTCTCTCTCTCAGGCCTGCTGTGATAGAGGGGAGCAGAGCACAAAAAAACGTGTGCAGGCACCAACATCAACATACACAGGACACTCTGACACCAGGAAATCATGCAGGCCTAATGTAGCTTTATGGCATTTATAGTCAACAGAAATATAACTGCAACTCTTGTTTTTGCTCCCATTTTTCTAGAGTTAAAATATATTTTCCTTCCTTTATGCACACAAAAAGTTTATTTCTCTCAAACTTTGTTTTTGTTCAAAATTCATGTCAGTATGGATATTTCACATAAGATACAAATTATTTTTTCAATTCACTACAATCACAATACTTCAAGCTTCCAGTTTGATATGTATTGATATTCTACAAGTATTCAACTTGATATTTATAATTTATTGCAATTTCTTGCTTATTTAACACTACACCATTGGGAAAAGTTTTTTTTATTTCAGCAGCATCATTACTATACTGCATATAAAAGTAGTAATATTTTTTCCTGCTGCTGAAGCTGGTGCCATATGAAAATAATACATAAAATGATATTTGGCTAAAATGAAGAGAGTTCTGAGAGAACTGCACACAACACAAAGGACCTGTAAATTAACATCCTTCACATATTAAACTGAACTTTGAAACTTTTGAGTTTTGACCCTTTGAGGCTGCTGTAGCTGCTCAGTGGGGAGTGTTAAAGCCAGAGTAACCTGTAAAAAAAAAAAAAAAAAAAAAATGTCAAGATAATTCAGAATGTCACTGCAGCACGTTTTCTAACAACTCGAGTTTTGAAATAAACTTTAAACTTTTTTACTTTTCTTCTTCAGAAGAAAAAAAAAGAGGTATTTCTAAAATTGGTCACAGTGAGCTATAAACCGTATCTGTCACAAGTTTTAGAAACCCCAAAAACTGTATTTCAAAAATAGAGTAAACTCATTGAATTTTCAATTAAAACTAAAGATTCAAGTTTATCTAATAAAGAAAAGTAAAGTATCACAACAAAAAATTAGCTAAGTAGTTGGAAAAACTTTTTCAAAAACTTAAGTTTGAGTTGTGCTCTTTACAGTAATTTACCTTGAAATCTTGAGTTTTCTCAACTTTGTTATTAACTTATTTGTTATTATTTTGCTTACACTGATATTCTCACCCTAATCAGTCACTCCTCATGCCAACCCCACCAAGAAAGGCAACGAGTACTAGCCAATCAGAGGCAGAGAAGAGCAGGTCATGACTTTCTGCAGCCCTGAAATAGTCATAAATTAGTGCATTAATAAAAGTCACACATTTTAGAGTGTCCTAATTGTGACAAGTCAAAGACACATCTGTGTGATAATCCTTCTGTTTAATCGGTATCTTTATTTGCCACATCTGTCAGGTAGAAGGGATTAACCTGGCAAATGAGACATGCTAACTAACACAGATTTCAACAAATTTGTGAATAAAACTTGAGAGAAATGAACCTTTTGTGCACAATGAATCTCTTATTCTAACTCATGAAAAAGTGGAACAAATACAAAAGTGCTTATACTTTTGTTGAGAAGTTTGATAAGCCTGAGCAATAATAAAATCTCACTCTTCACAGTGTCTGCCCACAGCAGCTCAAGGATCTACTTTGTCTTATTATGACCCTTGCTAATTAAGGGCAATAAATAGGGATGTTTGTATGTGCATGTGCATGTGTGTGCACGCGACTGTGTGTCTGGGGAAGAGAGAAGGAAAAGACAGTTCTGACCTCAAGAAACCTTTGTGTGTAATAATTGAGGCCCTGACTCTCATGTCAATCCAGGTCGATCTCCATATTCACAAAAGACATGTCTACTTGAAGAAAATGATAGCCCACAGCACTAGGGCTGCAACTAATGACTATTTTGATAGGCGATTAGACATTTTTTTTTTTTTTAGACATTAACGATTAATCAACTCATCATCATCCTTTGAGAGTCCTTGAGATCTGAGGCACACGTTGCTTTCACTGGTTTCTGTCGCTCATTTCCTCACTGAGGAAATGGGAGGGAAGTGGGAGGGGTGCCAACATAAATCTGAGCTTTTGTGGGACGGTTCCTCCAAGAGAGGTTGTGGACACGCATGAGGAGTCTTACGTACGTTCCATCAAGATGATCCTGGACATCTTTAACCATTGTCCATGTTTCAGCACAATAAAGAAGGATACTTTCCACACAGGCTTTGAAAAAGTTAATGTTAATTAACTAGTTGCCCAAAACTGACAACTTTCGTTTTGAATTTGTTTTGCCTCCTCCTAAGCTCCGCCCACAAAAAATAGTCTCTATAGAACCCTTAACAGAAAAGGGTTCTGTAGAGGTAAAACTTTGATGGCAGAGAGGAGCTAATGTTTTGTGGCCACAGGCCATGGTTACAGTCAAACTCTGTCACAGCTTTTGTATCGACTGAAATGAGCATAAGGATGACAAAAACATCATTGGTTGGGGTGAAATAATCCCCTCTGCCTCATAAAAATGGCTTACTATAATGAATTACTGTTGTAAATGAATGGAGTGATACAAAATGGCAAATCAGTCCAATTATCAGAATACGTCCCACCTCATCAGAAGCATGAAAAAAACTGACCACAACTACATTTATAGTAGTTTATTAATGGCAGACTCCTACATGAAGTATATTTAAGCTCAGTGGCTGATGTACTGGAAGGACGTGTGTGTGAAAGAGTGTTCTTTGTGTTCACTCTTTGCTCAACCTAAATTTGGATAGCGACAGTGTACATCGTACATGGCAGCTGCTGGGCAGCTAAATCGTATTGTGTAATGTTCGACGGCAGATGATGATCTATTGAAGTGAGGACTTAGAAGAGGCCTTGGCACAGACTGGGCTCACCATAACTGCACTGCCAGTGGCACCCAGTGGAACGTAGCTGTTGATCATATTTTGACTGGTGACGTCAAACACAGGGAACTTCACTCAGAGCACAACCAGAGGCTTCTTGCACGGAGGATTCATTTCTGATTTTCTGTCTTGCTGCAGTGAATGTTGATTAAAATTTGACAGGCTTTGATTTTACTGGGAATTAATACAACACAAGTGAGAGACGAGCTAGGTTTTATTTTCATGGTTCCTGTAATCTGTTAACTTTAAAGAAAAAAAACGCAATGATGTGAAATAAAGGAGGCACTTGCTGGCTTTGGCACCTGTCAGCTTCTCAGCAAGACTGTGTGGTGGATGTCAGACAACCTCTGGCATACGGAGAGACTCTGAGTGAGGAGAACACTGGACTGCATCTCCCAGTCAGCACTAATGAAGTGACATGGTACTGTGATGTAGATTTCACTTGTGAGAGCTTTCCAGCGGTCAACGTTTGACTTTAGCTCACTCTTCTTCTCCTCAAAATGTTTTTTCAATGCGTTTAGCCACAGTAGCTCTTGATGGCACTTAACGTACACGGGTTCAAGGTCCAGAACAAGCTCGTTTTCTATCACGCTGATCAGCAGCATGTCAGTCTCAGTCATTTGGCACTCCTGCTGGATGATGGCCTTGGACCAGTGAACATGATATGTCCCTGTATTTAGGGGTTAACTGTACCATGGTTTTGATCCGTCCTCCACACGGCTTCAGATTTTGTTGAGTTGGTCATTTTTCCTGGATGCCTCTACCATCGGTAAGTAGTGACTTCCTGTCTGCTCAATGTCCTCTGTGCAGCTTGACGCCGGATCTGTCGAAAATAGAATCGGTGCAAATTTTCTGCAGAGCAGAGCAGAGAGTCGCTGGTCACAACCAGCTCTGGTGGCTAAGGCACAGCTGTAATACAGTAAAATCAAGATCCATGAACCACGAGCATATCTTAGGACTTAGCTTAGTTCTTAATTGTCAAGGCCGTAATCCACTCAAAGCACAAACTGATGCACCTCATTTGCCGTGTGTTAAATGATGCTGCTATGGCATGCTGCACTATTTATATGTATCTCTGTTAGGGCTGCACAATTAATTGCAATTGCAATAAAATCGCAATATGGACGAATGCAATATCCAAATCACAGAACCAAACCACAATTTTTTGAAAACAGAAAAGTGTGCGAGAAAACAGCATTATAATGAAGTAGTGCTGCAGAGATGCTGAGACCCAAAAATCTTGTTCTCAAGATCAAAGAAAATGTGATTGTTTGGTTCAGACCTCAATAAATGTCATGTCATGACAATTCCTTTTCAGTGAACGAGAAAACTGTAATGCAAAAGTGATCATTAATCGCATCGCATAGCATAATGTCAGTCAAAATAATCGCAATATGCCTTTTAACCAACCATCACACAGCCCTAATCTCTTATATTCACACACTTTCTCTCTCTCTCTCTCTTTTTTTCTTTTTGCTGGTTGCAGGTAGAGCTGCAGCTGTATCAGCATTCGCTCCTTGTGTCCGAGCCCTTTTTATTCCATTTAACTCTCCCCAAACACATACTGGGGCTGCAGGAAAAAAAAGCTTTGGTCCTCATTTGACACTCCAGAACTGAAACAAGGTAGGAGTCGGAGTGTCAATGCAGTTTGACGCACCTCACAATCCTTGTATTGCATGTTCTACCATTTAAAACAATAGGTGGTTTTCAAAATGTGAGTGTCAAATGCTTTTAGTGCGTTTGGGCCTCTAGAATGGGCTCAACTTTCATCAACATGAGTTTGAGGCATTTTAAAACGACACCATCCTCAGGCCAAAGTACTTTTTTAAAGTTATGGTAACGTCACAGTTTTGGCAATGTCAATCTGCCAATCAGTTGGTCCACCACCCTGTTCAGGGCAAAATACTTCAACTACTAGATGGATTACCATGAAATGTTGCACAGACCTTCATGTTCCTTTCAGGATGAATCATGAAGAAGTGATCCGCAGACTTTTCCTCTTGCATCATCAAGTAAAAACCGTATCCATTTTATGACTTAATCTGCAAAACTAATAACATTCCCAGCAGTTTCAGGTTTACTCTGTTTAGTGCTTTTTAGTGCAGTTTTCATTAATCTTATAAGTTTGTTTTCTGGTGTGTACTGAGCATTAAAGCTTTACTGGAGTGCTAGCAAGGCTTTTATTCTTGATACAAACTCATATGATTAAAGACGATCCTAAGAGGCTTAACAGGGACTTCACAATGTGACTCTGTGGTTGTGCGACATATTTTACCAGAAGTTTCGACCTGTCAGATTTTCCACAAGGCTCACAAGTTGAGTCAGATGGTCACATGCCAACCTGCTGGTCCTTGCACGGGTTCCCTTATTGTTTGACCACTATCATCGTGTTTCACACTTTGTCACCAGCTCTTTCTCCACACAGACGTGTCAGTAATTCCGGCTCCAGTGATAAGAGGGATTACTGCGATATCCTCATAGAATCTACTGACTGTTTGCTTAAGGTTTACAGCTGATATCTGACTCTTCCTCTTCTGGGTGGTCAAGTGCAGGGTGAGTGGTTTTATTATGACCAGAGGATCTATCTATACTGACACAAACATGTGCTTCTTAGCATCTAGTTAATGCCACAGTGACTAACTTACTTCAATTATTTGGGGAGCTAAAAATATTTTGGTTTTAAGATTTGGGTTATGATGTCAGCTCGCCTGATTCTAAAGGGTTTACCCCTTAAAGAACGAGGTCAGTTCTGTACACTTCCCTCATTGCTGTCTAAGATTTAAAGTGCTATTACGGGAACAAAAATGTTATAGCTGCGGGTCTCTTCATCCCAGAGCTTTTCAGAAGTCTTCTGTTGCTATCAGTCCCTAATGGGAAGGATGTAGTGTGTCTCAGACAAAGCCTTAAGTCGTCCTCTTTGACTTAAAGGAGGACACACAATGATACTGCTGGGTTCATTTACAAGAGCTACACTGTACATTTGTTGTACATGTCAGGGTTTTCCCTGGATTTCTCCGAGACAAAAGTGGCTGGAGAATATGCTTTGCATGCATGGCCTACACAGCTTGGGCATACATCTTTAGAGTACCCTGCACTTAAATGAAAAAATAAATAAATAAATAAAAATCACAATTTCACTTTTTGCTTAGAAACTGACTTACACATTAGCAAACAAAATAAGAGAGACCAATGAGCCCAACTTTGTATAATCTTTTAATTCTAACTTTGAATAATATGGGAAAGTAAGCACGACTGTATTAAAAATTAGATAAGGTTTTTTGTCATTTAAACCTGCAGCACTTGTTGCATCTAAACAGTTGCAGGACAAACAGGAGGCATCTTGTACAATGATGATTCAGCAACATTTCAGAAGTGTTTTAGCAGCGGAGCGTTTTGCCTACTTGATTTTGTTTACGTACTCAGAATTTGGTGAAGCTTTTTGTGCTTCTACCACGGATCAGAATTCTACATAGTTAAACTGTTTCTTTTTTTTCGTCTGTTTTTGTGAATGCAAGTCTGCACGGGGTCTTTTATTTTGAAAATGGACTGTATTCTCTATGGTGTTTCTGTGTCTGGCTTCCTGCCCGCTTGACCTGCTCTGTGCAGAATGCAGCATCTATCAAAAATAGACTCAGCGCATATTTGAAGCAAAGGGGAGCGGAGAGACTTTTCTGGGACACACCAGTGGAATCACAAGCATTGTGTAGAATAGCCGCAATCAGCTCCAGCAGATGTGGTGCAGACGTACTGCAGCACAAGCGTGACTGCTGGAATCAAGTGATAAGTCTGAACTATTGTAAAACTTTACAGTGTATTAATTTAGAAATAAGGTGTATATCAAAATATATATGTTTTTAATGGACCATTAATGGTTTTTAATGGATGGTGAATGGACAAAATACTGGACAAAATACTAATCAGGGAAAATGTTCCTGCTGACATGCGTATGTGTTTTCTAAATGACAGTGTCAAGTACTGACGCTCAAAAGGTGGCCACTGAGGTTCGATATCCAGTCCTATTTACTCCGGTAACTGAAGCTAACCTAGCTTTCAATACAAACACACATTGGTTTGCCTCACAATAACCTTGATCTTGCAGGAATTACAAATGCATCGTTCCCCCGTTGCCTCCATGCTCGAGTGCTGTGCGTAATATGCATGCAGACTCAATAGTTTTGTGTTAAAAAAAAGCCTTTAGGTTATTTGTTTTAGGTTTTTTGTCAGGATTTTCAACAAATGTAGCAGCAGAAAATACAAATGTGGCCTGTCTTTGAGTTCAACAAAGTCAGAATATGTTTAACAGGTTCCATATTAAGATCTAAAAAGTGTGTCATGATTTCTTTTGTATTTTAATCTAGAAACAGTTTCATCTTTTACAGATACTGTATGTATCCGGCATTTTGTCGTGACCATGATATCATCAAATATATACTGGTATTTCCCTTCAGTGGCAGCAAAAATTACCTCAAATTACTGTCAGAGGTCAGTGTCCATAACAGGAAGAGGATAAACTGAATTGTGCAGAGTGGCGCTTATTGGATTAGTTGATCAAGAGAATGAGTTTGATTATTGATAGACTGCTGAAGTAAAAATGAAAAAAATTACTGCTCAAATATGATGATTTACCGCTTTATATCGCTGTAAACTGAATTTTCAACTGTTGGTCTGACAAAACACAACATTTGACGATGTCCTCTTTTTGTTACATAAAACAAATTACATTTTATGGTCGAACCGATTAGTCAAAAAAATAAGTGATTTATCAGTACTGGAAATCATTGCTGCCCTACATCAGAACATGTTATGATCCAGTTAATGGAGCCCCTGGCAAACCCCTGGCAGGCACATTAATTAAAAACAAACTTTACTGTAACATCACATCATGCATGACGTATTTGGAGTACACTCTCCCCTACAGCGAGCACACAAAGTCAACAATTAGCATTGAAAACGGTAACTGCAGAGCTCCATGTACAGTGCCATTCATTTTCATTTTGTCATGAGGGCTCATGGCTTTGTTAGCATGGTGATTTTATCGCACAGGATGCAAGATATACAAAGACATTGTCAATGATTAAATGGACACCACAGAAGCTCGGGATAAGGCTGCATTGCTGTGTGTGCCAGATATCTACAGACAAACAGAGAGAGGGATTAACTATTCAGAGTGAGGGAGGAGTGGACGGGGAGGGAGGGGGGGTTATTCACTGGTCAGTGTGGTTAATCGGGGGACTGGGGCAGAGAGGAGAGAAAACAACAGCTGTGGACAGGATGGGATTGTTTCAGAGAGGGAGCCTTACACTGGCAGAAGTCTGGCAAGCATTTCACTTCTCTCACCTTTTCTGAGAGCAGCCGCATCCTGGATACATTACACCAGCTCCTGCCTGACCTCAAAACATGTCAGTTAGAACAAACTATACAATCAAAGTGTTGAAAAAGTGCTTTAAAGGGTCAGTCCACCCAAATTACAAGAAGATAACTTTATATTTTACATGGGCAGTATGCCACCCTGCAGACAGTTTTGCTTTTATGCAATGTTAAAAGATGTCAGTCTGAAAATTCTGCTGCCACCCAAACACAGTGGAGGTGAATTAAATTTCAGTGTGGTGCTCAAAGGATTGGAAAATTAAATTTGCAAAACCCAACATTAACATGACTTTCCAGAGACGATATTCCAGTAACTCAAGATAATCTACAGGTCTTTAGTGAAAACTGGATTATGCTGAGTATGTAATGTTGTTCTTAATGCTTTGGCAATATTGTTCCCCAAACATTCAAGCCAATAAAGAGTTCTGAATTGAAAATCGAGGCAAAATTAAATTGTAGAGGCCTGGTCAGACTACACAGAGCTTTCTTGGAAAGTTCAACTTTGTTTCCTCAACACAGTGTTGCAAATCCTTGTGCAACAGTGAGCCCAACATGGAGGAAACTCACATATTAAAAAAAAATCAAAGTTTTATCAAAATCGCAATATGGTCTACTGTAATTTTCAAATTGCAGGATATACAATATTTGTTAAATGGAAAATGTGTGTCAAAATACCATTTAAATTAAATACTGTGGTAATGCAGAGGCGTCCTGGCCCACAAGGTTAGCATGTTGCAGCAGTCAAGAGAGACTGTGTTAACATTGAGCCTCATTTCAATCTAAATAACGAGGATGGACGCCAGTAACTGTTTTTTCATGTTGCTATGCTGTAGCGCTAACATTAGTTCGAACATTAGCTTTGTTGTTCTGCTCCACACAGGTATGTGTGGGAGTTGCTGCTGTCTACTTGACAGAAATGCTCTGAAGGTAACCATATCACTATGTGTGAAAAAGACATGGTCAAATTGCAGGAAATTGTTTGCCTGGCAGCATTGTGTAACTGTGACTAACGACCAGCTGCTAGCTTGTTCAGTAGGGCTAAACAGTTAATCAACATTTTAACAAAACTGCAATATGGCCTACTGCAATTTTCAAATTCCAGAAGGCAGAATATTTCTTAAAGGTAAAGTGTGTGTCAAAATACCACTTGAAATGAATTCATTACCTATACATCATGTTCTACAGACTTAAGAAAATCTCTTTGTTGGGTACAGATCCCTTCAAAGAAAAGAAAAACAAAAAAATCACACCACAATAATTCCCATGATTTTCAATGGAAATGAGAATAATGATGTAAAAATTACCACTCCTTCATTACACATAGCATTACTGCTCTGAATTACATCATTTAGGCCTATCATATATGAGGCAATTTGCAAAAACAAACAAAAAATGGCGCTAATATATTATACCACACTTTTGACCCACCTTTAATCCCTCCAGGAGAAATTCCTTCACCACGACAGCCCCTACTGGCTAGCACAAGCATGTTAGCAGTTAGCTCGCCACCACAAAGGCTCGCCAACTAGCCCCACAGGTGATGACTACAGTCACCAACTTTCCAGCTCCAACTATTTTGCGAGGATGCTTGACTGAATTTCACTGTTCCATTTTCTGTCGTGACTAGACACTAACCTGGGACATTGTTAATGGAAAAATCTGCTGCTGTTGAGTTTTAAAACTTATGTTTTCAGTGATTTGAGATGAACAAAATAAATTCTATTCACTTCCACTGAGACAGCTTAAGTTTCAGAAGTAGACATCTCACAATCTTGGCACATAAAACTGAAACCATCTGTGTAGATACCTCTGGGGTTAAGAGAGAAAATGTGTCTTTTTGAAGTTTGGATAAACTGACTGTTTCAGCCAGGACTCGTCCTCTTCAGGGCCACAAACTGAAAGAAGACCCACACTGTTCCTAACAGGAATTCATGCAAAAAATGTGTCAAATGTTTTGTTAAGTGGTCATAAAAGTAGCTTTGGATCCCAGCAGCACACCCTGCTCTGTATCTGCACAGGAGAATATCATGCATTTTCTTTATCTCTGCATACACCAGAGATGTGACACCCCCCCCCCCCCCCCTCCTCCCCCGACTGTGCCCAGTTGTTGCTATGGGCACACAGCCTGGAGTGGGAGGACGCTAACAACCAACCACGTCAGCTCTGGGTCCACACTCCCCTGAGAGAGCCAGATGAAGGAACAGGTAGCGTACAAGTACATGAGTTAAAAGGGAACAGAATAAAAGAATTAATCTGCCAAAAATACCTGTGTGCTTTGTGATCTAAGCAAACAGTAATTGGTTCATGCAGAGCCGAGTGTGGCAGCCTGTCGTGTCTGAAGGCTGCAGTTTGACTCGATGTGAAGAGGCAACGTGATTCTTTATTCATACTGTGGACTATTTGGAGAAAAAGATTTGGTTTGATCAAATTAAAAGAAAAAGATGGCGATATGTTTCAGTCTAACACCTTGTGAAGAAATGACTGTGTAAACTTTTATTCCTGCAGGACTTGGTGGAGTTGGCTTCACTGCTGTGCCAGCACTGGCCCAAAGCCAAACCAGATTATGTCATCACCATTACGCCTGAAAACCAACAGATTTCCACTGATAAACTTTGTAGATCAAAAGATCTCCTCATTATTTTCACCACACGGCTCACATTTTATGATTTTCTGCTCTTTATTTGATTTTATTTTCTGGTTGATGAGCAGCTGTTGAAATTAAAGGGCAATTCCAACTTGAGAATATTTGTTTGTCTCTTTAGTTCCTTTTAAATAACTGTTTAGTCGATTAAATCGATCGGCTACTCTTCTGGTAACCGATTAATAACTTGAGTCATCTTTTAAAGGATCAATCTTTAGGACTTAGTGGGATAGAGCAGAGATGTTGCAGAATCCAAACACCTCACCTCGCTGTCCCCTTCCAAACAAACAGAACCTACAGGGGTTACAAAATTTGAGAAAAAAATAAAAGGATGTATGTAGAGCCAGTGTGTGGTTTGTCCATTGTGGGCTACCCTAGAACGCTGCAACATGGCGGGCTCCATGAAGGAAGATCCACGGCCTTTAGATATAAACAGCTCGTTCTCAGGTAATAAAAACACAGCAATTATTATTTTCAGGTAATTATAGACTAATGAAAACAAACAAATATTACATTTATTTTCTGCCATATTAGGTCCCTATACACACCGGTCCTTTTAATACCTCTTTGGTTGATTTTAGTAGCATAACGATCAGACAATTAAGTGGCTAACCAATTAACAGACAAAACATCAACTCTTTGGTAATCGATCATTTATTGAAGTCATTTTTTTAAAGCAGAAGTGCCAAATATTAAGCTATGCCGTCATTATAAATGGAATATATTTGTTGGTTTTGGCCATTTTTTTTTGCCATTTTATGACATTTCATAGCACAATCAATTGAGAAAGGGGTTGTTTAGGGATTCACGATAAATTTCTGCATGCCTAAATTTATAGAATTATTTATCATTTAAATAACTAATTGCTGCTGATAAATATAAGCTATAATATCTGATTTGACAGGTGTCACAGGGTAATTTTGGGTAAAATGCTCTGTAAAATGTGATTGTTTTTCAATTTACTTTACATGAAAAACTAAATGAACATTTGAAGAGTCAGAACTGTGGTGTTTGTTTTTATTGGAATTCAGTCAGTACTGTGGAATATTAAATCATCCATCTTTGCTCACTTTATCTGAGCCTTATCTTATCTTATCTTACTTTCAAGTTTGGCATAAATTACAGTTTATATGAACTTTTTGACACAAAAACATGAAATTATTGGTTGTCTTATCTGTATCAGGCATGAAAACAGTTTGTTTCAGCCCCAGCTAATTATGTCTGCTTTGACAGATTTGTGCCCTGATTAAAGACAATTTTAAATAAGTCTGCTCACTGAAATCACTCTGCTTAAGAGAAAACCGACAAAAATGGACTTTCAGTTCATTTGTAAAAGTAATCTTGCCATTCATGATGGATTCCCCTGTCCTCATATGACATGTTTTCAATCCGGACTGCTGTCGGTTCATTTATATGAGGTAGTTGGAGTGCTCTCTGCTGTGCTCTGGAGCACAGTGGCTTCATTCATCTTATTAATAACCAGGAGCAGAAGCACCGGTCTTCAGTTGATGGATCAGACACTCTCCTCAATCAGAAGCTTAATTTAGTTCTGACAACAACAGGGCAACCAATGAAAATCCTGCAACTACTGAGTCCACTGTTAAATAGGAAAAAATTGATATTTTTTACGTGCTTCAAGGTTCAAGGGGTTCATGTTATGGTCATTTTACAATACAAGGTTGTATAACAATACACACTAGAGTGGAGGAGGTAAAAACACCAATCAGAACTGTCTGGAGTTTCTTTTACTATACAATTACCACAGTAATTACACAGCCTAGTGAATAATTAGTCATGAACCTCTTTAAAACATGAAGCAGTACAATTTATGGGAACTGGGTCACATCCAATGTGTGTCAATGTGCATTTATTTGCGGATGTTTTGTAGAACTGCTACCCCCTGTCCCAACTCTCAAGTGAAGAGTGTGGTCAGCTCTGGTTTAATCTGACAGACTCTCCCTTCACGTTACCCAGCAGCTAGTATGCAAGACTCAGCAACTTTTTGAACTTCTCCTGTAGTCTGTGTTTGTGTGTGAAATGCACATGAACTGCCACTAGACAACTTTATTGCTTAACTTTACTCACTCTGCTCTGATCACCAACATCTGTCTGCTCTGAGTGCAGCCATGGACACTCTCATCCACATCCTCATTCATTAGGGTTGGGCGATTGGACGAATATATCGCCTATTGGTGATGGGCTGAATCCATCACCAGCTGTTAATTTGGGGGCAATTTTTGGAGGTGATATTTATCATTTTATTTTGATAAAATAATGGTCTGCAGAGTGACAGGTGCTGTACCGTGACGCACTCTCATTCAGCAGTACAATACACACCCACTCAGCCAGAACAGAGTGCTCTGAGCTGGATGAGGGGTGAGAGGAAAACAGCCTACAGACTCTTTAAACATCTAACACAATGAATTAAGGATTTATTTCAAGCAAACCAGAGTTGGTGATTGTTCTGTCTTAATACGATGATAATGATGCAATACAAGACAATGCAATGTGTAAATCTTTACATTTTGATTCAATTAATGCTTTTAGTTGCAAAAAGAAATGATGATAGTTTTATTATATATAATAACAGTAGACAGAGAGAGCATTACATTACAGTGGTGTTAACATCTTACTATGAGTCTCATGTGTAAATGAGATCCTGTAGCCTAAATGAGAATCTGTGAACAAACTTTAAAACTGCTTAAAATATTAGTATTTTTGCGGTAAGGTGATGTGCTGCTCTGTTTCACATGAAGAGTGTTGTGGTTTTGTTTAGTGTGGAGGAATAGTGATGCTACCTGCTCTCACAGTGACATGACGTCTCTGTGGGTCAGACTTGTGTCTCTGTATTCTGCTGTCTGACACATTTTGCTTAAAAGATTTGCAGCAGTGTTTCTCATCTTTCTTACAAAACCCAAACTTATTCCACACTAGCGCATTCTGAAAGTTTGATGGTGCGGCGCAGTACAATGTCACTTGTCGCTGTTTTCAGGGCTATCTGTTTAGAGCAAATGAAGAGGAGACACAGGAGAAGGAGGAGAGAGCGCTTGTTGTGTGTGTGAGTGCAGCAGCAGGCGTCCAGATTGGTGCAGGCAGAGGCAAGAGGCGATAGAAAATGGAGGAAAGTTACAGCGGCAGCTCCTTGATGCCAAAAATTAAACACATCCGCGTCCTAACAAAAGGTGTCGGCGCACTAGTGCTACATCGATTTGTTTCAGATTCATGTTTAGCTTTTAACTGATACAGGCCATCTGAACCGATGCACTCGTATCTTGCACATTTAAGTCCAATGTATCGGTTGCATGAGTGAATCATTACACCCTTAGTACATAACATAGTGAACTTACCACTCACACACATCTCCCAGCTGAGAGTCGGGAGGATGGGAGGACAAATATATCGCCAGTTGATGGGCAGATGGTGGCTGATAGGGTTGGACGATATGTAAAAATTTCTCTGCTCATTTCCTGCTGGACACTTGGACAAATGCTCCTATATAGACAGATGCTTCAGTGTGCTGTGAACACTGTTGTCACGTGAGCATGATGCTGATGTGAGCATGATGTTAATGTGACTTTTGCAGGCCAGACAAGGGGTCACATGTTGACAAAGGTTCACGTATGGGGATAAACCTCAGGGGACTACAGATGACCCACCTACATAGCACCTTTGTGTCACCATGGGTCATATGTCTGAGGTTAATGTCGCATATGCATTTAATGCATATCTAGCTCTTAATCAGTGATACACATTATGAAACATGTGGCACTTAACAGCAGTTCACTTTGTAATGTATGTGTTCCTGTTATGCTGCTGAGTGTCTTTCCACCTGTTTGTACAAAACAGCCCTTAAGTTTTGGGCAGTGAAAGCTTTACATTTCTTTCACACCCTGTGATAATTTCCTGGTGGAGGACAGGATGAATTTCTGATACCCTGCTGTTCCTGTGGATCACATGTGCTGTGCACACATGATGATGGGGACAAACCTGCTGTTAGATGTTCAAGAGTTCACAATAACAGGCCGGGGGTGATTAATGCTGACAAGCCCTGCCTTTTTATGGATGCTAATGGTGCTGTGTGAGTGTGTAAGTGTGTATATGTGTGTGTGTCACCTGGCCTGATGCCCCTGCTGTTGCTGCTGCCTGGGTCCTTAGTCACTGACTCGTCGTTTTGCAGCTCTCACCTCTCCATAGCAACCAGCTGGGTGTGTGGAGTCAGGTAAACACATCTTAGACATTCTTGAGTGTGATGTTGAGATCATTTACCGATGGTTAGATTTTAACCACATTATCTCTGCTTTCATTGATGCACTGTTATATGACTTGATTAAAATGTATCAGAATGAACTTTTACCGTCAACACTTTGTTGTGCTGTTGAAGTGGAAGTGACATTAATGCATTTTTTTCTGTCTCATTCAGTTTTCACTTGCTCCATAAAGTGGTTTTAGGAAAGTTGTCTTGGTTTGGATGCAAGTGCTCGACATCAGTGAAGATTCTTTATTAAATGTCAACTCCCAGCCCTACAGTACCGTGTGGTCCCTGAAGTCACAAGCAAGTCTTCTCCAGTATAAGAGACTAGGGAATCCTTTGAAGGCCTTGGGGCCTTTAGAGTAGGAGGTCCCAGAGGTATTAGCTATAGTAAACACCATGTTCTTAACGCTAAAATGTACAGTAAGTGGAGGTTCATCATCAGGTTGAAACATATTTACGGATAATATGTCTTCTGTATTCCCTTCTCGTCTCTGTTAGCCCACCAAGTATCTTCTGTGTGCTGTACATCAGCCATAACAAGGCTCTTTGGTGGCCTTGTGAGCCTCTATTATTCATAAACCGAGAGACAAGTTTGCTGTTCTTAGATCCTTATATCTTGCTGGCCAGGCCAGAAGGTAATGGAACCAGATTCAGCAGCCTCCCATTAGCCTTTCCACCAACATGGAACCAGCCAGCCCTGTTACTGTTCCACCTAATTTTGAACCATTCTAAGCATTTCCACCTAAAACAAACTGGTTCAGAACATGAACTAGAAAACACCCATGAATCTTGAATGGAAACCAGTTGCAGAGCAAGAACCAGAGCTAGTTTAGTGGAAAAGTAGCATAGCATAGCCAGACAGCCACAGCACTCACACATTCACATTCTGCTATAAGGTAAAACACACTCTACCTTGTTTGTATTTCTTTAAACCACTCATGACCCTCTTCCACGGCACTAAACCAAGGATGCAGCGACGGTGCTACTGCAAAACAGCATCAAGGGGGAACTTTTTTTGGTGGAACATCTGCATGTTGGGAGGTGACCTCTGGCATTAAAATGACTACATCACTGCAAAAGAAAAGGTAACAACTGTTAGCTTGTTTATGTTTGTGCTGTTAGCTTCCCAGTCACTAATTTGCCAGCGTGTAGGTTGCAGTTCGGAGGTTGCTACCAGGGATTGCGCCCACACTGTGCATCCAGTGAGTCAAAGCACTGGAAGCGAGTCTCTAGCGGACCAGTGTTGTTGGACTGAGGGCAGACTGGACACTACAGTGACTCACTATCACCTCTTGAGGTACAAAAAAAGTATTGTGAGACAGGACAGGCTGAAATGAGCTAATTAACATGCTGACCTCAGCAGATATCTCTGTAACATAATGTATAGTTGTCCTTGACAGAACATAAAAACTTTGACCACATAATAGGATGGTGCTCAGAAAAAAGTAAATTTGAACATCATGTTGGGAGATTACTCTCTTAATTAATGCATTAGTATTCTCTGCTGCCACTGAGTTCAAAGTACAGCTCAAGTCGGCAGTAATTGACCTTGTCAATTGGTCATTATAGTTTTTGAAATCATCATGGCCCTGTTGGAAAATTTACAAAACAACAGGCCCACTGATGGTGTTCACTGAAAAGTCAGGGGAAAATCAAAGTGAACAGGATCCAGCTGGCACAGCATACAGTGTGATCAGTCAGTCATAATTTGTATGTGTGGGAACTTGCTGACAAAACCTCCTGGCTCAGATTTTGTGAAGTTCCACTGGCTGACTGAAATAGGAGCATCCATCTATTTAAAAAGTATCTAATTTAATCTCAAAACAATCAATCCAGATGATGCAATTAGAGGAGGAAGGAGGGCACAGATCTTTTTTTCCACATCTAAACAGGATGGCAGGTATTAGGAGAGGCCTGAGATGCATCCTGAGATAAGGAGGAGAGGAAAGAGCTCCTCTTATTGTGTCATCAATAGAGCTGTTTGTTTCTTCAGCTGAGTCTCCTCCCAAGTGCCATTCACACACTGAGAGACACCATCAGGGAGAGACAAGGCTTTGTATGGTCCCAGATTACATAATCGGAGAAATGACTCACAATGTCCAGCTTGGTGTTATGTTGGTGACATGTTGTCAAATTATCATGATGTCTTAAAATACAAATGTGTGCCGTTTTTTTTTTTATTTTTATTTTTGGTTTTGTCATTATTAAATCACTGTGTGGAGACCTCACAAGAAAAAAGTAGCAGTAGAAAAGCAGACGTAGCGGAAAATGCACGGACGTTTGTCCTTAGGCAAAAAATTCAGCCATGACAAAAAATTTACAAAAAGCCTTTTATGACATCCTACATTTTTGCTCTGAAATGGGCGTCATGCATTAAAGTTTTCTTACTTTTCTCTCATTTTGTTCTTAAACAAAGCAGTAGGAGGAAAATACAGAAATCCTATGTGTGATTCAAAAAACATCAACAACAAAGTCTCCTGAATCCAAAAATAATCCAAATAGCAGAAGTGCTGCTGTTTTTGACTACAAGGTCTTCATCAACCACATTTGCCTCGCTCTTCTGTCCTTCCTCAGCCATTGTGCTAGCTAACCTCGCAGTCAGCACCAAACTGACACCAACTAATCTGAGGGTAGCTGAGGGCTCACTGAGACTTTATCTGATTGAAGAAATTGTACCAAATATTGTACAATGTATGCCAGCCATTTTCACAGAAGAGAAGTTTGAGGTTGGAAGACTGATCCTGATTTCATTTAAAGTGTTTTCTGTTCTGTAAAATCTGATAGATATTTTTATGGAAACACTGTGTGCCATATGGCAGAATATATTCGATCTGTCATTGTTCTTTTGGTGTCAGGCAGCTACTTCAGCATGTTTATGGAAATTAACCAGCAGGCCTCCAGCAGCCAGTCAGCCTTTTGTGCAGTTTGACATGGGCCCGTTGTACTTTTCCACTCGTCCCCAAGATCAGTGTGTAACCTGGGAGACATGCTTCAAAACCACATGCAATCAGCTTAAGTTAAGGTCTTTCGAAAACAACGCTGATGCAAAATCTCTCATGTTCCCCTTTTGTTCTGAGAGCAGAGTGAACCTCCTGGACCCAGCAGTGCTGCCCATCATGTACCTGATGGATTGACACAAATCAATCAAGGAACTAAATGAGGGAATACCCCGTGAGGACTTGGTGTGTTGGATGAGGGCCAAAAAAACAACCACTCCGTTTGGCAGGACTTCTGTTGCTGTGGATTGTTGTACATGTTGTGGAGTAACTCAAAAGACGAGGGGTTGCCTGACTGGCAGGTTTTCATCAGAAGAGTCAGTGGTGTAAGTGAAATACTCTGATCTTTTTCTTTGGCGTCACAATACAATTTCCTCTCCATGTTTGACATGACTGCAGTGTTTCCTGTGGCACAAGAGGTAGGTGCAGTGTTTGAGGAGACTGGCTTGCCTCTCCTGTCTTCTCCTGTCAGCATCTTCAATCTCTCTTTGTCCATCAAGCCAAACAACTGCTTAATAATTATATTAGGGCTGCACGATATGGTTTAAAAAAACAAAAAAAAAAGTCATATGATTATTTTGACTGAAATTTCAATGGCGATAGGGCTGCAACTAACAATTATTTTCATCATTGATTAATCTGTCAATCATTTTCTCTGTTAATCAGTTAGTAGTCTGATTTATAAAATGTCAGAAAATGGTGAAAAATGTTGACCAGTGTTACCAAAATCCCAAGATGTCTGGTTTAGTCCACAACCCAAAAATAATCAGTTTACTGTCATAGGACACTAAAGTAAACTAGAATTTGAGAAGCTGAAATCAGAGAATTTAGATTTTTTTTTCTTAAAAACTACTCAAACCAAACCGATTGTCAAAATAGTTGGTAGTTAATTTAAAATCTATTAATAATCTGGAAGCTCTAGATTGCAATATGCAATACACTTAATGGCAATGGTGATTTTTGCACCAATATTTTGATTTTCAATAAAAAGTAAATAAATCCTGATGGTGTGACATGTTGGAGTCTGCATTTTCAAATTGCAGGAGGTGCAATATTTGTTAAAGGCAAAATGTGTCAAAACCTTGAATGTGGTGAAGCAGAGATGTCCTGTCCTACAAATCAGATTCTGCAGACTTAATAAAACATCTTCATTTGGTACAGATTACACACCATAGTCACTTTAACACATTTTTCAATAAAAAATAAGAATAATACTGTAGACATTGTCATTACCACTCATATCGCAAATCATATCGCAATAGCAATATCAGTGAAAACTGCAATTGGATATCTTTTCAAAATCATTAAGCCGTAATACCTGGGTAACCTGTATGTGAGTGTCTCCAAGTGTGTGAGAGAAATATTAGCAGATTGCCACAGGAAAGTGATTCATGATTATGTACCTATTAGAGTATAATTAGGTAACTCTTAAAGGTGGTTACGTAACTTAAGGCAGCCCTAAAGCATTGATATGAGCTCAGGTGGCAGAATAATAGTAATTGAAAGGTTGTGTTTTGCACAATGCTATTGCATTTGCTGCCCTTGAAGAGACATAATAACTTCCTGTTCATGCAACGTTATTATGACGTCATCCTGGATTCTTTACGGCAGAGCTGGTCTGGATGATGAAAACCTAGTTAGCAGCTATGAGTCAGGCTTTTGTAAATCAAAATAGCCTCTCAAGACTCAAGTACAGTTCAGAGGTGGGGATCTATAAAGGCAATAACATGCAGTAACGTCAGTCACTGAATCAGGCTTCAAAACTGTATCAGCAACAAACACATCGTGCAGCAACACCCACATATGTACTGAGGAAATTATGACAGCAGCGAAACATTTTGATGAAGGACCAGCCATGGCAGAACATCAACAGCGGAAACTGTTATTGACATTTCACTGTTTTTCTGCTGATGCTGTTCATCTATCAATACCAAGTTTTATCTGCTATTAATATTTCTGTATTTCTGTAACTGGAGGTGTCACAATTTCAATATTAAATTGAAAATCAATCAAAATGAGCATTCAGTTTCAATAATTGACAGGCAGAATTCATCAGTTCAGTTAAAGTTAATGAGACATTAAAAAAGGAAACTGTATAACCTTCCAATACAGTAGAAAATATCAGTCTGCTTTAGTTTCAGATTAATATTTTTAATAATAAAATTAAAAACAGTAATACTAACATTTTCTTCTTAGCATTTAGTCAGTGCAGAGAAACATTCTACCGCCTGCAGTCTCAGTGGTTGGACTTGTATCTCATGTCGGTCAGCTCCGCCGAACGTCCTACAAATCTTCTGAAGCGTGTCTACATGTGATCCACCGCGCTGACATCAGAAGCAGGGTAAAGCCTGTACGTAAAAGGCTCCATCTTTTCTTTCATTTTTTTGGACGGGAAATCCAATCTCACAGCTTCTTCTGTGGCTTCTACTTATGTGAAATGTGATAGTTCCTCAGTGACACTGACTCTGCCTCCAGGCTCACTCAGACTGACAACAATATGAGATAAACAACTTTTGGAAATTGTAAGTTTTTTTCACACTGAAACTATGTGGAATTAAACATTATTTGAGCCTGTCAGTGTTCAATGGGAGGGCTGTATCTTATTATATCCACAGGTATAATTTTCCTCTGTATTTTTCAACACCTGTTATGTAGTAAACATTGCTTAGTCCTTCCTCAAATTCAGAAGTCCTAAATGTCTCCAAGTCAGTTTATATAAGTGGCTCAATTATTGATTAATCAAATAGCAGTTTGGTCTTATAAATTGAGGATCAGTGTTTCCCCCAAAGCCCAACATGATGTCTTCAAATGTTCTGTTTTGACCTCAAGCCAAAGATATTCAGTTTACTGTCAGAGAGGAGTAAGGAAACCAGAAAATATTCACTTTTAAGGAGCTGGAGTCAGAGAAATTTGCCCTTTTTCTACTGTTTTAAAACTATTCAAACCAGTTAATAGATTATGAAAACAGTTGGCAATACATTTAATAATTGATTAATTGTTGCAGCTCTAATGTTGAAAAGCTTTCTTTGTTAAAAATGCAGTTACAAATGTTGTAATCTAATAATGAAGGTGTTTTAAGAAAACAATTAATTAATAAATGCGTAATAATTTGTAAATGAATGATTTTGGCTTTTTCTTAGCTTGTCATGTTCTTCAAAATATACATGTTGAAATAAAAAGATAAAAATGGCTAAAGGTCTCCCTGGGAAGCAATAAAACCAGAGGCAGAATAATAAACAACATGGATCTCTGATATCCTGAATTCTATTGTCACTAATTCGGCCTTTCTTTGTAGACGTCCCTGGTTATCTATCTACAAACACACGTGCTTTGTGGTTGTGTGGTTGCTATTCTGTTACACTAAAGTGGATTATATGTAAACCAGCTCACTCTGTCAAACGCTTCAGTGGTTTTCCCACGATCAGGTGAGAGATGGAGAGAAGCCAAACCTGCTGTGTAAGCAGATCCAGGGATTTTCTAGTGTGATAGTTTGAGCAGAAAGTAACATCAAAGAAACGGCAGTTTTGAACTTGCACAAGACAGCTGACCTTTGACCTAGTGATGCCCCTCCTGTTTGGACCTACCTGATCTGCTTTGAGATGTTTTCTGTGATTGTGAGAGTCTAAACACAAAGACCAGTTTTGTCTGAATCTCCCAGGATGTTTCTTAGTGTGCTCCTTTAGATCTTTGTGACAAATGCAAACCTGTTGCTTCCTCACAGAGCAGCTGGTCTGAACAGTTCTACATTATGTCTCCAGGAGATTCAGATAAATGTGAGGACCTTGACAAATATCATTCATCTACAATCAGGTACTGTATGTATAAAAAGCTTTATTAGATGCAATCATTAATATCAATCTTGAGGTTTTAAAAAATGAACATAATGCAAAAGACCTCTGAGTTTTAGACGGTACCTGAGATTCATTCATTCATTCATTCATTCATTCATTCATTCATTCACTCGTTCATTCAGTTAGCCTATAAGCTTTCTTGTAGCTTAAGTGCAATAATCCCAGGCAGCACAGCAACATTCATTCCCACTTCCTAGCAAAATGGGCAGTGCTGGAAGCCTGGAAAACTGGTCAATATTTTAAGACGGATAATTCAAGGGTATTTGTACCATCGATTTTAGGGCTGCAGGATAAATACTGGTGGAGATAAATTATTGGCCGATATTGAACTATCCAGCATATCAGTACTGGCATATATTAGCTGACAAATACTGACTCTCAAAGCATTTAATTGGAATTCCTGGCAAGATGCTTTATAAGACCTTAAGTGTATTTTGTTAATGTTGTCATTTGATTTACTTTATTAGAAAAAAACATTTTTAGAGTCAGAATTGATTTTTGTTTTTGTTGTGTGATGTCAGTTAGATTTGGTTCAGTCAGAGCTGTGGAACATTAAATCATGCATCTTTTCTCATTTTATCTGAGCCTTTCTTACCCTCAGGTGTGCATAAATTGCAGGTTATGTGAACTTCTTAAGTACAAAAAGTGAAATTATCAATTATCTTATCAGTATCGACCATGAGAAGCAGGTAATTATCAGTTATCCCGGGTGATCAGCGACCTTTTCTCTCAAAAGAGCAAAAAAAAAGTAAAAGTTTGTCTGGAGCCACAATTAAATGATTAAATTCTCTACTTCCCTTTGAGATTTTTCTTTTTTTGGATTTGGTATCCATAGACATTGGTTATGACACACTTTTTTGTACAAACCCTGTACAAACTAAATATTTCTCCAGAACCTTCAGGGATATATGCATCTATTTCACTAAGAGCACTAGTTCACTAGTTGTAAATCATATCACACTCAGTGTTTCTGCTGAGTCATGGTAACAGAAGCATGACTGGGACAATTACAGGAAGATGGGGGGCATCTCTCCTCACTAACCTTTACATAAAAACACCTCTATTACGAGCGGATGAAAACTTTATTTTGGGCGGCTCTTTGATGAAGTTTCAGGTTGCGGCACAGTTGTCCTGCCCTTCCTGCAGCAGCAGCGGTCAAAACACTCCTCTGGTATCTTTGGATGACACTAGAAACGGGTCAGTAGAGTCTAAAAACGGACGTCGGCCCTCCTAAAGTCATTGTCTCCCGTCTGTCACACCCTTTTTCCCTTCACACACAGCTGTTTCACACGAGCAACATGACAGCTGGTTGCAGGGAACGTGCACGTTACTGAGGTCAGGGTGGCGTGGAAGAATTGTGGGAAACCCCAGCCAGGACGGGACAGGAGGCACTGGAAGTGACAAGGAGCAATTTATGATTAAGAAGAATCGCTCAGCTATTAAAGTAATAAAGATTAATGATGGTTTTCTTTTTGTTTCTCTTTCTGTTTCTAATAATTCTCAAAAATACACTGAGGAATTTGCATTACTACTCTTTAACTATAGAAGAGCCCATTTCAATTTATTGTTTTAACCATTATTTTAATTAACTGTCATAACTGCTTTTGTTCTGGCCATATATAAATAAAGTTTTAATGTTGTTTCTCATCATAATTAATTACAATCACATTACAATTCTTAGAGCTCAAGGTAACGACCTCAAAATGCTTGTTTTGTCCAAATACCTGCCCTAAGAAGCAGATGAGCTGCTGCAGACAGATGTATAGAAAACGTTTTTTTAAAAATAAGATTACTATTTATATAATTATTTATATAAATTCCTTTTTTATTTGTTTGATCAAGTGGTTGATAAAGGTGAAGAAATTGAAGGAGCAAAAAGTGTATCCGTCACATTTTTGGCAAATATTGGAGCTTAAATGAAAAGCTTAATATTTGTTTTTCTACTTTTATTTTTAAATATTTATCTAACAGTTATTTATTCATGTATTTAGTTATCTCTTTGACTTATCTGATAACCTTGTACATTATGTTTGCTTCTGAGCTCCACTGACATCTTCAAATTACTTGTTTTGTCTGACCAACATTTAAAAGCAAACTAAAAATATTGCATATAAGACGGTATCAAATGTATAAAAGCAGCAAATTCTCACATTTTGTGAATTATGAAAAGTAGGGCTCCAACTAATGATTCTTTTCACAGTCAGTGAATCAGTTGATTATTATCTTGATTAATCGATTTATTTATTTATTTTTTTTAATGTCAGAAACTGATGAAAAATGTCAATTAGTGTTTCCCAAAGCCTCAGATGATGTCCTTAAATTTCTTGTTCTACTCACAACCCAGAAATATTCAGTTTACTGTCAACAAGGAGTACAGCAAGCAAAACATATTCATATTTAAGAGGCTGAAATCAGAGAATTTTGACTTTTTTCTTAAAATTGATTAATACTTGTAGCTCTAGTGTGCAGAAAGATTAGGGGAAACACTAATTGATTATGAAAATTGTTATTGTCAGTGAATTAAGTCAATATGCGTCATCAGTGTCTGCATTAAAATCTCCACCCCCCCCCCCCCCCCCCCCCGAGCCCTGTTTGGCTCTGTGTGAGTTTTTGTTTTAGTTTGATCGCTCTCATCTACCATGAGCCATTCGGGGCCTTGAATGTTTCCATGTTGGACAGCTGTGATCTAAATATACAGAGGGACTTCCTAACTTCAGGAAAAAGATAGAAGGAAGGGCCCCGATTCAGATCCTCTCACAAATTTCCTGTAATAGTGTCCCTCGGTGACTAAAGAAAAACATACAGTAAAAACAGTGGCAACATGCAGACTGCTGAGGTCAAACAGGGCAGAGCCACTGCAGGTTACTGTTGTTGTTGTTGTTGGAGTATTTATCAGCTTACAGTCTTCAGCCTGCAGTCACGCTGGTGATCCCCTGTCTTTCCTTGCAGTAGTCGAGCCTCTCTACACCCTCCACACCTGTCTCACTGACATTCCTGCACTCAGTTGACAAATGACAGCTTCTCCAAACTGCTGCAGACTCTCACGCACACACACACTCACACACACGATCTGTTGTTGCTGCTCTGAGTAAAATTCACCACCACTGGTGCTGCTCTGACACACAGGCCTGTTGTGTGGTTTTAGGATAACTATATGCATTTGAATGTGTCCATCAACATTCGTCCATATCCATTTGACTTTACATAATGAAACTTATAAGTTGCTAAAACTTTTAAATCACCTTTATTCCCTTCATGATTACAGTCAGAGACAGGAGCTGAACCACCATATTGTTGCTGGAAGCTGCACGTCTTCATGTTTTTCACCTGGTATGAACTCTACACTGAATTAATGCAACATGTCAGTTGATTTAAGTTTCAGGGACTGGAGCTGAATTTGTACTGACTCCCCTTCAAACTGTGAGAGATGACACTTTACTGGTACATGTGCATTCATGATACTTTTGTTTTTTGGTCTCGTTCACTGTTGACCAAACGGTGTGAGTCTAAACAAACTAAACGATTACGTGAACTTTTCTTCAGTGATTCAGCTCAGAGAAATCTGCCTCTCAGCATTTCTCAACTCTGTAAAACTTAGTGTAGAGTACTGGATTTGGCCCTCAGGGTCTGTTCTCGTGACAGATTGAGATGAATTGTGTGAAAGAGGTGCACTGGGTCGCTCTGGGGACACCCTTGAGAAGTGTCGCTGTGTGGCCAGTGACGCTTTCTCCGGGAGTGTGGAACAATAGGTGGAACCAGCTGCTGTGAGAGTCGGTGTGACTCAGTGGAGGAGCTGTTTACAGGCTCGCCGCTCGGTTTAGGCCGGACACCGGCCTGCGTCAGCTCTCTCACAGTTTATCACAGCGCAGCCCTGCAGAGCTGCAGGCCTGAGTGTGTGTTTTTGACGGCTCACAGGGAAAGGTCAGCCTTCATCACAAGGTCTCGCTGCTACAAGGTCTCCATATGACACCATGAATACAATGAAGTTTATCTACAGTGTCTGCTTGATGGATCGGAGAGAAATATATAAGCTGCAGATTTTCCATCTGCAACATTTAAGACCAGAGACTCAAGGTCCAAAGGGCATGGAGTTGGTTTGAACTCAGTTTTGTTTTATGTTGACTGGAAAAAAGAATCCCTTCAGTTTATGCTTTAAAAAAAAACATTTTCATATAAAAAAGGTCAGATGTGCAGTTAATAAGTAACTTTAAGAATGATGCAACAATCAAACTTTGACTATGGTTTGATATATTGTAATATATTGCACAATATGGAAAAAAATGTGATACGCATTGTGATTATTTTGACAGATATTGTAATGCAATATGATTGACGATTAGTGAGAATGAAAATTTTGTATTACAATTTTCCTTTTCACTGAAAAAAAAAAAAATCAAAATTTGTTGGGGTCTGCAACAAACAAACCTGTTTTCTTAGATGTGCAGAAACAAGATTTGTAGGCCAGCGTATCTCTGTAGTAAAACAGTACTTAATTATAATGCTGTTTTGTCAGATTTTAGCTTTAGCAAAAAATGGCAGCTTCTATGATTTGGATATTGCTTTTTGCTATATTGCAATTTTGATAATATTCAGATTAATTGTGCAGCCCCATTCTCAGAAAACTCAGCATATGCAAAAAATCTATTGCTGAAATTAATCAAGTGTTAAATTCATCAAACTGTTTTGATAATTGTGTAATATTAATAAAAAAAAAAAAAGTCTGACTTCAGCTTCTCAAAGCTTTTTTGCAAAGGTCACAGGTTACACAGCTTATTTTTATGTAATAAATACAGCATATTAAGCCACCCTCTCCTTCTGATCACTTTCTTTAAAGTCTTGAATATAGCGAGCAAAGAAGTCTTTAAATGCAAAAAAACAACTGATGTCAATATGCCTTTTTTCCCCCTCAGTCTGTGCCATCAGGCTGGAAAAAAGTCCAGGGAAAACACTGAACATTGGTAAACTGCTATTGTACATTATTATGCATGATGTAAAATTTCCCCTGACAGAATTATAGTCTTAAAATGTTGGATTAAAGCAAAACTAATGACTGCAGTGCACTCTTCAGGATATGTGACTGGCCTTCCTCTTTCCCTCAGAGAAATTACAGTAAACTCTTTTGAAACCGTTTTCTTACTCAATCTCGGTTAAACCAAATTATCCCTCAGTTGCATCAGGAGAAGTGCCAATTCACTGCATTTCTCTGCAGCTTCGAAGAAACCAGACACAGTTCTTTATGGAACCAACCAACCAGCCCTGTTAGCTCCCATGATTCATAGCTGTCCTGCTGACCTCTGTATGTGTTTGTGTACAGTTTGTGGACAGGCAGCTGTCCCATTTCGTGACAGGTAAATATTGTATTTCACCTTCCTCTCAAAGGGTCGATTCAGATATAGTGTCTTTTAAAACAGTCCCATCTTGAGCTGCAAGTAAACAATGCATGCCGCAGATACTGCGGCTTGGGTTACTCTGTTTTGTGTCTTCCACCTCACCTATTAAAAGGACTGATGCCCATTTACAATCCCGGCTGGGAAAAATAAAATATTTGCACGTCAAGTTGCACAGTTTTCCACAACTGTAATAACTTTCCCGCTGATGGTGAATCAGCTGGGATCATATTTTTTTTCCACCTCTCACTCCAGTGGCGATTATTCGGGGAAGGTCAGATTTGTCAGTGGGTGGTAAATGTCATGTCAATCACACTGAAGTGATTATGACCGTGAGCTTAAACTGGGTACTGTTTCCAGGCTCAAGACAATGGCTGCTGAGTCACTGCTGTGTCAGTGAAACCAGGGGGATCACGGGAGTCCCCACTGTGGACGAGGAGGATGTCCCGAGATGATCCTGAGGATCTGTATCAGGGCAAATCACAGCATATTTTAGATCTAGATCACTATCAGCTTAAATAAAGTAGATCAAACTCTACTGTGTCTTGTTCACCTCAGCAGCTGCTCTCCTGAATGACAGCCAGGCTCCACAGTGCAACATGTCACTGCATGTCTAAGTGAAATTATTTGCAATTTCGAAATGATGATCTAGGGGTGCAACTAATGATTATTTTCACAATCGACTAATCTGATGATTATTTTTTCAATTAATCAATTAGTTGTTTGGTCAGCAAAATGTCCACAAAAATGTGAAAAATGTTGATCACTGTTACTCCAAGCCCAAGATAACGTCCAAAAGTCATGTGAGTAAAGAAACCAGAAAATACTCACATTTGAGAAGCTGAAATTGGAATTTTGACTTGTTATTCTTTTTTATTTTATTAAAAAATGACATATAACAATTCAATGACTATCAAAAAAGACCCTAAAAAAGTCAAATATATGACAACCAGCATTATAATTAAGTACTGTAGTGCTGCAGAGATGCTCTGGCCTACAAATCTTTTGTAGGTCAGGACATCTGTGGAGCACTGCAAAAACCTAATAATTATAATGCTGTTTTGTCACCACATTTTGCAAAACATTTCAGCTTCTGCAGTTTGGATACTGCGCTTGGCCATATTGCAATTTCAATAATATTTTGATTACTTGTGCAGCCTTAGTTAAAACCACTGGTTTTTATGACGGATTTAAAACCATCAATCAAGATCAACTCGTCCCTCCTCGCTGCTATTTGCAGGGGACATACATGCAGACAAGACAGATGCATTGACCCCAGCAGATGCAGGAGGGTATGGTCTCCTAGTAGATATTCAGTAAATCTAAATTTAACCCTTCTATTTTCTCTTTAACAAGGGGAAACTGTCTGCAATCAAGGAACATGATCGGCCCGGGCTTTTCAGATGGAAAAAACGTGACGAGTCAAAGTAGCAGAAGGGGGAAAAAATACATGATCTCTAGTCTCTTTTTATCCATTCAGCAACTCCTCTTTGATGTTCCAATTTTACTCCAAGCCGCAGCCAATTGTGTTGTGTGGTCTTGAGTTACACAGAGGAAGAGCGAGTGGAAAGAAAGAAGGGCAGGAGACATTCGATACAATGGAACCACGAGGGGAGAAACTGTGTGAGGCTGCCAACATCTCTGCTCTGCTTTCCCCTCCTCATTCACTCCAAACATTCCTGTTCTGAAACACTCGGCCGCTTCTTCTGTGGACGTTACGCTGCTGGGATCACTTCACAATAAACTTTGGATTTAAGTTTGAGCTCTCCTCAGCAGACCCCTCGCCTCCCTCCCTGTTTTGTCTCGCCTTTCTTTTGTCTGCTTGTTGAAATAAATACTTTTGGACAGTGTGGGGCTGTTATATGGACGATGTTGACATAATCTTTTTAAGCAGGATGAAAAATAAGATTCCATTCTAAATGAATATTAGCATTTAAGAGACTCTGTCTAAGCTTTTGACAGTGTGATAGTCCATTTATAAGAAATGATGCCTTTGACCAGATATTTCCTCAATGTTTTTCATCAGTCTATTGACCTATCTTCATGGTCCTGATTGGTTAATGTCTGGCATCTTTGAATATAAATATGTACTAGTTGTGAGATAGTGTGAGTGTTTTTCTCAAGTTTTAAAATGCTCATCTCAAATTTCCTGCAGTCAAAATAAGGAGTTGTGTAAAAAAAAAAGTGTCCACTGCAGTTTTTAACCACTAGAAGTAGTAGTAAGCAATGTTTGTAAGATGCCCCTTGGGTTAGTATAATATAAAACAAAATTTTCGCTGCATGCACACTGAGATGCACATGCATTCTTAATAGGAAACAATGCCTTCAGGAAACACCATATCACAATTCATGGGAAAGGTTAACAACACAAATCTCATAGCTAAGGAGGGCTGTATTGTTTTTATATACGTTTACATTTGGGCCACCAAAAATGCTCTTTGGCTACCAAATACAGATGCCTGGTGGAGCCAGTTCTTAAAAATATTAGTGCCTTTCCCTGCTGCAAGAGTCAGCTTTTTTTGTTTTGTAAATGTTTTATGAAGAAGCAAAGAACTCAGTATGGACACACATGCTGTGTTTTCTTGAGTAACACTGAACATACACGTACGTTTGTTTGTGCCAACAAGTGGCCAGAAACAATATGGTGAGACTGAACCAGAAAGTAAAGTTATGGGGCTAAACAATAAGAGCTAAACAATGAGCTGAAAGTCTCTAAATCTCCATAAATCCAAGGAGAGCTGCAGATTCAGCTGATGATTCTCCTTCTCTTTCAACACTGTCACATAAAATAAAAATATTGATTACAACTGTAAACCGTCCCTGTCAAAATGTTTTTTATGCTTTTGTGAAAGAAATTACTATCAGCCAAAATATTATTATCTTATTTTTTTTTTAACTCAAATATTAATATTGTTATCAACTACAAAAATGCAGTAGCCGTCAGTCTACATTATAAAGGTCACTTTTCTGTGTACTAACTTGTAGAACTTTTTCTCTTTATTATCTACATAAATCTTTTTGGTGAATTTTAAAACTGATTTATTTTAATAAAAATAATGCCATTCTTTTGCTACTGAGCCATCACACTCTCCCTGCACACTATATTTGTCATTATTTTAATGTTAAAAGAGCAATATGTAGCAACTACGAGTGCAAAAATGAGTAGAGCAGTCCAAATGACAAGTTGGAGCCATAGACTGGATGTTAAATAGGTTGAATCCCTATTTAATCCCTGTAAGTGTGTGGTGGTGCCTGTTTCTGCAGAGACTCTGCTCTCTGCCTGATTTGGCGGTGTTCAGGACACTTTGCCAATAATTAGTATTTGACATTCTGGCATGATTCTGGTGCATTTACAAACACCTCAGCTCAAAAATCCTAATGATTCTACCTTAAAATAAATTATGAAAAACAAAAGTCAAACTGAAATCAAACTCTGGCTGGTTGTCCCCTGTGTTGGCCAGGTGTCCTTGTACATGCTGTCATAGGAAATCCAGTAGGTAACATGGGCACGAGACAACTCTTTAAGTTTGTCACTCCATATATACACTGTTTACATCTTACAGCCTGAGGAGTTTTTATTGAGGCCGGTGACCCACTTCATGCTGTGACACTGTGCACGGAGCCTCCGCCAGGTTGTTCACTGTGACCTCCACATTGTCGCTTTAAGCACATGAGATGCCTGGTTGTTACCGGGTAGAGTTTCTGGCGAGGTTAATCCCCAGTTCCTGCAGCAGTGGCCCTGAACCTTTAAAACCTCGCTAACTGTGATTGGTCAGTATCATGTTGGTCACACTTCTGTCTGTAAATCGTCTGCATGAAGGTCGATGCTGATGGAGACTGTTTACCACATACACAGTATTAAAGGAGCATTAACAGGAAACTCGTGTGGAACACACTTATGTACTAGATAGGGGTGGGGGAAATTTCCGATTCTTAGATGCATCGCGATTCGGACGTGGACGAATCTGAATCGATTCACAAACGTCCAAATTTCGATTATTTAAATCTGTTAATTAAAGTGATACAGAAGCTTCTAAATAATGTGGAACTAAGAAGCGCGGTACGCGTCATCGCCCGGACACTTTGGGACGCGCACCTGGAGCGACACGCGCACAGCGGAAAACAAACATGGCCGACCGGCAGCCACCTCGCCATGAGGTCCGAACAGCTCCTTCTAATTTAAAAGCAGCCGTGTGGAAACACTTCGGCTTCTACAACGTCGACGGCGGAAGCGAACTGGACAAGAGCCACGTTATATGTAAGCTGTGTCGAGCTAAAATAAAATACTTTGGCAACACAACAAACATGAGAAGCCGTAACTCGATTCCACCCGACGGAGGAGTCGGGGAGACGGCAGGCTGCTGTTGCTGCGGCTACTAGTGGCTACTGTTGGTACTTTCCAGTTTGCACATATCTCCAATAGTTTAATAAAATATAATCGAAATGAATTCTTATTACAAATGCGCTGTTTTTAAAAATTGCAAGTGACGAATGCTTATTCAGTGAGACAAAAAGAAATGTGTTTGTGAAAAAGTGCATCAATATACATAAAGATGCATCAATAATCGTTTTATAATCGAATCGTAGCCCCTGAATCGTAATCGTAATCGAATCGGCAGGTGCCCAAAGATTCCCACCCCTAGTACTAGAAAGTGCGTGCAGTGTTGATACTTGTCACCCCGGGTATGTGCTGGTGTCACATTTTCATTCTTCAGTTATTGGCATGGTAAATGCTCTCATCACAATATCAATCATACAGTGTGTGAGTGTCCTGAGTAACATGTTTGGGGCTTCAAAGCTTCAGAGAGAATTACCCACAAATATTCAAAACATTATTTACCTACATATACTTTGCTATTATTGTAATGATGTAAGATGAGGACAGGACAGAGACGTCAGCCACTGTCTATTCCATCCAGAGCTTACACTAGACTTTTTTTGACAAACAACAACTGGGCATATGTTTTAAATAGCTGTATAATCAAGTTATTTTTTTGTCATTTCCTCATCTGGATACATAAGGGATGTGATTATAGTATATAAAACTTAACAAAAAGATTATTTAACATGCTAGAATTAAATCCCCAACCCAACTTTCAGTACTGTGGATAGCGCCACACAGCCAGATGTGCTAATTAGTGTCATTCTCGCAATTCACTGTTTAATTTAGCTCTGTGCACAACATGCAGCAAACTTCAATATTGAATAGAAAACAATCACAAGTACTTCACTTAGATTTAGTTTAAAATGTGCTATTGTTATCTCAGACATTTTATATGGTCCATCTGGAATATTTCTCACCAGACATTTTGGCCACTGACATCTTCATCTACTGGAAAACTACAAGTGATACCAGCAAAAAGCCAAGATACATAAACCCTGATTCTATCCTGGCCTCCAAACTTTAAAAAGTCAATTATATGCAATTGTTGACCATTTGCGAGCACATAGGGAGAATCGAGTTGCACTCGTCACAGCCCTGTGCTCACAGGACTGGATTTATGCAGAACAGAAATGCTCCCACTTGAGGATACTTTTCCACACACAGTTACTGTTCTGTGCAGGGATGTGCACAATTAGTCATATAGTCCAGGGGTCTCCAACCTTTACTCTCAAGATAGCCATTTTTCATAAAAAAAAAAAAAAAAACTGTCTGGAGCCTAAACGATTAAAATCTTCATTTTCCTTTTTTGGATTTAGCATCCATAGCTGACCCAGTCCCTTGCTTTTCACTCCTTATGAAACATACGCTAAGCAACAGCAGAGATCAGGGACTGGTCCCAGTAAACATTTTCCCAAGACTATATTGAGGTTGCACAGTGCTAAACGAACACATTTTACTATACAAGAAGTGGATATGTTACAAGAACATCTTGTAAAATTAACTTAATCGTCATGCTGTTTTTCTTACAGCATTCAATTCTACATTCACTTTCAAAATGAGACCTTTTTACAGAAGATGATGCACTTCTTGTGCAAGTTCAGCTGAAGTCATCAAGGATAAAGCAAGACGTTACAACTGTAGTGAAATTAGTCAATCATGTGTTTCCACTGTCTGACTTTAGTTGGACAATAAACTAATTATGGCAGCAGAGGTGTGCATTCCCAGCTGGCCCACTGTCAGACAGACATCCAGAAACAGAAAGTGACCAGAATCATAACCACAGAAACGACACTGAAACAACACAGCTACTCAGAAAGGAGAAGCTGTCACATAAAACCATAATTTTAAGAGGAAAAAAAGCCATGTTGAGTTTTCCAATGCGGCCAATATTACAGATAAATAATTACTGTAAATCAGCTCTGTAAGGCAGCAGTCTTGTTGGCTTCCATACAGCCAGTAAACAATAAAATCAACAGATGCAAACAGTAAACAAACGGAAAACGTCCAAATGAGAATCAACAAGCTAAAGCA